>NC_072475.1:56300551-56614836 GCF_027574615.1 Eptesicus fuscus | reverse complement strand
TCAACATAGTTTTAGCAGTAAGCTTGGACTTTATCAGGCCCCATGATCAGGGATCGCCTGGAAAAGTTTAGTAATTAGGTTCCCAGGATAACTCCAGGGGATGGGCCCTCAGCTTGCAGGCTTATTACTAGTTTAAACTCTGCAGGGCCAGGGATCCACCCACATCCCAGGACCAGAATCTCCTTTGTGCTGTAGAGGACTCTCAAGTTCTGCTCCTGCCTCCTCAGGCTGGCCTTCCATCTCTTCAAAGTTCTCACAGTGCCCCAACCAGAGACTGTTCCTATGCTTTCCTATAATCCTATGGGTCCTCTGGTTTCACCATGTGTGTGTAAGAGACAGAATAGGATCCAAACCCTATATGTAGTAGACTCCCGATTGCCAGAAATCTCATCTCTCTCCCTATTCAGATTAACTCCCAGTGTGCCCAGCCCATAATGGTCTTCTAGGCTGTTCCATCACAGATAATGCCCCTAGTCAGGGACAGCCACACCTTCAGGCCCAGGTCTCATCGCCACCTAGACACAGATCAATGGAACCCAGTCAAGGGAAGAGGCCACAACTGTCCTGAAACACTGCCCAGAGACTTCCTCCCCAGACACAGGTCCCATTGGGATTCTATTATTTGTGAGGATCTGACCTGGTGGTTCTGAATCAGGTGCCTCTAAGGAAAGCCATGAGAGGCTCCTCCATCCTTCTTCAGCCACAGCAGGTGTCATATATACTTTGTAGAGGTGGAAGGTACAGAATCCAAGTGCTCAATCAATGACCATTCAGAGAGCTCATACTGACCTTTCAGTGCCGTTCTTTCTGAGATTGGCGCTGTATTAGTGACTACATTTAAGAGGCTAATAGTTCCCTAAATCCAGAGTCTGACACGTCTGTGTTTGCTTCCTGCTCCTCCCATCTGTCTTCTCCTCTGCCACCCAATCCTTTCTACTCAGAATTGGAACATCATTAGCCTCCTTGTCTAGAGTGGGACTGGTCCTACCCCTTCCTCAGCAACACTGTCCCCACAGCCCCCATGATAGACAACTCCAAAAGTAGCTCCTACAAGGAAGTGTCCCCTTGTACCTCAACCTGCACAGAGCACAGCTTTGCCAGTAGGCAATTAGGTCACGGCTTTGAGTGGCTCCAAGCGCAAACAGAAGAACCTGACATAATCCCTGGCTTCAGTGAGCTCCCAGGCAAATGGGAGAGGACAAGCCCGTGAGTACATGAGAAACCAGGAAATTATCAAGAGGACACAGCTTGATAATTGACTTAAAGGCTCACCCCCTCCTAATGGAAAGACTTTCTTCTCTTGGTTTGTAGGATGCTGCGCTCTTCTCATTTTCTTCATACTTCCCCTTCCTGGTCTCTAAATGATGGGCGTGCTCACTCCCGAGGGGATCAAATCCAGTCCCATGGGTTTATATACCACCTAGAAGTTGAAGACTCCCAAGCACATTTCGCCTTTCAACCTCTTTGCCAACCATCCGTCTACTCCATATCTCCACTGGTTTATCAAACAAGATCGCTTAATATTCCCCAGCCAAATGTGTTCCTCCTGCAGCACTTCCCACCCAGGCAAAGGCCCCGTCGTCCATCCAAATGCTCAGTCTACAAGCCACCCCTTGCTCCCTCCCTCAGTTTCTCACTCCACTCCAATCCACCAGCAACTCCCGTTGGCTCTACCTTCAACCTGATCACTTCTTTCCACCTTCAATGTCACCAGCCATTAAAGCCACCAGCATCATGCTCTTAAAGCACTGCAAACTGCCCCCCTATTTCCACACCTGTTTCCCTACAGTCTGTTTTCCACACAGCAGTCAGATCATGACACTCCCTGACTCAACACCCTCCAATGACTGCCCATTATACACAGAATAAAATCAAAACTCCTTACCATGGCCTATAAGGCCACCTCACCCAGCCCTAACTATTGCTCCAAACTCACCTGTTACCATGTTGTGCCTCACCATCCACTTCAGTGCTTGCTGTTCCTCCAACCACACCAAGTGCACTCCTGCCTTAGAACGTTTGCGGTAGCCAGTACTTCTGCCTTGAATAGGGTTCTTCCTCTAGATTTCAAGACTCACTTCTTCACATCTCATCTCCACAGAGACCTCCCTTGACTATCTGAAGATCCTATATAAAATAACCCTCTACCCCAATCCTTCCATCCCCTAACCATGCTCTATTTTTCTTTACTGTACAATAAATTCAATGCCAGACATTACTGTCTTCCTTTCTCATGAGAATGGAAATTACACAAGAGCAAGGAGTATATGATGAACATTAATTAGATCAATGTTAACCACGTTGACATGGATTACATTCTTTTCTTGGAAAGGAGACTGAATTTCTCATAGAAACAATAATATAAGAGATGGATATAATACTGATAAAGGCCCTAATGCTCAATTTTTTAAGAAATAAAGTAATGCCCTTTTATCCAAAGGGGATATGTTTCAACACCCCCAGTGGATGTTTGGAACCACGGATAGTACTAAACCCTATTTATATGGTGTTTTTTCCTATACATACTTTTCACTTAAAGGAAGCACTTGATGGCTTCTCATTGGAATATCCAAATCACCAGCATCACTATTCTTGCTCTTTGGGCCATTATTAAATTAAACTAAAGGCCCGGTGCATGAAAATTCGTGCACTCGGGGGGGGGGGGGGTCCCTCAGCCCGGCCTGCACCCTCTCGCAGTCTAGGACCCCTCGGGGGATGTCCAACTGATGGCTTAGGCCCGTTCCCCGCAGGAAGCGGGCCTAAGCCATCAGTCGGACATCCTTAGCGCTGCCGAGGAGGCAGGAGAGGCTCCCACCACCACTGCTGCGCTCATAGCTGTTAGCCTGGCTTGTGGCTGAGTGGAGCTTCCCCTGTGGGAGCGCACTGACCACTAGGGGGCAGCTCCTACATTGAGCATCTGCCCTCTGGTGGTCAGTGTGCGTCATAGCAACCAGTCGTTCCCGGTGGTTCCACGGGAGGATCAATTTGCATATTGCCCTTTTATTATATAGGATAAAGGTTACTTTAACACAAGCACTACGCACTGAGATGCCACAACAGCCAATTTGATAACCTAGACAGTACTATGTGACTAACAGGCAGAGAACGTATACAGTGTGGATACACTGGACAAAGGGATGATTCATATTGCAGGCCGGATGGTGCTGGATGCCTTGAGGTTTCATCAAAATGGCACACAATTTAAATCTTGTAAATTGTTTATTTTTGGAATTCCCCATTTAATATTTTCAGACCACAGGTGACCAAAGGTAACTGCAACCAAAGAAAGCAAAACTATGGATAAGGGGGGGACTACTGTATCATTAAACCCCATACTTAGTTACAAGTTATATATGAAGCAATATAAAGTTCTCTAAGACACACTTGCATTTATTAGAAGAATCACAATGAAGCCTATGTGAATATAATTTGATGTGATAGAATATCACACTTTATTGTTCAAAGTTACTTTATCAAAAGCAGAATGGCCCAGCTCAGTGGTTAAATAATGACCCATGAACCAGGAGGTCATGGTTCGATTCTTGATCAGGGCACATGCTTGGGTTTTGGGCTCCATCCCCAGCAGAGGCATGCAATAAGCAGCCAATCAATGATTCTCTCTCATCATTGATGTTTCTATCTCTCCCTCTCCTTTCCTTTCTCTGAAATCAATAAAAACAAATACACACACACACACAGAGCAGAATGAACATCTTCATTAAGGTTATGGAATTCAGATGAGGGATTTTCCACAGGCATCTCTGGAAAAATGTACGGAGGAGATTAAAAAATACTTGCCCTGTTGAGAAGTCTATCAAGAAATGTGTCTTGCTAAAAGTTCCTGCTTCATCTATGAGTGGCCCATCAGCTCAGACTTTAAGGCCCATAAGCTATGCCTTTGCTCAAGAGGCCTGTTTCCTCTTTGAGCAGGAAAAGGAGCCCTGGACCTTAGTCAAGGCAAACCTACCTCTACAATCAAGGGGCTTGTATTAATGTTTCCATCCGCTAATCTGCCTCTGCTGCTTCACAATGTGCCTTCAGGCTTTGCCTTTCAAGGGAACCATGTTCACACATATAGTGTCCACTTTGATCCCGCCTCCCTTGAATCCTAAAGTAATGCCTCCCATCTCAGCCATAGGTTTTGTGTTTTCTTTCAAGTGGTAATAGGACACTGCTTTTTCCCTTTATCAGCCACTTTAGAGTCCAACCTTACAGTCACTTTTTTAAAAATTCCTTTAAAGTTTCAGGATTTATTTTCTTAACAAAAGAGCACAACCTACATTCTTATTTTGTTTTTTGAAATAGTCTTAAGAAGTTATTCTCTCACTTCAGAGATGGGACTCTAGATCAAAGCAGCTTTATAAAACTGCAGGCCATGCTTCCTTTCTCTACTTCCTCTTTTCCCTCCTCTTCCTCACTTTCTTTGTTTATTTAGAACTGGGTCAGCCTCCTTTGCCCTAAGAATGAACAGAGTGCCCCCAGGCTGATGACCCTGAAGTGCTGTACCTGTGAGACCCTAAGGAGACAATGAGGAAGCAGAGGTAAACCATCTTCCCCATGTGCCAAAGCTACAGAAAGCAATGGACCCCTGCCCCAAAAGATCACTCACATTTTTGAAATATTATTGAGAATACTTATCATTGTATAGAAGCCCAAAAAAGGCACCATCTTTGTTAAACAGACTCTCTCAATACTATGCTCATATGGAACTTCTCACTGAACAAAGTGAAGATGACCACGTCTGGGAAGCAGGGCTCATGGGAAATCTTGGCCAGGCCCTGCAATAGCTCAGTCCCACATTAACACAGACTTCTACCTGTGCTCCAAGCCCGATAATGTCTGCTTGCTAAAAAAACCCCACAAAGCCAGAAGGAAATCAAAACCAAATAGTGTTCATCAGGGCAGCCTCCTAGAGCATCAGAAGGAGAGCGGTTCTTGCCAATTTGGAAGATGGAGTACCAAGCAGAGTTTGGCAGTGTGAACAGTTTCTGGCAGACGCCAGGGCACCCAGCAGGCACTCAATCAACCTGGTTCCCTGGCTGGCTCCGACGACCGTTCCCACACCAGTTCTAGAATTCTGACCAGCTAATAAGCCAAGGTCAACAAGCAGAGCTAAAGCGTGCTGACTTCACCCCCACCTGCCTGGGCCACCTGACCAGGTGCCACCTCACCTTGGGGCACGGGTCTCTCCTGGCAGCCCAGGGAGACACTCAGGTCTCCTCCCTGCAGCCTCCTCAGGTTGGACTGAGGAGGAATGGTCAACAGCATAGTTCAAACTTTGCTCACTCACCGTCTCCTCAGCTGTTCGTTGTGGCAACTGGGCGGGGAGGACAAGGAAAGAGGTCTGCCTCCCTGTAGGTTCAGGAAGCCCTCGGCCTAGTAGTGCCTAAAGTTGTTCTGAACTGCAGCAGAGGCAGCCAATTTGGGAGCCACCTGGCTGGTTCCTGGTGGTGTTAACGAAAAAAAAAACATTGAAACCTGTAAAGAATTTTGTGAGTTTATTTGAGCCAAATTGTCGACATATGCCGGGAAGCAGAACCTCAATGAATTGAGATAATGCTCCGGAGAATGCAGGGTTACATCTATATTTATACATTGAAATCAAAGAAAAGGTACGTAGGTGAGTTACATGAAATCCATTGGTGACAGATTAGGGAGGTGGGACAAAGCAAAGCGGGGAAACCTCTGGGATTGGGTGAAAAGTGAAATGATGGACATGTGCTTCTCTTACAGAGATAGATACAGGATACTTTAACGTAATTAACAGTTGACAATTAACTTGATAACAATAACAATGAAGGAATGTCCCGGTGCCATTTGTTGTGCCCTGAGGGGTCTGGGGTAAAAAGGAAGTTACAAGTTACCCAGACATCTCACAGACATCTCACAGATATGTTATCTTAGAGGCAAAAAGGCAAATGGGCTCAGGAAAGAAGATCTAAGTTGATCTTTGTCAGGGAAGATATCGGACTAGGACATGACTGCCCACTATAACCTGTTTGTAGTTAAATATTTAATTTTCAAACCATCCTTTGTGGTTATTTCAGGTCTCTGAGTTTGCAAGACGGCCACACAGGCCTCCCCTGAGCTTGTCAGGTTAGCATGAGGCTCCTTTCATTCACAGTGGGAAGGAGAAAGGGGAAGCCAAGTCGGGGACAGACATGCAAAAGGGAGTGGGAGCAGCTGGGAGGAGCACATCTCTCAGAGAGGCTGCGTGGAAAAGTCCCAAAGACAACAGTTGCTTCTATTGTGGAGTGTAGGGGGGTCTGGGTTTAGAGTTTAGAACAACAGTTGCAGGAGAACCAGAACGAGGTGCTTTCTTCCTCCCAGAAGGTGGATGTGGACAACTGAGGAGGGTGAAGCTGGGGTGAGGTTGCAGCGTCTGGGGAGAGGCTCTGGCAGGGGTGAGGGAGGAAGGCCATGAGCAGGTTAGGTGGCCCATTGGAGCCTCTAGAGGGAGCTGGCTTCTGGGCAATCCGGGGCCCACTCAGTGGCAGGGCCAGGGAAGGAGGATCCGAAAGCACAGGAAGAAAATACACACACCTGGAAGAGGTCTGTCCTCAGAAGTGAGTTATCCGCTCTACTGCCCTAGGGTCTAGCCCACATCCCCTGCTCCCCCAGGGCCCCCACCCAGGTAGCCCACAGGGCTCTGCCCTCAGCCTGGCCCAGGCTCCTGCAGTTCACCCCTTCTCCCTTCAGAAACTCCTGTTTCCCTCCACAGCAGACTTTACATACTTCTTCAGAGGGAAACAAATGCTTACAGTAAGTAGTAAATCAATTCTCTCAAAAGTGCAAATGACTCGTCTCTGAGCCCTTTATGTGCGGCCCTTCCAGAGAGCTATTCATTTGCAAAGGTTAGTTTGTAAACCTGGAGGAAATCAAGCTCTCATGGTGGAATTTCAGCAGAGACATTCACAACAAAAGGTCCTTATACATCCCTTAAACTGCACAGGAGATCTTGACGGGGGAGACCCTAGGTCTAGGGTGGTGGTCCCTCCACACCATGAGGCATGCTTTGGGAGGAAATGGAAGGGACCGGCCCATCAGAGGAAGGGTGGAATCCTCACCCTGTTACAGTCCCGCAGCGAGATGTTCTTTTCCACCTGGACAGGGATCTTCAGCAGAAAGCTGATACCAAGAGTGCCAGCCCACCTGCACCCAGCTGCTCCTGGGAATCTGTGTGGTCACAGGGCCAGGTGGGAGCTAAAGCAGGATGGAGTTTCTACAAGTAATGGTTTCTGCGTTTCTCATGGGCTAAACCAGTCAGTCCCAGTAGAATTTCTCTTGGCCCAGCAAGCTCAGCCCATCTGCTGCCTGGAACTCTCCAGTGAGAGCTCAGGCATGTCAGTGGCTCCTAGTTCCTTGATCTCTCGACTCTACCTCCAGCTTAAGCACACCTGGCACCTCATCCTCACAAGCCACCCTTCCACTCACCGCCAGCAAAAAGAGCCTCCTTGCCTGCTGCTCCTCCTGTGCCACAGGCCCAGCACCTGTCCTGTGCCCACACGAGAGACCCTGGCTGCGCCACCACATCTGTTTTTTTGCCTGGCTGATTAGGCCACTCCTTCCTATAACCCTTTCACAACTCAACCTGTACCAAAGATGCTTCTATAAGGACTTGGCATTACTCACAAGAAAATGCAAAAAAGTAAGCTACTGATTATTTAAAAACCAAAACTGTATAAAAGCTGGTAATATATGCAAAATAGTATTCTAAGCTAATTTTGCAACCTTATCAAGCATTACATCTATCTCCAAGGATGCAAAGCCACTTCATCAGGAAACAGGGCCCTCCACCAGTGCTAATCTCCACAAAGGACTGGACACCACAATGGGCAATCACACCCACAGAGTTTTCACAAAGAATTATTTGCCATTTGGTCACTTGTTAATATCAACATATAATGAAAGCAAGAAAATATTAAAATAAGACTTGGAATTTTTGTAGGGAGCTAAAGCAATGTGGTTGCAGAGTGTGTGCGTCTAGTTGCTTAATACAAGACACAGTGGTCCTCAGGGGAAAGCTGTGCTGTCCCCCATTCTGTGGGGAAGGTGGGAGAGGGAAAGGTGGGAGAAGGAGCAGTACTGGGGGGCAGTGGGATTATTGATTGCTCTAATGACTGAGGACAGGGAAAAGGGACAGAATGCTGAATATCCTACATTAAACAGATGCTCATTATAAAGAACTAGAGGCCCAGTGCACAAATTCATGCATGGGTGGGGTCCAGCCAGCCTGGCCCCAAACAGGGCAGATCGGGGCCAGGCCTGTCAGGAGGAAGAGATGGCAGGAGGTTGACCGGTCAGCCCGCCCCCATCGGTGCCCAATCAGGGCTGGGCCAGCTGGGGGGAGGGGCCGCAGGCGATTGGCCAGTGGGCCCTGCCCCCAATTGGGGTGGGAGGGCCACTGGGGGCAAGTTTGGCCATGAGGAGGAGCTGTGGGTGGTAGGCTGACCGGCCCCACCCCCAAATAGGGTGAGGGGGGCCGATTGGGGGCCAGCAGCCTGGGGGGGAGGGGACATGGGTGGTTGGCCAACTGGCCCTGCCCCTGATTGGAGTGGGGGAGCCTATCAGGGATGGAGCTGGGCGGGGGGAGGGGCCATGGGCTGATCTGGGTGTTGGGGGCTCATCAGGGGTGGGGCCGGCTGGGGGGAGGGGCTGCAGGAGGTTGGCTGGCCGGCCCCACCCCTTATTGGGGAAGGGGGGGCAATCAGGGGTGGGGCCGGCTGGGGGGAGAGGCTGCAGGAGGTTGGCTGGCCGGCCCCACCCCTTATTGGGGAAGGGGGGGCAATCAGGGGTGGGGCCAGCCGGGGGGAGAGGCTGCAGGCCAATCAGAGTGGTGGGGGCCAGATCGAGCCGGTTCACTGGCTGCAGTGGGCGTCATAGCGGCTGGTTGTTAGTCTAAAATGCTAATATTGCCCTGTTGAGAAACACTGGAAGAGGAATCAGTAATTAGCATGGCTCTTCTAATGCCTGCTCTTTAATACCAATTAAGTCTTCACAGGAAGCTGACAGAAGTGACCACAAGAATGTCTGCTCTGGGAAGTACAGATGAAGTGAAATGCCAAGCTTCTGATGTGCCAGTCCTGCTGGTAGTGGCATGCATATCATCTATGAGGGGTTGGAGCCTGACCGGGTATTGTTGGCTAGACAGAGAGCTGGACACTGGTGAGCTATAGGTAAGCCGGTGGAAAGGAAGTGAACTTTCCTGTTTTTTATTTCTTCACAAATCTAAATGAGGACACACAGCTGGGACACCAGAACCGCACATTCACACATCACAGGAGGAACTATTTTTGTCTAGAGCAGTGGTTCTCAAAGTGTGGTCCCACTAGCATCACCTGGAACATGTTAGAACTACCCCAAACCTGCGGAATAGAAACTCTGAGAGTGAGGTCCTATGATCTGTTGTAACAAGCCTCCAGGTAATTCCGATGCTGGTTCAAGTTTGAGAACCACTGGTCTAGATGGGTTGGGGCTAACGATGGCAATCAGTCATAAGGTGTTTTACACATGCTGCCTCAACCTCTGTTTCTATTAGACTCTGAGAAGGAGGGGGATGTGGCCAGCAAATGATCAGAGGTGAAGGGCCTAAAGAGGAAAGACCTCCGTGAGGAGAAATTGGGGCAAAGAGTAAATTATCAGAGCCCAATCTAAGTCTCCAGTTTGATTAACCATCCTATAAGAATTTTGTTCTTAATTTAACTTGCATTTCTCTTTGAATAGCCAATATACTTACATGGTTCGAAATTCAAATGATACACAGGGATATGCAGTGAAAGTCTCTCACCAGCCCTGCTTCCAGGTACCCTGCTCCAACTTCCCTTTCTCAGAGGCAGCTAGTGATATCACCAGTGTCTTCTAGAAACATGTTATAAACATTCCTGGATGTTTTCATCCCTTTATGAAAAGGGATGAAACTTTATCTTAAATACGAATGATAGCATATTATATATGATGTCCCATACTTTCCTTGTTCTACTTAATGTATTTCTTGTTTTTTTTCCACAGCAGAAATAATAAAAGCCCCTCGAGGACTTCTGAGTGTCTGAGAACATTCAACACTCTAGGGGCACGTGCATCTTCCCTGCAGAGGGGAGCATCTCCTAGGCCAGTGGTCGGCAAACTGCGGCTCGCAAGGCACATGCGGCTCTTTGGCCCCTTGACTGTGGCTCTTCCACAAAATACCATGGCCTGGGCGAGTCTATTTTGAAGAAGTGGTGTTAGAAGAAGTTTAAGTTTAAAAAATTTGGCTCTCAAAAGAAATTTCAATCATTGTACTGTTAATATTTGGCTCTGTTGACTAATGAGTTTGCCGACCACTGTCCTAGGCCATCATGTGATTCGCGCAGATTTATAAGTGAATCCCCTTGCAGGAAAATAGTCCTGAAATTCTCATTTTAGAGAACTCTCCATAGGCCCTGAGTAAAGGTTGTTTTATAACAAAAAGACTCTCAAGTCATAAAAGTCCAAGAGTAATACTATCAGGAAACACCAGCACCTAATGAGTCAGGTGGTCCAGGGAAGTTACACATTAGAGGGGAGCATGAACACTGAAGAGAATTCAATGCAATAAGGGGATTTGGGATATTTTTATCTATAAGGCTAATAATCATAAAACACATTTGATCTATAGGAATGAACAAAATACATGTAAGGATAAAGATAGGAACTAGTTAAGACCACTTAGGAGAAGTCAGTTTTCAACACTTAGAACCACATATATAATACAGAAAATAATAATACATATAATGTCTATCCTTCCACCAGCTTCAGTTATAGTAGCATTTCCTTCAGAATTATTTTTTGTTCTGTCTGTCCTTCAACACTATCAGTAAGATGTGTTGTTCCTCCCTGATTCCTGACAAATTTTTATCAATGTACCTTTGTACCTAAAGCATGAAGGTTTCTTTTTATTAACAGCTTTATCGAGATATAATTCATGTACCATATAATTCGCCCATTTAAAGTGTACAGTTTTTTAAGTATAGTCAGAGTTGTACCACTATCACCACAATGCATTTTAGAACATTTTCATCACCCTAAAAAGAAATCCTGTACTCATTTGCAGTCATTGCCCATAATTTTCCATATCACCAGCCAGCAATCTACTTTCTGTTTCTATGGATAAAGTATGCTTCAACAGACTCATCAGCAATTCAACACAACTAAGGAAACAAAATCAGTGATCTTAAAAATAGGTCAACAGAATTGTGGGAGGTGAGAGGAACAAAGAATCTAAGAACTATGGAATAATATCAAATGGCCTACATATATGTAATTGGAACCCTAGAAAAAGAATAAATATATATCGGGGGAAAAGAAATAATGGCCAAGCCCTGGCTGGGTGTCTTAGTTGGTTGGAGTGTCATCCCATACACCAAAAAGGTGGTGGGTTTCATTTCTGGTCAGTCCACATACCTGGGTTGCGGGTTCGATCCCTAGTCAAGGCATGTACAGGAAACAACCGATTGATGTTTTTCTCTCATATTGATGTTTCTCTCTCTCTCTCTCTCTCTCTCTCTCTCTCTCTCTCTCTCTCTCTCCCCCCTTCCCTCCCTCCCTCCCTCCATCCTTCCCTTCTTCCTCCTCCTCCTCCTCCTCCACTCCTCCTCCTCTTCCTCCTCCTCCCTTTCTCTAAAAAAAAAAAAAAAATCAATAAAAACATATCCTCAGGTGAGGATTAGAAAAAAAGGAATGGCCAAGAATTCTCCAAAACTTACATCAAACTACAGGTCTAAGAAGCTCAAGAAATTCCAAGCAGTGTAAGTATAAACAATCAAACACACCTATACACATCATATTCAAAGTGCTGAAATCAAAGGTAAGAGAAAATCTTAAAGGCAGTCAGAAACAGAGTAGGAAACATGTTACAAACAGAAGAAGAAAGGTAAGTATTCAAGCACACTTCTCATCTAAAATGATGCAAACAAGAAAACAAAACAATGACATCTTAAAAAATACTTTAAAAAAACTATCAATCCAGAATTCCACACCCATGAAAATATTTCTCAAAAATAAAGGAGAAATAATTACTTTTAAAGACAAAGGAGGAGATTCCAGATGGCAGTGGAGTAGGTAGAAGGTACACTCACTTCCTCCCAGGACCAAATTAGAATTACAACTAAATTATAGAACAATCAACCTGAATAACCAAATGAAGACTAGCTTAACAGAAGTCTTATAACCAAGGATTTACCAAAGACACCACACAGACACTGGTAGGAGGGGTGGAGATACAAAAAGGAGTGGCCCTGAACACACATGCAGTGGTTGAAAATTATCTCGGCTGCAAAGGTCCTCCCCTGAGGAGCAAGGGATCGCAACCCCATGCCAGGCTCCCCAGCCCAAAGCATCAGTGCCGGGAAGAGGAGTTCACATGATATTCTATTCCATGTATCTGTCTGTCTTTATGCCAGTGCCATATTGCTTTGATTACTATAGCTCTGTAATATAGTTTGAAATCAGGAACTGTAATGCCTTCATCATGATTGCTTTGGCTATTCTGGATCTTTGGTTCCATACAACTTTTATAATTGCTTTTCTATTTCTGTGAAAAATGCCATTGGAATTGCATAGAATCTGTAAATCATTTTGAGTAGTATGAACATTTAAACAACACTCATTTTTCCAATCCATATCTTTCCATCTATTTGTGTCTTCTTCAGTTTCTTTTATCAATGTCTTACAGATTTCAATGTAAGATTTCATTCCTTGGTTACATTTATTCGTATTTTATTCTGTTTTATGTTATTATAAAAGGAATTGTTTCCTTAATTTATTTTTTAGGTAGTTCATTGTTAGTGCCTCCAACTCCTGACACGGGTTTTAATGAAGACTAGTTCCGTCCACAGGGAGTCACCCCTTTCCAAAAGCCACATTAATCCAGAGAGAAAAACCCAAACAAAAGCCCACATGGAGAGACAGGAAGGAAGGGAAACTATTCAAACTCCCTGCCCCCTCTTCTCCAGAGCATACAATAGCTGAGTCCTCTACTGGAGAATATGGCTCCAAAGGAATCCCTCTGACCTGGTGTTTTCTGGTTTTTAAGCCTCTGTTTGAGCACAGTCACTATGGTGACAAGTCTGGGATGCTCTGCTCTAAGTGAGGGGGCTTATCCCTTCAAATATGCTTCTTGAGTTACCAACAAAGGAACTCATTGAACCTCAACTAATCTCATATTCTCCTGGAAGACCTCTCTCAAAATGCCCTTTCCCCCTTTGCCCACAAACCTCCCTGGTTCACACTCTGTTCAGCTAACAATCACATTTAT
This sequence comes from Eptesicus fuscus, assembly GCF_027574615.1. Taxonomy (NCBI): domain Eukaryota; kingdom Metazoa; phylum Chordata; class Mammalia; order Chiroptera; family Vespertilionidae; genus Eptesicus; species Eptesicus fuscus. The sequence goes on along the minus strand of NC_072475.1, from coordinate 56,601,566 downwards.
ATAGTGAGTTACAGTTTACTTCTACCCATATCACCTCAAGCCCTAAGGAGTCCTTTTCAGTCACTTGAGCCTCTTCCACACCAACTAAACAGACCTTGGTTTTAAGGAGGCATCCTCAGGAAGGATAGCTGTCTCTGGCCCTAGAGCAGGGTTGGGACAGAGGAACAAGGGCGGGAAGAGTGGGGAGCCAACTTACGTGATTTTTTCCTTCTCCGGAGTGAAGAATCCATAATGGCTCATAGCCCTGGCAGGCCTGATACCCGCCTCCCACCCCCACCACTGAAGCTCTTCTCAGCCTGTTCCAGGCTGTTGTTCTGTCTTGGCTCATGTTCTACATCATTCCCAGCCCCTGCCATTCTGAGAGCAGCAGTCAGCTCCGGGAAATTTCTCCTCCCTGCCTTCAGAAGGGTCTTCCCTCTCTACTCTATGACAACACTCTACTCTGGTCACCAAATGTGTGTATGCTTTCCTCACACCAAGTAATTTTCAGAAACCAGCTAGGTGTCTGCAATTCAACTCAGTTCTGACACTATCCACTTGGAGACAGTCAGTGTCAGATCCCACAAGACTGCCCAACTTCGGATGCCAATCAGAAGTGCGGGTTGTCACTTGTGCTTCTGACCTCCTTGGGTTTAATTATGTGCTAGGACATCTCACAGAACTCAGGAAAATAGTTTATTTACCAAATTAACAGTTTTTTACACAGGATGCTAAAGAACACAAATAAACATCAAAGGAAGCGAGACATAGGATGAGGTCCAGGAATATCTCAACCACAGAAGCCTAGGGTGCATCACCCTCCAGGCACATGGATGCATTTTTGTTTACCAGCCCAGAAGCTCTTGAAATTCTGTCCTTTGGGTGTTTATGGAAGCTTCAATACATAGGTGTTACTGATTACATCATTGGCCACTGGTGATTAAGTCCGTCTCTAGCTCCTGTCCCCTCCCAAGAGGTAAAGAGGTGATACTGAAAGTTCCAACCCCTTAATCACCTGGTTGGTTCCCCTGGCAACCAACCCTCATCCTGTGGTTATCTAGGGACTTTCCAAAATTCACCTATTTCTTATAAACTTAGGTGTGGTTGAAAGAGGCTTGTTATAAATGACAAACAACAACAACAAAAAAAAAAACCAGCCATTTTTATGCTCTAGAGCTCAAAATGAAAAATGCCCTATAGCTTTTATTGCTTAGAAATTACAAAGGATTTAAAGTCTACTGCCAGGAACCATGGACAAATTTATTATATCACAATAGGCCTACCTCTTATTAGTTTTATGGCCTTGTGGAAGTCATTTAATCTTTCTAAGCCTGTTACCTCATCTGTAAGATGGGAGCAACTACATCTATCCAGAGGGTTGTGATAAGAATTGAGAGACAAGATGCATTCTACAACTCTGGTTCTCTCCCGACCCCAGCCCACTCTGCGCCTGGTGGTAGGCAGTCTAATCCTAAAAGATTCCTAACAAAGAGACAAATAGATGCACCAACCTCACCTTGACCTCTACAGCTCCAGTGTCCCTGCCACCTAAACCACTTCTGGGTAATATATAACTTTCTGGTTTTCAAAACAAACAAATAAGGGAGGCTATTCAAACTCACTTGTCTTTTTTTTTTAAATATATTTTATTGACTTTTTTACAGAGAGGAAGAGAGAGGGATAGAGAGTAAGAAACATCGATGAGAGAGAAACACCGATCAGCTGCCTCTTGCACAACCCCTACTGGGGATGTGCCCGCAACCAAGGTACATGCCCTTGACTGGAATCGAACCTGGGACCTTTCAGTCTGCAGGCCGACGCTCTATCCACTGAGCCAAACCGGTTTGGGCTCACTTGTCTTTTTTATGAGAGACAATGAAGTGAGAACAAAGATCATCCTAGGACTTAAAACTTCTGGGTTCCAGTCCTCACTGCTCACTGAGTCCCACAGCCTCTCTGGACTCCAGGTGTTTCTTTTGAAATAATTTCCGTGTCTTACCTCCCCGTGGAAAGGGGTTGGATAGGGTGCTCTGTTAGAGTCCTATCCCACTCTAAAAACTCTGAGTACAAAACAACCCAAGAAATTTGAATAAATCAGATTTTGCAGATTCTACTCTTGTCCTCTAGGAGTGTTCTGAAGCAGGGCAGATAGATGTGTAGGACACAACCAGATAAGAAGCATTAAACCCAAGAAGGACTGACCACAAGGACCTGTCAGAAGTAAATCCACAACCCGAACAGCTGCAGCAATCCTGAGAAAGAAGGACAAAACTGGGGGGATTACAACACCAGATATCAAGCTATATTACCAAGCCACTGTTCTCAAAATTGCCTGGTATTGGCACAAAAACAGACATATAGACCAATGGGACAGAACAGAGAACCCAGAAATCGACCCAAGCCATTATGCTCAATTAATATTTGACGAAGGAGGCAAGAGCATACAATGGAGACAAGACAGTCTCTTCAATCAACGGTGTTTGGAAAACAGGACAGATACATGCAAAAAAATGAAACTAGACCACCAACTTACACCATACACAAAAAATAAACTCAAAATGTATAAAGGACTTAAATGGAAGATGAGAAACCATAAATATCTTAGAAGAATCCATAGGCAGCAAAATATCAGGCATATGTCGTAGCAATATCTTTACCTATACAGCTCCTAGGACAATAGAAACTAAGGAGAAAATAAACAATGGGACTACATCAAAATAAAAAGCTTCTGCACAGCAAAAGAAACTATCAACAAACCAACAAGAAAGCCCACTGCATGGGAGAACATATTTGCCAATGTTATATCTGACAAGGGTTTAATCTCCAAAATTTATAGGGAACTCATACAACTTAACAAAAGGAAGATAAACAATGCAATAAAAAAAAATGGGCAAAAGACCTAAATCGTCACTTTTTGAAAGAGGACATACAGAAGGCCAAGAGACATATGAAAACACTAGTGGCCCCGGTGCAGGGATTCATACACATTGAAAGGAAATTAATTAGAAGAAATATTTTAATATCACTATTCGCCCTTTCTCTATAATAGAAGTGTCAGAGATGAGAGAAAATTAGTAAAATGTATATGAAAATAATACATAAATTGATTAATAAATAAACAATAACAACATGATATAACAACAAAGACATGATATAAAAACAATGAAAACAACAAAAACATGATATAAAAACATTGATAAAAACAATGACTGATAAATTAATTAAACTGATTCTGATATCTCCATGTATACCACATTAAGAGTAAAAACACTTTCAGAGTGCTTGACTAATTTCCCTTTGATGAAGTATTCACAACTTTAACTTTAACATAACTTGCTCTTCAAACTTGAGAGAAGGCAACATATAACTGACCATGTCTGAAAACAGGTTTAGGTAGGAATATTCCTACTCTGTCTAGAGTTTGTCCTTGTGATTTATTCATAGTCATCGCAAATGCTGGCATCATAGTAAACTGTCTTCAAATTAATTTAAATGGGAGGCCAGTGTCAGACAGGTACAGTTGTGCCACTAGTTGGTCTTCAGACATATTAAGTCATTGATCCCGCTTTCTTTCAGCTTCAGAATGTCAACAGAAACAACCAAATTCATGATTAACAATGACAGATCGAAACACACTCGTGCGATTGGTGCAAGAGCATGCGCGAGTCAACATTTATTTTCAGATTGCCAGTGCGTGTCATATGTACAGGATGGTTGGTTGGTCTGTCGGTCGGGTGGTCAGAAGGACAGTCAGTCACTTAGCCTTTTATATATATACTAGCTTTCCCGTTGCAGGAAAAAATCCTGCAATAGGATTTCCTGCTGCACTCTACCCTGCCTCCGTTCCTCCCTTGTCCCCCGCCTCACCTTCTCCTCCAGCCCTCCCTTGTTTTCCTTCACCCCTGGCCCCGCCTCCGCCCCGCCCTTGTCACCCGCCCCGCCTTCTCCTCCAGCCCACCCGTGTTTCCCTTTTCCCCCACCCCGCCTCCACCCCGCCCTTGTCACCTGCCCCGCCTTCTCCTCCAGCCCACCCGCGTTTCCCTTCACCCCCGGCCCCGCCTCCGCCCCGCCCTTCTCCTTCCCCCAGCCCCGCCTCCGCCCCGCCCTTCTCCTTCCCCCCGGCCCCGCCTCCGCCCCGCCCTCCCCCCCCCTTGCTTGCTTCTTCGAAGCTTTACTCCCTTCTGCAGCTGTTGGCTTCTTTGGACGCTGTCTTGATATGCAAATTAGCCGCCATCTTTGTTGGGGCAATTTGCATACTCATCCTGATTGGTTGGTGGGCGTGGCTTGGGTGGTGGGCGTGGCTTAGGTGTAGCGAAGGTGCGGTCAATTTGCATATTTGTCTATTATTAGATTAGATAGATGCTCAAAGTCACTAATCATTTGAGAGATGCAAATCAAAACAACAATGAGGTACCATCTCACACCTGTCAGAATGGCTATCATCAACAAATCAACAAATGACAAGTGCTGGTGAGGATGTGGAGAAAAAGGAACCCTCGTACACAGCTGGTGGGAATGCAGACTGGTGCAGCCACTGTGGAAAACAGTATGGAATTTCCTCAAAAAACTAAAAATGGAACTGCTATTTGACCCAGTAATCCCACTTCTAGTAATCAGAAACACTCAAGAAATCAGAAACACCAATCAGAAAGGATATATGCACCCCTATGTTCATAGCAGCACAATTTACCATAGCTAAGATTTGGAAGCAGCCTAAGTGCCCATCAGCAGATGAATTGATTAAAAAACTGTGCTGCATCTACACAATGGAATACTACGCTGCTGTAATAAAGAAGGAACTCTTACCATTTGCAGCAGCATGGATGGACCTGGAGAGCATTATGCTAAGCGAAATAAGCCAGTAGGAGAAAGATAAATATCACATGATCTCACTCATTGTGAAATATAATGAACAACATAAAATGATGAACAAAAATAGATCCAGAGACATAGAAGCATTGAACAGACCGTCCAACCTCAGAGGGAAGGCGGGGGTGGGGGAGTGGGAGAGGGGGGTAAGAGATCAATCAAAGGACTTGTATGCTTGCATATAAGCATAACCCATGGACACAGACAGTAGTGGGGTGAGGGCATGTGCTGGGGGCTAGGTATGGCTGGGGAGAGGTCAATGGGGGAAAAAGGAGACAAATGTAATACTTTAAACAATAAAGAATTTTTTTAAAAAAGTAAATCCACAAAGGGACAAAGGTCAGCATAGACAGTGGGGAGGGTGGGAATCTGGTGAAATAGCCATTTAAAAAAATTTTTTTAATCCTCACCTGAGTATATGTTTATTGATTTTAGAGAGAGAGGAAGAGAAGGAGGAAGAAAGGGAGAGAAAGAAAAAAAACATCAATCAGTAACCTCCCGTATACGCCCAACCGAGAAGCGAACATAAAACCTAGAATTGTGTACTGATCAGGAACAGAACCTGCAACCATTTTGCTATACAGGACGATGCTCCAACCAACTGAGCCACATGGCCAGGGCTAACCCCTCACCTTTTAAAGTAAATGTGTGTGTTTTTAAAGTAACCCCAGATTTTTACAAAAGTTGCTAAGATGATACAGAGAGTTCCTTTATCCAATTTCCCCTAATGTTAACATCTTACATTACCATGGTACTTTTGTTAAAACTAAGAAACCAACATCGGCAGATTTCTATTTTCTAAATTCCAGACTTTATTTGGATTTCACCAGTTTTTCCACTAATATTCTTTTTCTGTTCTAGGATTCAATCCAGGACACCTCATTATATTTAGGATAAAACATCTTTTAATTGTGAAAAGTTTCTAAAATAGAGACAAACAGATCTTCATTAAAAAGAATATCAGATATGATTGAGGCTCTTAGTGAACCCTCTCTTCCCATTTTTAGGCCCTTTCCTTCCTCCCTAGAGTTAACCACCATCACAATCTCATTGTTTATCATTCCCAAGCATGTTTGCATTAATTCCTAAAAGGAAAATATAGCCTGGCAAGCAATGCTAAGTGGTTGAGTGTCGACCTATGAACCAGGAGGTCACAGTTCAATTCCTGGTTGTGGTACATGCCCAGGTTATGGGCTCAATCCCCAGTAGGAGGCGTGCAGGAGGCAGCAAATCAATGATTTTCTCTCACCATTTCTCTCTCTCTCTCTCTCTCTCTCTCTCTCTCTCTCTCTCTCCATCTGTGAAATTAAAAAAATCTATTTTTTCATGAAAAAAGGACAATATAAGCATAAACACTATATACAGAGTAGTGCAAAAGTAGGTTTACAGTTGTTCATATGGAAAATAATAAATAATAGTACAAGAATAAACTCTGTTTCACATACAATTGTAAACCTGTTTTTGCCCCATTCTGTACTTTTGTTTTCCAGGCTTCAAAATTTATATAAATACTATTCTTTTTCTATACTTCCATAACTTGCTTCTATCATTCAACATTGTTTTTGAGATTGATCTGTTAAGAAATATAGTTCTTTTTTAATGCTATACATAATATGTACAATATTTCCATGAGTATACCACTATTGTCCATTCTTCTAATGATGGACATTTAGACCATTTCCTACTTTTTGCTGCAAAAAACCTATTAATGCATGTCTGCTGAGGGACACAGGAAAGATTCTCCATCTAGGACTGGAATTTCTGAGTTAGAAGATGTAAACAAATTGTTTCCTAAAGCTGTTGTGCTGATTTACACTTCTCTCAGCAGTAAATGATTCTGTTGCTCCACAACCTCATCCTATTTATTTATTTATTTATTTATTTATAACACTATTTATTTTATAAGTTAATTGGGGAGAATTGGCATCTTTACAATGAGTCTTTCATTTCATGAACACAGCCTTTTTCTCCATTTATTTGGGTTCTGTTTTTCTTTCAATAATTGTAATTTTCTCCAAAAATATTCCTGTACATGTTTTAGTGGTGAGTACTTCTAGTATCTTGGGCTTTTATTACTATTTAAAATGGGATCCTTTATCTATTAATTTTTCTAATTGGTTATTATCGGTGAACAGGATTTTGATATACTGACTTAGTGTCTAGGGAACTTTACAAGCTCTTACTTTATATTCTCCACTTAAAAACTCCAAGAAAATCATATTGCATGCAAATAAGGGCAGTTGCATCTTTCCAATATTCACTTTTTTTTTGGTCTTTTTGCGTTGTCTAGAACCGCCTGTTCAATGCTGAGTGTAAATGGTGAGCAAGGACATCCTTATCGTTTTCTTGACTCTACTGAAAGGGAGCCTAGAATCTTAGGGTCAACAATAGTGTTTGCTGCAATATTTTGATAGATGCCCTTTATCAACTTAAAGAAATTCCCATTTATTTTTAGTTTCCTGAGAGGTTGTTTCCATCATGAGTATACTAAATTCTGACAAATGCCTTTTCTGTATCTTATAGACTATAGGTATTACTAATTTGTTAATATGGTTTTATATTTTCTGATGTTGGATCATCCTTAATTCTTTGCATAAACTCTACTTAGTCAGAATGTAAATATTGCAAATAGATTTGCAAACATTTCATAACCATCTATGTTTACAAATGAGACTGGTCTATAATTTTACTTTCTTGTATTTTTCTCATCTGGTTGGGGTATTCAGGTTATATTATCATTGTAAAAGTAGACAGCTTTTCCTTTTTTATTCTCTTAAACAGTTTATACAATATTATCTAATTCTTAGAAGGTGAACAAAGTACAGGTGTAAATCATCTAAGCCTTATATTTTTTTGGGAGAGGAAGGCTTTTGGCTATCAGTTTCATTTCTTAAATGATTGTTGTTTTATTAAAGTTTTCTGTTTATTTTGAAGTAGTTATGGCAAATTATATTTGCCCAGAAAACTCCATGCCTTTTCCTAATCCAAATTTTGGCATAAACTTTTTCAGACTCTAGTCTTATGATTTTTATTATCTATTTAATATGTTTAGTTGTATTTCCCTTTCTTTAAAAAATATTATTTACTAGAGGCCCAGTGCACGAAATTCGTGCACTTGGGGGGGGGGCAGTCCCCAGGCTGGCCTGTGCCCTCTCAGGGATCGATCACCCCAAAGAGGTAGGCCCCGCCCACCCATCCGGGGCTCATCAATGGATTACTCCAAAGAGGTAGGCCGGAGCTAGGGGTCAGGCCTCCATGCCACACAGAGCTGCAGGATCCCCAGGCCTTGCCATGCAGAGCCACCAGGCCCCACCTCCTCCATGCCGCATGGAGCTGTGGAACCCCCAGGCCTCAGCGCGCAGAGCTGCCAGGACCCCTGGCAGGACCCCTGGCGTCGCTGTGCTGCGCACACAGCATCAAGTCCCCGCCCAACCTCACGCACCTCGCCGCACATGCAGCACCGCCCACCCGTGTGCACCCGCTGCACACGCAGCCTCCTGGTGATGGATTGTGATGGCTTGAGGGCATCACGCATGATGGCATGAGGGCATGACAACCATTTGCATATTCACTCTTTATTATATAGAATTACTTTTTGAGAGAAAGATCTTACTAGGAATTTATTTTCTAATTTTATATATATCCTATATAATAAAAGCCTAATATGCAAATTGACCAAACAGCAGAATGACTGGTCACTATGACGCGCACTGACCACCAGGGGGAAGATGCTCTACACAGGAGCTGCCCCAGCCCGCAGGCCCCAGGCCAGCCAAGGCAGGTGCCAGCGGGGCCTCCCTGATCACCCTGCTGGTCGCCCCACAGATCGGCCCTGATCACTGGCCAGGCCTAGGGGCCCTACCCGTGCATGAATTTCATGCACCGGGCCTCTATGTGTGTGTGTGTGTGTGTGTGTGTGTGTGTGTGTGTGTATATATATATATATATATATGTATATATACATATATATATGTTTGTGTGTGTGTGTATGTGTGTATGTATGTATATGTATATATACATATATCTATATATATATATACATATATATATATTAATCCTTACCCAAGGATATTTTTCCATTGATTTTTTTTAAATGCCTTATTGTTTAAAGTATTACATATGTCTCCTTTTTTCCCCATTGACCTCTCCCCAGTCATTCCCACTGCCCAGCACATGACCTCACCCCCCAACTGTCTGTATCCATGGGTTATGCTTATATGCAAGCATACAAGTCCTTTGATCGATCTCTTACCCACCCCCACCCCCTGCCTTCCCTCTGAGGGTGGACAGTCCGTTCGATGCTTCTATGTCTCTGATCTATTTTTGTTCATCAGTTTATGTTGTTCATTATATTCCACAATAAGTGAGATCATGTGATATTTATCTTTCTCCTACTGGCTTATTTTGCTTAGCATAATGCTCTCCGGGTCATTCCATGCTGTTGAAAATGGTAACAGTTCTTTCTTTTTTACAGCAGTGTAGTATTCCATTGTGTAGATGTTCCACCCTTTTTTAATGGGCACTTAGGCTATTTTCAAATCTTAGCTATTGTAAATTGTGCTGCTATGAATATGGGGATGCATATATCTGTTCCGATTGGTGTTTCTGATTTTTTTTCCATTTCTTTTTTTTTAATTGATTAAGGTATTACAAATGTAAAATGTCCTTATTCCCCCATTACCCCCCCACACACACACACATCTCCCATCATGCCCTCACCCCGCTGGTGTCTGTGTCCATTGGTTAGGCTTATATGCATGCATACAAATCCTTTGGTTGATCTCTCTTTCTTTCCCCCACCCTCCCCTGCCTTCCCTCTGAGGTCTGGCGGTCTGATCGATGCTTCTCTGTCTCTGGATCTGTTTTTGTTTATCAGTTTATGTTGTTCATTATATTCCACAATGAGTGAGATCATGTGATATTTATCTTTCTCTTACTGGCTTATTTCGCTTAGCATAATGCTCTCCAGTTCCATCCATGCAGCTGCAAATGGAAGAATTCCTTCTTTTTTACTGTAGCATATTATTCTATTGTGTAGATGTACCACAGTTTTTTAATCCACTCATCTGCCAATGGGCACTTAGGCTGTTTCCAAATCTTAGCTATGGTAAATTGTGCTGCTATGAACATAGGGGTGCATATATCCTTTCTGATTGGTGTTTCTGATTTCTTGGGATATATCCCTAGAATGGGATTACTGGATCAAATGGCAGTTCCATTTTCAATTTCATGAGGAAACTCCATACTGTTTTCCACAGTGGCTGCACCAGTCTGCATTCCCACCAGCAATGCACGAGGGTTCCTTTTTCTCCACATCCTCGCCAGCACTTGTCATTTGTTGATTTGTTGATGATAGCCATTCTGACAGGTATGAGATGGTACCGCATTGTTGTTTTGATTTGCATCTCCCAGATGATTAGAGAGTTTGAGCCTGTTTTCATATGTCTCTTGGCCTTCCTTATATCCTTTTATGAAAAATATCTATTTAGGTCCATTGCCCATTTTTTTTAAATTTCTTTATTGATTAAGGTATTACATATGTGTCCTTATTCCCCCATTACCCCCCACCTCCATTCATGCCCCCACCCCCCTGTTGTCTGTGTCCATTGATTAGGCTTATATGCATGCATATAAGTTCTTTGGTTGATCTCTCCCCCTTACCCCCACCATCCCCTATCTTCCCTGAGGTTTGACATTCTGATTGATGTTTCTGTCTCTGGATCTATTTTTGTTCATCAGTTTATGTTGTTCATTATATTCCACAAATGAGTGAGACCATGTGATATTTATCTTTCTCTACCTGGCTTATTTCACTTAGCATAATGCTCTCCATCTCCATCCATGTTGTTGCAAATGGGAAGAACTCCTTTTTTACCGCAGCATAGTATTCCATTGTGTAGATGTACCACAGTTTTTTAATCCACTCATTTGCTGATGGGCACTTAGGCTGCTTCCAAATCTTAGCTATTGTAAATTGTGCTGCTATGAACATAGGAGTACATATATCCTTTCTGATTCGTGTTTCTAGTTTCTTGGGATATATTCCTAGAAGTGGGATCACTGGGTCAAATGGGAGTTCCATTTTTAGTTTTTTGAGGAAACTCCATACTGTTTTCCACAGTGGCTGCACCAGTCTGCATTCCCACTAGCAGTGCACGAGGGTTCCTTTTTCTCCGCATCCTCACCAGCACTTGTCATTTGTTGATTTGTTGACAATAGCCATTCTGACAGGTGGGAGATGGTACCGCATTGTGGTTTTGATTTGCATCTCTGATGATTAGTGACTTTGAGCAGGTTTCATATGTCTCTTGGCCTTCCTTCTGTCTTCTTTTGAAAAGTGTCTATTTAGATCAGTTGCCCATTTTTTTATTGTGTTATCTTCTTTTTGTTAAGCTGCATGAGTTCCCTGTAAATGTTGGAGATTAAACCTTTATCAGTGATAGCATTGGCAAATATGTTCTCCCATAGAGTGGGCTTTCTTGTTGTTTTGTTGATGGTTTCTTTTGCTGTAAAAAAGCTTTTTATTTTGATGTAGTCCCATTTGTTAATTTTCTCTTTAGCTTCCATTGCCCTAGGGGCAGTGTCAGTGAAGAAGTTCTTTTGGCATATGTCAGAGATTTTGTTGCCTGTGGATTCCTCTAGTATTTTTATGGTTTCCCGTCTTATGTTTAAGTCCTGTATCCATTTTGAGTTTATTTTTGTGTAAATAAGAGACACCAATTTTCCCAACACCATTTATTTTGCATGTATCTGTCCAATTTTCCCAACACCATTTATTGAAGAGACTGTCTTGACTCCATTGTATGTTCATGCCTCCTTTGTCAAATATTAATTGAGCATAGTGATTTGGGTCGATTTCTGGGTTCTCTGTTCTATTCCATTGGTCTATATGTCTGTTCTTGTGCCAGTACCAGGCAGTTTTGAGAACAGTGGCTTTGTAATATAGCTTGATATCTGGTATTGAGATCCCACCTACTTTGTTCTTCTTTCTCAGGATTCCATTGCCCATTTTTTGATTGGGTTCTTTATCTTCCTTTTGTTAAGTTGTATGAGTTCCCTATAAATGTTGGAGATTAAACCCTTATCGGTGATAACACTGGCAAATATGTTCTCCCATGAGTGGGCTTTCTTGTTGTTGTGTTGATAGTTTCTTTTTCTGTACAGAAGCTTTTTATTTTTATGTAGTCGCATTTGTGTTTTTTTTGTTTGTTTATTTTCTCTTTAGTTTCCATTGCTCTAGGAGCAGTATCAGTGAAGAAGTTCTTTCGGCATATGTCTGAGATTTTGCTGCCTGTGGATTCCTCTAATATTTTTATGGTTTCCCGTCTTACATTTAAGTCTTTTACTCATTTTGAGTTTATTTTTTGTGTATGGTATAATTTGGTGGTCTAGTTTCTCTTTTTTTTGCATGTATCTGTCCAATTTTCCCAACACCATTTATTGAAGAGACTGTCTTAAACTCCATTGTATGTCCTTGCCTCCTTTGTCAAATATTAATTGAGCATAGCGGTTTGGGTCAATTTCTGGTCTATATGTCTGTTCTTGTGCCAGTACCAGGCAATTTGGAGAACAGTGGCTTTGTAATACAGCTTGATATCTGGTATTGAGATCCCTCCTACTTTGTTCTTCTTTCTCAGGATTGCTGCAGCTATTCAGGGTCTTTTTTTTATTCCAAATGAATATTTAAAATTTGTTCTAGGTCTGTGAACTATGCCATGGGTATCCTAATGGGGATTGCACTGAATCTACAGATTGCTTTGGGTAGTATGGACATTTTAATGATGTTGATTCTACCAATCCATGAACATGGTATATTCTTCCATTTGTTTATGTCTTCCTCTATCTCTTTTTTCAGTGTCCTATAGTTTTCTGAGTACAGGTCTTTTACCTCTTTAGTTCAGTTTATTCCTAAGTATCTTAATTGTTTTGTTGCAATGGTAAATGGTATTATTTTTTTTAGTTTCTCTTTCTGTGAATTCATCATTGGTGTATAAAAAGGCCATATATTTCTGGATGTTAATTTTGTATCCTGCCACATTGCTGAATTCATTTATTAAGTCTAGTAGTATTTTTATGAAGTCTTTAGGGTTTTCTATGTACAATATCATGTCATCTGCGAATAAAGACAGTTTTACTTCTTTTCCAATTTGGATGCTTTTATTTTTTCTTCTTGCCTGATCGCTATGGCTAGTACTTCCAGTACTATGTCAAACAGAAGTGGTGAAAGTGGGCATCCCTGTCTTGTTTCTGTTCTTAGGTGAAATGGTTTTAGTTTGTGCCCATTGAGTATGATGTTAGCTATAGGTTTGTCATATAAGGCTTTTATTATGTTGAGGTATGATCCCTCTATTCCCACTTTGCTGAGGGTTTTTATCAAGAAAAGGTGTTGGGTTTTATCAAAAGCTTTTTCTGCAACAATTGATATGATTATGTGATTTTTGTCTTTCAATTTGTTTACATGATGTATAATGTTTATTGATTTGTGGATATTGTACGAGCCTTGCATCCCAGGAATAAATCCCACTTGGTCATGGTGTATGATCTTTCTAATGTAATGCTAGGTCCAATTTGCTAGAATTCTGTTGAGGATTTTAGCATCTATGTTCATCAGGGATATTGGCCTGTAATTCTTTTTCATTGTGTTGCCTTTATCTGGTTTTGGGATTAGGGTAATGCTGGCTTCATAGAAAGAGTTTGGAAGTGTGCCTTCCTCTTGAATTTTTTGGAATAATCTGAGGGGGATAGGTTTTAGTTCTTCTTTGAATGTTTGGTAAAACTTCTTTGAATATTTGGTGAAGCTGTCCAGATCAGGGCTTTTGTTTACTGGAAGTTTTTTGATTACTGCTTCAATTTCATTGGTAGTTATCAGCCTATTCAGGTTTTTTTAATGTTCCTGATTGAATTTTGGAAGATTGTATTTTTCTGGGAATATGTCCATTTTGTCTAGGTTGTCCATTTTCCATTGATTTTTAGAGAGAGTAGAAGAGAGAGAGAAAGACAGAGAAATATCCATGTGAGAGAGACACATCAACTGGTTGCCTCCTGCATGAGCTCCAACCAAGCTGGGGAGGAGCTTGCAACCAAGGTACTTGACTGGAACTGAACTCGGGACCCTTTGGTCTGCAGGCCCATGCTCTATCCACTGAGCCAAACAAGCTAGGGCTTCTAATTTTTTAAGCTTCCAAATTGTTTTCTATTTCATTTCATTTATCTTCCTATTTTTGTTTCCTTCCTTCTACTTCTCTAAAAGCTTATTTTGTTCTTTTTCTAGTTTCTTAACATGATAGGTCTTCTGGGAAAATTCTTTAAAGGTTGCAGACTCAGCTGGTACCTGCCTCTTTCACAATCTGTCCTTTTCTCCATCATGCTTGGAAAATGGAGATAAAGCAGTCATCTTGCAACCATGAAGCTGCAAACACATGTTTGAAGGCTAACTGTAGATGAACAGAAAATTAGAAGAGCCTGGGATCTTGATGGCAAAATGGAGTCTCCACATCTGGCTTGGACTATCTGCCTCAAAATTTCTGGTTATGTGACAAATGTTAAACCTCTAGCTCATTTAAGCCATGGTCTTCTATTTATTTATTTGTTTATTTGTTTGTTTGTTTGTTTGTTTATTTTAAGCCATGGTCTTTTAGATTCTCTTTTATACATAGCCAAATACAATTTAACATAATACCATATTCAACATACTTTTTCATATTTTAAATTTTTAATTAATGCATTTAAGGCCATAAGTTTTCCTCGAAGAATAATTTTATTGACTCTACTAAGAGATCAACTATGCTGGTCCAGACCAGAAAGACCACCTGGCCAACCCAAACAAAGAGCTGCAATATAAATAAAAATGGTTGTGGTTTAAGTCTCTAAATTTGGGGTTATTTTTATGCAGCAAAAACTAACTAATACAAATATTGGTTTTGTTGTAGGTAGTTAGACAGACATGAGCAGAGCAAGGATGATGAGCCAGGTAGAGAAGGTCACCAGGGCAGAAAGTCCTGGGTTCCTAGCAAAGGACAATTGTAGGGTGGGACCTAGCCCCCAGAGTGACTTGTCCTCGCCTAGCATGTCCCTGGACCCCCTTAACCTTTCCTCCCTAGAGATAACATCTAGGCCTCAGTTGTATTTTAGCTCTAGGCCCAGAAAAGCTGCAAAACCAGACAAGCAACACCACAGCTAACCTCAGGATCAGCTGCACTGAATAATTGTTATAGCATAGTAAGAAGCTAGAAAAATTCCAGGACAAGTGGAATAGGGAAACTAAGACAGATAGTTAAATAGCAGTTTTCAGCCAACTAGTAAATCCTATCTTCCCTAAACCAAGGACACTTCAGAGTAAATGGTTTGCACTTCTCCCCAACTAGAGGGTACATAACTTAAATCACCCTACTCAGAGTGACAGATAACAGAAATCCAATTAAGTGCCATTTCCCAACCACACCCAAGAACAGCCAAATTAAGAGAATAAATCTCACTTTGGTACATCAGCATAAAGCTGATGAATATTCTATCAATCCACCCCTAAGACCTCCCCTAAAGGCCCAGCCTTTAAAACCCCTGAAAATGAAGGTCCCAGGGAACTCTCCCTCTAGAGAGTAAGCCATGCCATTCCCTTCCCCCTTTCCTTCCCCCACAGCCACATATCCCCTAACCCAGAGGTTGGCAAACTCATTAGTCAACAGAGCTGCAAACCTCGGCTCTCGAGCCGCATGTGGCTCAAGAGCCGCGGTTTGCCGACCACTGCCCTAACCTCTAAGGGACTCCATAAGACTTGCAACCAGGGGAGCAATGGGCAGTGGCAGCTGGTCCCAGGATAATCCCCTGAACCTGTCTCCAAGGCCCCCTTTTCTCTGACTTCCCAGTGAGCCAAAGCAGCCCAGCCTAGGCTCTCCGGTTGCTCCTTCTATGCCCTTCCTTATTTCACTGTCCTAAGTCTATTTTTGCTGAGATCAATACATTCTTACTTGCTTTCCTACATTTTGTCTCTTGATTGAAATCTTTCCCTCAGAAGACTAGAACCTAGGTCTCATCATCTTGCCACTGTTAACATAATGACCCCCTGCACTGGAGGGGACTAATCAATCAGTGGAGACCCTGACCCTGTGTCATAGTAATATATAGAAATGTTTAAAAATGCCTAAAAAATATTAAGAAGGTTTTAAAATGTTTAAATTAACTTTGCTTGAAACTTAAAATATGATATTAAGGACACATTCCCCACTGCCCTGAAGCATGTGTATCTCATAGATAAGGATTTGAACTTCAGTAAATAACTCAGAGTGACTTGTCAAGATAACCACTTGAGTGAGTGATGTACTCTCCCTAGATAACCACATGTAGCCCCTCGCCCTGTTTGAGATAAACATGTGTGCAATGATGTAATTCATTGATAGCCACCTGGACTGCTGCAAATGGGGTGCAGGCTTTAAAAATGGGGATCCTGACCAGCCCAGCACTCGCCTGTCAAGACAGCCACAAAGGCACATCCTTTTGTCAGTCCGGCAAGCGACGCCGCTCCACGCTCCTCTTCCTGCCAGACGACAGAAGAATGGCTAGTACCTCCCAATTGAGACGCGACTGAGCTAGGAGGTGAGGAACGCCGGCCCCCTGTATCCAGACCAGACCAGCTCAGCTGCCGGACCCCAGAGGACAGCACCACTGGGATCCCATTTAAGCCTGTACCCGCAGCACCAGGAATTGTGTGAGTAATAAGGTGCTGTGTGATTTGCAACTGCATATGTTTCATGTGGTGTAATTCCTCCGGCAGTTAATTGAATTATTTTGCGTATTTAAGTTAAAGCTTGCCCTTGGTCCTGCTTGCGTAGAGTAGCCTCTTTGCTAGCAACTACTTGAATGTCCCACACCTGCACGGTTAAAGTTTATCTCAAGGGATGCCTTAGATAAACACCCCAGATCCTTTCCCGGGATCTACTTGGGACACCCTGAAAGGACATACCTAGAAAGCTGATGAATAGTCTATTCAGATCTTTCCCTGGGATCTCCCCTAAAATCTCCACCCTTAAAACCCTTAGGACAGAGGACCCAGCACACTTGCTCTGTGCCTTTCCCTACCCCTTCCCTCTCCCCATGCCCCCAGGTGCATCACCTTTACCTTCCTCACTTCTAAGCTCCAAGGGCTGAACCCAGGTCTGGTCTGACCCCACCAGTCTAAAACCTGGTGCCATTCTTGCTGCCCCCAACAGTTTCAAAAGTGGGATTCAGCCATAACAAAAACCTAAAATATGTGGTGTTGGCTTTGGATTAGGACAGTGGCTAGAAAAAGCATTAAGGAAATAGCTTGGAAGGACTGAAAAAAATGGAATGAAAACTGCTATGGCAGGCTTGGAAAATGATGACTCGTGTTATGTAGGGTTAGAATGATTGGTAAAACTGAAGCCTGAAGTAACTTGAGAGATAAAATAAAAAAAGAACCTAATGAACTTCCAGTTACAGCTAAGTAGCTCTCCAGACAAAATATGGAGCGTGTTACTTGGGTGCTCTTAACTGCATATAATAAAGTATGGCAAGACAACGATTAGCTAAAGAAGGAAATGTTCAGTTTGCAACCAGAATTTAGATGAAATGCAGAAGACCTGGACAATAAATCTGTCTCTCATTTCCAGTCTCCCCCTATTTGATAATCTTTGAGTAAAAGCGTCTCTTGAGTAAAAGTTAAAAGGAGACTTTCGGACAAAGGGCAAATCAAGGGTATGACCATTTATTAAGACCTCTGAAGGATTTAAGGAAGTGCCTACTACATCTTCTTAGCTACACAAAAAGAATCTTAAGAGCATGACAGAAGCCTAACCCCAAATGGCTGTGAATAAATCTGGAGAAAAAAATTGTGCGTAAAATTATGAAATGTTTTAAAGAAAACTATACCAGCAAAAACACCATCAACTTGGACTAGAGCAGTGGTCAGCAAACTGCGGCTCGCGAGCCATATCGCGAGCCGCAGTTTGCCACTCTATTGACCAATGAGTTTGCCGACCACTGCTAGAGGAATGAAGATTGACTAAACTGCAGAAAGGCCTCTGAGTTCTCAACTATCAACAGGCAGGGGGACAGATGAGAAAGCTACTAGCTTGTTAATGTGGGCCATTTCTTATGGAAATAAAGGAAAGACTTCTTGGGGGCCAGGGTGGGGACCAAGAGACCAGAGAAGGCAATAAAGAGCCTTGAAGGACAATGGTCTGAGAGGACACTCCTAGGAAGCAGCACTGAACCCTAATGAAGGGCTATTCTTTTCTCTGGAGTAGGGTGACCTGGCTACATTTACCCAGGGGGAATTTTAGACCTGTAATTGCTATGAATCTCTTGTTCTCCTTTTTGAAGTGAAGTGTCTATTCATATAAACTGTCCCTGTCTTACCATTGTATGTTGGGTGTGTAGGGAACAGGTATCATTTTTTTTTTTTTTAATCCTCACCTGAGGATATTTTTCCATTGATTTCTATAGAGTGGAAGGGAGGGGAAGAGGCAGCAAGAAAGAGAAACATCATGTGAGAGAGACACATTGATTGGTTGCCTCCCGCATGTGCCCCAACCTGGGCCAGAAATTGAGCCTGCAACCTAGGTGCATGCCCTTGACTGGAATCAAACCTGGGACCCTTCAGTCCGAAGGCTGATACTCGATCCACTGAGCCCAACTGGCCAGGGCAACAGGTGTCATTTTTAACTCACAGGTCTCTTGATTAAGAGGAGCCTCACCCAAGGAGCTACATCTGAGGAGCTTCACTCACATCCTGACCATTTAATCACCAGGCTTCCAACCTGATGCTATATGTAGGATGAAACTGAGAGCCTGGGATGAGAATTAGCAAATTTTGCATGTGGGAGAAATGTGAATAATTTGTGGCCAAGAAGCAGACTGTGGTAGATTCTAAAAAGTCACACATTCCTTTCCTCCTACCAAGGGGTGGAGTCTATTTCTCCACTCCTTGCATCTGGTCTTGGCCATGTGACTTGCTTTGGTTAACAGGACATTAGTAAATGTAAACAAGCAGAAGCTTGAAAAATATTTGCACAGTGAGGCTTGCTCTCTGGCTGCATTTGGAAACCTGGACTACGATGTGGACAGCCCCAGCAGATAATTTGGAAGATGAGAGACAATTTGGAGGAAAACTACAGCATCCCAGCAGGCAGGCAATCAACTTCCAGATATAAGAGTGGAACTATCCTAGATCATCTGGCCAGCCACCATCCAATCACAGATGCATGACAGAGTCCAGTTAAAATCAGCTGAGCTGGCCCAGATTTTAAAAATTGCCCAGCCCTAGCTGGTTTTGCTCAGTGAATAGAGTGTCAGCCTTTGGACTGAAGGGTCCCGGGTTTGATTCCAGTCAAGGGCACATGCCTGGGTTTCAGGCTCAATCCCCAGTAGCGGGCATGCAGGAGGCCCCTCTCAACATTGATGTTTCTATCTCTCTCTCCTTCTCCCTTCCTCTCTGAAATCAATAAAAAAAATATATTTTAAAAACTGCCCAGCCAACCCAGATTTGAGAGCTAAATAAAATGTTTGTTTTAAGCCATTAAGTTTTGTAGTGGTTTGTTATGCAAAACTCAACTGATAAAATTATAATTTTTTTCCTTGCAAAATCAATAATTATCATCTTCCTGACCCTGAATATGCTTTTAACATTTCCCTCCCTGAATAGCCTGCCCCAGTCTTGCCATCATTGCCTTGTTTTCATTTTAATCATGTTTTTTAAACCACACACACACTTAATATTTTTTGCATAGTTAATAATAAAATGAATATAAATATATATATATTTTTTTTATATTTTATTGATTTTTTACAGAGAGGAAGAGAGAGGGACAGAGAGCCAGAAACATCGATGAGAGAGAAACATCGATCAGCTGCCTCCTGCACACCCCCCACTGGGGATGCACCCGCAACCAAGGCACATGCCTTGACCGGAATCGAACCCGGGACCCTTGAGTCCGCAGACCTACGCTCTATCCACTGAGCCAAACCGGTTTCGGCTATAAATATATATTTTACCAATTTCTGTGTTCACCATTGTTTCTTATATTGTGGCTCTTTTCTCAGTTTAACATTTTCTTTCTAAAGTGTACCTTTTAATAGTTCTTTTAGTGAGAGTCTGTGAGTTTACATTCTTGGTCTTTGTTTTGCCGCCATTCTCACAGGATAGTTTCCTAGGTATAGTATTCTAGGTTCAAGACCTAGAAGTTGTTACTCCTGTCTTCCCACCCCTCCTGCGGCTGCTGAACCACCTGCCTGTCATTTATTTATACATAACATATTTTTAACTCTTGTTTTTAGTTGGTTGTTATGGACAGAATGTTTGTGTTCCCCCAAAATTTGTATGTTGGAGCCTCAACCCCCAATGTGACTGTACTAGTATTTGGGACTTTATGGAGGTTATTAGGGCTCAATGAAGTTACAGGAGCAGGGTCTCGATCAGAAAGGATCAGTGTTCTTCTAAGAAGAGACAGGAGAGAGCTTGCACTCTCTCTCTCCCCACCATCTGAGGACACAGTGAGGAGGTAGCCATGTAGAAGCCAGGAAGAGAGCTCTCACCAGAAACCGAATCATTTTTCATCTTGAAGAGTTCCAGCCTCCAAAACTGTGAGAAATAAATGTATCTTGTTTAAGCCACCCAGTCTATAGTATTTTGTTATGACAGCCCAAGCAGACCAATACATTGGTCTTTTATCCTCCATTGATACTCTGAAGTTTTCTACAATATGTGGGTTAACTTTTACTTAACTGTCATAGTATTAGAATGCAGTTTTGATCTAAAAACTCAGATAGTTATTCAACTCTGGGAAATTATTTGCCATTTATTTAACTACTGCTTCTTTTTCATTCCCTCTGTTCTCTCTGTAACTTTCATTAAAGAATGTGGAAGCCTGTCAATTCACCTCTCGTATTTCTAAACTGTTCTTTCGTATTTTTTTACATCTTTTTATTTCTGTGCTATAGACAGGATAAATTCCTTCGCACTACTTTCCAATTTGTTAACTCATGCTTCAGTGGTTCTAGGCATCTAGCCTACCTATGGTATCTTTATTTCAATAGCTACATTTTTCATTCCACATTTTAATTTTCTCTCTCTACATATGCAATTTTATTTAATTTATTTTTTAAATAATTGTTTATTTTTAAAATGAAAGTTATGCCTTCTTTTTATTAGGGTAGGGGCACAACCTACTTATTATACATATTTTCTTTAGACTACCCTATAAAATAAACTTCACTGAGGATAATTACTTATTCTTACAGTTGATGCTTACCTATATTTTATGATTTATTTGTAAATTTAGATTTGCAAGCTTCTTTTGAGTCTGTTATCACTTTTCTTATATTGTTCCTCTCTCCTCACTCCATTTCTCCTTGACCCTCCAGCCTCCAATGCAGAAGCAGGTTGGGTGTTACAGCTGCACAGAACATGGCAGAACCACCAGGCAGCTGGGCTTTGTCCCTGGTAGTGAGGCTATGAGGCTATGTGCTTGTCCTTGCTTTCCTCGGCCCACAACTTCTGTCCCAATCAGCAGGCTGACAGTCCTTCCCTCTGGCACCTGGACTTCCCTCATGACTTGGTGAGCTCTCCTTCAGCCCTGGCTTCAAGCCTTGCTCTGCTTTCTCATCCTCTGCAGAGCATTTTTGGTCCCTTTATTTCATAGGAGTGAAACTCTTTGCAGTCACTGCCTCCTTCCATGCAGAGAACAACAAGCTTCGGTCCCTGATCACCTTTTTGCAATTCTCTTCTTTGATCATCCACAGAGATGCTTACTTCATGTCTGAGGCTGCTTATGTCCATTTTTTTGTTTCCTCTTTCTTTTTATCCAGGAGAAATGAGTTTGGAGCAGAGGTAGTTTTGAAAATGTAAACAAAAGGTAAATTAACAATCTGGTCCTCCTTCCCAAAGTTGCAGGCACCTCCAAAGTGAAACTTAAAAAAAGGAAGGGAGACCTAGCTCGTTTGGCTCAGTGGATAGAGCGTCCGCCTGAGGATTGAAGGGCTCCGGGTTCGATTCCAGTCAAGGGCACATGCCCAGGTTGCAGGCTCGATCCCCAGTAGGGGCATGCAAGGGGCAGCCAATCAATGATTCTCATCATTGATGTTTCTATCTCTCTCCCTCTCCCTTCCTCTCTGAAATCAATAAAAATATAGTTTTTTTTAAAGAAGGGAATCATTTGTGAATGCCAATATTCCTCTCTGGAACCAGAGAAGCACTGTCACCTCACTAAAGGCTCTCCGTCCAAAAGGCAAGCAGGTGCTGAAGGCAAATAGACCCACTTCTCTCTGCCACCACCCACACTGGAGATTTGGGAACTTGTCCTTTTATATCTAAGCTATTCACTGGTCAAGTAGAACAGAGGATTGGGGCAAGAACTTAAAAGACTAACATAATCTTTCCCATTCATTCAAGGCTAAAACCTTCAGAAAGAATGGGATGGAAAAAGGAAACAGTTAATATTTTGATGTGGTATATCTCAAAAATACAAGCCCATTCATGTCAAAACAGAACTGGCTATATTGGGGCATTGGCAATAGCGTCTCCAGTGTTCATGATGGCCTTACACGGTTCTTGGGCAAATAAAGGGACATAATCTAGTCTGGAACCAATAAATGGAAAACCACAACACTGAAGTAGCTTTCCTTTCCCTTGACTGGGAAAAGCACTCTTCTTTGCCTTTGAGCACATAGGAAGAAATTTAGCTTTCAATAGGAACAATCCAATTTAGCTTTTCCCTGTAATATGGCACTACAACTCTGTCATTTGAGAAAAGAGTAAGAAACAAAATAAAGTCACTAACAAAAATCAGAATAGGCTTAAACACAAGAAAAGCAATTTTATTTTACTTTAACTAGCCTGGGAACTTTAACTTTTGAATTTTTCAGTTGTGTCAATGCCTGGAGATATACACACCCCATAGATATCCCTCGGAAGAACTTAGAAAAGAATGTTCACGTGTCCAAACCACTGACCATCTGGAAGATCACCACCATGGACCAATCCAGAAGCTAAGAATGCAGGACTGATTCTTCTCAAGAATGTGCTTTTTACCATAAAAACTTACAACTTTTCTTTTTCTTTGGAACACTCTGAGTATTGCCGGGTAGTGTTTCCGGAATTGCAATTTGCTCACTTAAGATCCTCAAATAAAACTTTGTCATTTAATTCTAGCGAAGCCTCCTGTTGGGTGAACATATCTGTGTATCCACAGAGATCTTCCCAGAACTGGTCTCAGCATCAGGTGGGACAAGAAAAGGTACAACCATCTTGGCACTAACCACCAGAAGGTTACTTTATATGTGGGCGTATTTTTGTTTTTGCTTTTGCCAAGCCTATCCTAACAGAGTCAGTTTTCCATTTAGCTACACCACCCATTTAAATACTAGAGGCCCGAAGCACAAAATTCATGCACGGGGGGGGGGGGGGGGGGAGTGGGGGGGTGTCCCCTCAGCCCGGCCTGCACCCTCTCCAATTCAGGACCCTTCGGAGGATGTCTGACTGCCTCTCACATTCCAGGACTGCTGACTCCTAACTGCTAACCTGCCTGCCTGCCTGATCATCCCTAACCCCTCTGCCTGCCTGCCTGATCACCCCTAACCACCTCTGCCTGCCTGCCTGATCACCCCTAACTGCTCCCCTGCTGGCCTGATCACCCCTAACTGCCTCTGCCTCACCCCGCACCCGGGACCCAGGATTCCCTCCTCTGGCCAGTCGCAGGCACCTGGGACCCGGGCTTCCCTCCCTCTGGCCGGCCGCAGGGAACCGTGGGTGGGTGGCTTCGTCGGGGCCGCAGCCACAGGCGCTGGCGCCTGGGACTGCGGGGCGGGCAGCTTGTCCCTCTCCTGGACTGCAGCCTGACTGGTCCCCATTCCTCTCTCGCAAGCTCATTTGTGCCTGGCTGGTCCCCATTCCACTCTCCCCAGTGTTTAGTATCTGAGCCATTAGGACGTGATTGCATGAGGGCGTGACGACCATTTACATATTAGCTCTTTATTATATAGGATTTGTGGAGGACCTATCAATAATGGCAATAACAGCTCCTTTTTAATGGGGACTGCCTATATGCATGAGGATACATTTTACATACCCATTTACTCTTCATAACAGCTAGTCATCCAGAATAGGCAATGTTATCCTCATTTTTCAATAAAGGAAACAGGTTTAGAGAAGTTCGGTGCTGGACCTTGAATTTAGATATGACTCCAAAACCCACATTGTTTTTGCTTTGCAATCTGAGGACACCTATTTTTTGGTATAAAAAAAATTGTGTATTATGGGCTATGGCCCTAAGTTTTCAAACTGAGGCAAGTCCAGCACAAAACAGCCTACGCTAGAGCTGTCGCCTGGCCTGTATGTATTAATTTTTCCCTTCCACCATAGTTCTGCCATTTGTGCTTCTGGGGCCTACGACCTAACAACTGTCAGCTACAGGCAGAATACAGAATGTTGGGGTCCTTATTGGTATTAGATTCTGGGCCCTTCTCAGTGCCTTGAAGTTTGGTAGTTTTCTTGCTGCTGCTGCTGCTGCTGAAGCTCTGGGGATTTGTCTGCTTGTCAAGCTTATTTTTATCACTTGTGAGGGTGCCCAGATCCTGTGGTATTGGCCGTGGCCCTGAAGATGGTATAATAGGCAGAAAAATGCAGAGTGGAACTTGAAAGGACTGAGAGGTCCCCAGAGTAGGAGAGGCCTCAAAGTACTAAGGAAAGAAAAGTTGGAGCTGGTTCCCCAGGAATGTGGACAGGCTCTAACCTTTCATCCACTCCTTTGACCTCTTTGGTTAGTTCCCTGGACAGCCTGAGATAACCATAAGCATCAGGTCACCAAAATGCTCCTCCCTGCCCCATACTGAAACCAAATGTGCTAAGTGCTTGGTGTACACTGTTTCGTTTAATCATCATATCATCCTATGAGGTGTAGGAACTAGTATCTCCATTTTGTAGAGGAGAAAACCAAGTGAAAGAGCAATTTTATAACTTAACAAAATCACACAATTTATAGATGGTAGAGGTAGGATCTGAAACTAAGCAGTTTGACAGAGAGGCTGTATACTCTAAACCACTATAGAAATAGCCTCACGGAACAAACCAGAAAAGATGGATATAAAATCTGTATGTGTACATAGTTATAAGGATTTGGGGGCCTTGGGTTATGACAACGCATATTTTGACTAGTGAAAGGGCTATGCTGTTTGACCTTGCCACACACTGTCTTCTAAAGGATGCCTGCTCAGGTGGAGGGGACAGAAGGTCCTTGGCACACAGCACATGTTACTCAGAGCAGTTACTCAGTGTTAGCTAGAGTAGAAGTAGAGCAGTTACTAGTGTTAGCTAGAGTAGAAGTCATTTATGTAACCTCCACTGACCAGAATCACCCTTTCAGCCAACACTTTCTATTCCCTCTATACAAGATACTGACTGGTGCCATATCATGCTGAATGTTCAGGGCTCGTAGGTTGCTCTCAAGTTCTCCAGTCCATCTGCACACTTCTGCTCCCGCCACATCAGCTGTCAGCTGGCCTGTGCCCAAAACCATTAGCGCCAATTGTATTTACTAAATTATATGACAAACATCACATATAATTCAGCCTGACTCAATCATGCCACGTCACCCATTTCCAAAAATCTAACCCATGTTCAAACAATGAGGCTGTATTACAAGACAAGATATTAAAAAGACTGTCCAAATATCGCTATCATATAAAGAGCGATAACTCAAGAAGAAAAAGACAGTTTCATAGAAAATTAAGCCAAACACTAGAACAGAAAATTCACAAATGGCAAAAAAAAAAAACCAACATGAAAATATGCCCAATTTTTTATTTTTTTAATTGATTTCAGAGAGGAAGGGAGAGGGAGAGGGATAGAAACATCAATGATGGAGAGAATTGATCGGCTACTTCCCCACTGGGGATTGAGCCCTCAACCTGGGCATGTGCCTTGACTGGTAATGGAACTGTAACCTCCTAGTTCATAGGTCTATGCTCAACCACTGAGTCACACTGGCCAGAACATGCCCAATATTAATAGAGGTAAGTACACATTAAATTACAAGTTCACATTTATTTATTACCCATTAGATTGACAAAAATTTAAATGACCTGCTATGATCTGGTTTTGGTAAGGTGTAGGTATCAAATTGTTACCAATAATTTCCTGTAGGTAATAGAAACAAAAAGTTCATATACATAAATACCTTTTTAAGTGATGGGATTATCTGTGTTTTCAGATGCAGCTAAATATAAAGGAAAACTCTCCCCCGGAAGGAAGAAGGAACTGTACCAAGCATTAAACACTATTGTAAAACAAATCCCAAAGACATTTTGAGCAATGGCAGCATCACGGGAATAAGCGATACATACTCTCCAAAGAGGACTATTTTGAAGGGCAACAGTGAGACAGATAATGACATCTGGTATGTTGATTAAAATACCGTTCTTCCAGCTCTGCAGTCCCCTCCTGGACAGCGTGGCAGAGCTCCTACCCGGGCAGGCCCAGCACAGGGCTCCTGACCAGAGGCTTGGTGGAAGCCACGCCGCTGAGCAGTAGCACCGCTGTCTTCTCGACCCTGGTTCTTCCCCACACGCCCATGTACAAGGCTTGGGTTGCACTGGGGTGGACAATTTGCCTCTCACATTCTTTGATCAGAGCATTCATGCTTGAAAGAGACTTGCTAGTGTTTGAGCCCTTAGGACACCCAGCGTCTGCAATAAAATAGAGACCCAGCTTCTCATGGAGACCCACTGAGCCAAGGACATCATGTTCTATCTATACAATGAAATGCAGATTTCCCAATAAAAGGCAAAATGCTTGACTTGGGGAGGTTGGATGGGATGGAAAAGAATTCCAGCTGGTTAAATTTATGGCACTGAAAAAAAGCCCTGTCTGAGAATAATTCTGTGTCTGAGCCCAAGATGCTGTCATCTTGCCATGGATTGTTAAAGTATTCACTCCCAGCGTGCTCCGGTCCTCAAAGCAGTGCCCGAGACAGTCTAAATTGGTCAATAAACACTGTGGTTCAGTCTTGCTGCCTCCTCTTCTGAAATTAAGAATATTTTAGCTGAACTAGTGCCAGGGCAAAATGCACAGGAGGCCACATTTAGTTAAGAACTGGCTGAACTCTATGTGATTACATGTTAAGTTCATGAAAGAAATGTCCATAATCCTCCTTCTGCTCTATATTTGGAGGAGAGCCATAAAATACTAGCCAGCTGGGCCCTGCAGGCCTAACAAGGTAGGCTCTGGAGCAAGGCTGCTGGTTTACACCTGGCGCCATCGCTTCCAGCTACATGACCATAGGTACAAGTCTCCTGGAGTCTGCCCCTCTGTTTCCTCATCTGAAATACAAGGATACTAACAAAGCTCACCATATAGGGTCATCGTAAGGGACAAATGAGTTAATCCAATTAAAGTGCCTCCACCCTCCCAGTAAGCACTCAAATTATCACCCCGGGAAGGGAGGAGGTGGTGGGGTTGGAAGGAATGCTAAAGGGCTTGAATGTCTATCATTGGTTTGACATCACACGTAGAAGGCATGTATATTCATATGCTCTGCCCAAGCTCTCTCCAGGTCATTTCATGTGTTTGGCCATCTACATCTGGCACTTATCGTGTACCTCGTGGTGCCTGTGTCATCTCCCTCATTAGACTGTGAGCTCTTAGAGAGCAGGCAGTATCCTAATCTAGCACAGAGTCTGGTCCCCAATAAACACTCAGGGAATACTTACTTGACTGACTCTGCTTGTTGTTCATATGTGGAGTGGACAGGACTCAAAATATTAACAATACAGATTCCATTTAAATGGGCTTTCCTACAAGTGCAGCTAGATATTGCAGGGCAATTTCATCAAAACCAGAGACAGATATGGGCAAAAACACACTAGAAGGTGCCATCTCTTCCACGGGCAGGGGTGTTCTCCTCCTCACTGTCTGGGAGCTCTGTCACTCCCAGCAGGAGCATCCTCCCTGCCCACCCCAGAGCTCCAGGCCTGTGGGGACCCCACACAGAATCTGGGCCAGCAGTCTGTGTCCTTCCCAAGCAAGTCTTCAAGGCCAAGTTGGCTCAGCACCAGCCATCTGGACTGCCTCCCGTACCACCTTGGGTATTCAGAGACCAGCTCCAGTTCATGATCCTAGCTTCTTACTCCGACTTCGTGGCCATGTGCTCTAAAACTGCCCAGTTGTGCAATTTAAGTTGGAGAATTCTGTGTCTCCGGAGACCATCTGTTCATTCAGTAAGCTTCCCTGAGGGCTACTCTATTCCAGCTACTAACCACATTCTTAAAACACTGACTATTACTAAAATGACTAACCTGCCATTTTCTGAGTCTTTAGTATGTGTCAGCTACCACACTAACTTAAATTCATTGTCTAATTAAATTCAGTGAGGTTGGTGTTATCTTCATTTTACAGATGATGAAAATGAGGCACAGAAATGAAGGAACTTGCTTGAGCTCCATAGTGATCTGTAAGGCTGGAATTAAGGCCTAAAATCAAGTTTACTTGGCACAGAGTAGTTACTCTAATCAGAATGGTTGCTAATTCTTCCTGCCCCCACGTAATCTATTTCTCTTCTCTAGCTTTATGACTCTTGCTCATGTCACCCTTCCCACCTCGATTCCAAAGAGTAGACTAACTATATCTCGCCTATTCCAAAGGCTCTTCTTGACCAGGGTTGATGTAATATGGGACCAATCCCCGGGCACTAAACAGAAAAGGTAGAGTTCAGGTTGGGCTTATGTCACTTTTTCAGCACCCCTGCATCCCTCCTCCCTTGCTGAGCTCCCCACTCCTTACCCCCACTCAGGTAAGGCTCCCCAATTCAACTCCAAAATAAACACCCCCCTTCCTGACTTCTCTGCCAGTGCTTTACACTGAGCTGCCTGGCGCTCAGGTCAAAAGCCTCGGGGTTATCAGTGTAACAGGAAACCGAACACAATGGTTACAAATGCAGGCTCTGAGTTCAAATCCTGGGTCTGTCTCTTCCAGCTGTAGGACCTATGAACCGTTATTTAATCCAGCTCTGTCTCAGTTTCTTCATCTGCAAAATGGGGATTAAAAACAAAACCTAACAAAAAAGGAAGTATTTTTGCAACAAATGGGGCAGGAACAACCGGATATCCATGGGGGGGGGGGGGGGGGGAATCATTAATCATTAGGGAAATGTAAATTGAAACCATCTTGAGGATACTGCCTCCCATGACACCTTGGGTATTCACCAGAATGGCTAAAATTAAAAAGACTAACACCACCAAATGATGATGAGGATGCAGAATAACCAGACTCTGACACATTGTTTGTGGAAGTATAAAAACAGTACAACCACTTTGGCCATTTCTTATAAAACTAACCCTAGATCTATCCTATAACCCAGCGATATCCCACTCCTATGTGTCTACCCAAGAGAAATAAAAGAATATGTCTGCCAAACAAAGACCTGTATAAGAATGTTCATACCAACTTTATTCAAAATGGCAAAAACCTGAGAACAGCCCAGTGTCCATCAACAGGTGAATGGAGAAACAGCCTGTGGTACAAACCATTCAATGGAATACTATTCAGAAGTAAGAAGGAACAAACTACTGATACACACATCAGCACGGATGAATCTCAGAAACATTATACCAAGTCAAATACAGAGTGCACACTGTCGGATTCCATTGGTCTGAAGTTCTAGGAAAAGCACAACAAATCTGTGATTTAAAAGTCAGAACACTGTCTGCTGCTGGAGAGTAGGGACAGAGACTGATTGGAAAGGAATATAAAGGAATATTCTGGGTGCTGGTAATAGCCAAATCTTGAAAGGGGCTTGGGTTACACAGGCACATGTGTTTGTCAAAAGCCATACAATGATACACAGAAGATTTGTGCACTTCAATGTGTGTAAAATTTACCTCAAAAGAAAAACAATGTTAACCATCACTGAACTCTAATTAATGGCATGCATGCTTAATTACTGAGGGGGAAACATAGTAATGTTGGCAATTTATTTTTAAATGCCTCACAAAAACAAGATGGTCTGATGGATGTTAGAGGGATGGATAGATATTTGACAAAGCAAATACAGCAAAATGTTAATTTTAGAATCTGGGTGGAGGATATCTAGGTATTCACTACATTTGTTTCAACTTTACTGCATAGTTGCAAATTTTCATAATGAAATTATAGAAAACTAGAGGCCCAGTGCAGGAAATTCATGCGGGGAGGGGGGTCCCCTCAGCCCAGCCTGCACCCTCTCCAATCCAGGACCCCTCGGGGGATAGGACCCCAGGATCGGGCCTAAACCAGCAGTCAGACATCCCTCTCACAATCCTGGACCACTGGCTCCTAACCACTCACCTGCCTGCTGGACTGGTTGCCCCTCACTGCCCCCCCCCCCCCACCGGCCTGGTTGCCCCTTTACTGCCCCCTCCATTCTGGCCTGGTCGCTCCCAACTGCCCCCGCTGCTGGCCTGGTTGCCCCTAACTGCCCTCCACTGCCGGCCTGGTCGCCCTCACTGCCCCCCCCCCCACCCCCCGCCGACCTGGTCGCCCCATGCAGCCTGCTGTTCAGTTGTTTGGTCATCCCTCACTAACCCCCCTGCCAGCCTGGTCACCCCACACAGCCTGCTGTTCAGTCGTTTGGTCGTCCCTCACTGCCCCCCCTGCTGGCCTGGTCGCCCCATGCAGCCTGCTGTTCAGTCGTCCATCCGGTTGTTTCGGTCATGACAGCCCCTGGCTTTTTATGTATTAGGATAGTACCTATAATATAAGATTGTTGTATCTCTTACTCCCTTTTCTGTCACCACTCACATTCTCCAGCACCTGCTAATTTCACAATCACTCACATCCCTCCCCTTGCTGGCTTTTCTGTAATCTCCAGGCAGGTCCAGGCCCTGGTCTCATACCTGAGCTGCAGAATTACCGTCCTCCCTCACTCTAATCCATCCTGAATGTCACTGACAGGTCAATCTTCCTAGTCCAAAGCTTTTACCATGTGAACTGTGAATCTCAGCAATATGGGCTAACTCTCCATCAACTAATAACCTCAAAGCTTTTAGCCTGCAATAACATCACTGCATTTTAGCCTTATTCTACCATGGCCCTATGGAAATACAGAAATTCTTTGCTACAAACAAACCAGATTATGTTTATCCCCTAACATGCTCCCATCTCTACACCCCTGCCTCCTCCATAGGAATCTACTTCTGAGTGGCCAGAGGCTAAGCCACAGGTCTTAGCAGTTCAGCACATGACCAGTGCTTTTCATTGAGGTGTAGTTCAGAAAACTTCAGCCTTGACAGTCATGCTTCAAGGCCTCCTATAGATACTCAGCAGTGCTATGCCAGCACAGAAAGCACCTACCCCCTTTGTTCATTTATTCATTCATTCATTCATTCATTCACTCACTCTCTAGCTCACTCGCTAAGTACTTACCTATAATAATAAAAACATAATATGCTAATTAGACCAGACATCCTTCCAGACGACCTTCCAGACGAAGCCAAGGCTGTGAGGGAAGCCCGGGTCCCAGGTGCCTGCCGGCAGCCGGAGGGAAGCACAGGTCCCGGGTGCCAGAGGGAAGCTGGTGCTGGCAGCTGGGGGAAGGAAGGCCTACTCTTGCACGAATTTCATGCATCAGGCCTCTAGTTATTAGATAATCTGCTAGGAGCTGCAAGAGAGGTAAAATGACAGGACTCTGCCCTGAAGAAACTCAGTCACTGAGAGAGTCAGGCAGAATAATAGTTATAGCATGGTAAGTGCTGACCTGAAGGTAGCAGTACTAGAAATTTCACTCAAGTTTCACTCCAGATGGAGGTTGGTGAGGGCATAGTAGGATCCCTGCAGCAGTTTTAAAGCATGGCCCTGAAGTCTTTGATGCTCAAAGGAGAGGGGAATCCATGATCCTTCCCCCTTGAATCTGGGCTGTCTCTCTGACTGCCTGTCACAATGAAAGTGACACTTTGACTTCTGTGGTCAGGTACTAAAAGACCAGACAGTTCCACCTGGCTCGAATGGAATGCTCATTCTCCAAACTCTCCTTCCGGGGACACTCCCTCTTGGAACCCAGCCATCATGCTATGAAGTAACCCAAGCCACAGGGAGAGGCCACATATGGGCACGCTAACAGTATGTGTCCCAGCTGAGCCCAGCCTTCAAGACATGTCAGCCTAGTAACCAGATAGTAAGAGAAGAAGTTTCCAGATGTTTCTTGCTTCTAGCCATTTGAGTTACCTGAGCCATTCAGGTATTCCTAAACCATCCCCCTACCATGTCCTGCTCAAATTCCTGATCCACAGAACGCCTTAGCATAAGAAATAATATATTATTATTAATATTATTATGCTGAGCATAATAATATTATGAGTTTTATGCTGCTAAATTTGGGGGTATTTTGTTACCAGCAATGAGTAACTGAAACAATCTCTTCAGGGCCCTGGGTAGGCTAGGCTAGGCTGGGAACCAGGCTCCAATAAAGAGTGATACCCCTTAAAGATTAACTGGTACACCCCTTTAAAAATGTCAGCCCATATGTCAAGGTTACTATACCTTCACTTATTCAACAGATATGTACTGAGTCCCTCTTTAAGTATTGGAGGAAAGTCTCTGCCCTCCGGGAGCTTACCATCTAGTGGAGAACACAGACAAAAAGTGAGACAGGGAAGTGAAATATAAGGCATGTAAGACAGGGTGAAGAACATGGAGAACACTAAAGCTGTGATGTGAAATACAAGGGGTGGGGTTGCAATTTTACCTAGGGTGCCCAGGAAAGGCCGCACAAAGATGGTGACTTGAATAGTCCTGCTGGAAAGGCCTGGGATAGGAAGTACCAAGCCCCATCTGGTCATTCCCAACTAAGCTCCCTTCCCATGTCAGCTGCTCACACACTTTCACCCAGACAGACTCATGACATTCCTTAGGCTCAAAGAACGTTGGCTTCTCTAAAACGCCAACTCTCAAATAAGAATTATGTGATGTCAAAGCAGGAAGAGCCCAGTCTCACCCTCTCATCAGAAACTGAAACCCTGTGTTCTAGCTCGCCCAGGGCCTAACTAACATCAAATGTGTGTATCTGCCCAGTCCTGTGCTCTTTTCCCACTCTCCACTGACTCCTCGGTAACAAAGCTCTTTCTCTCTTGGCTGCATCACTGCAGCCAGAGGCATGCTCCACACTAGGCAGTCCGAGACCAGTCCCCAGGGTAGGCAAGGTGGAGTCCAGGAACAGAAGCAGCACTCACCCTAGACAACAATGCCAGCCTTCCCACCAGTGGCACCACTACTGCCCTAAGGTCTCCATCAACACCCCCACCGCAATGCAGCCTCTGAGACAGAAAACAGACATTTTCCATTTTCTCTTCTTAGCCCTCTGTTGTGGATGGAATTAGGTCCTCCAAAAAGTGATATTGAAGTCCTAACATCCCTAACCTGTGAATATGACCTTATTTGGAAATAGGGTCTTTGTGAATTAAGATGATTCATACTGCAGTAGCGTGGGTCCTAATCAAATGACCAGTGTCCTCATAAGAGGAGTGGAATTTGGACCCATACACAGAGGGAATACCACGTGAACAGACAGACACAGAAGAGAGAAGGCCATATAAAGATGGAGGCAGAGGCTGGAGTGATGCATAGACAAGCCGAGGAACACCAAGGATGGCCAGCAAACCATCAGAAGCTAAAAGGGACAAGAAAGGAGACTTCCCTAGGGCCTTCAGAGGGAGCATGGTCCTGTCTACACCTTGATTTCAGACTTCGAATCTCCAGAACTATTAGTATGAAAGAATAAATTTATTTTGTTTTAAGCCACCCAGTTTGTGGTATTTTTATTATAGATGCCCTAAGAAACTAGAACATCCTCATAAAGTTTGGAGCCACCCATGATCCCTATACAGTCTTTCTCCCTGCAATCCCAAAGCTGAGAAGCATCTCCTGCCTCCCTCAGCATTACTCTCCTTCATTCTTACCTACAGCACATGCAAAGACCTCCCACAGAGCCCCGCAGAAAGCAGGTGAGAACCCAGCAATTCCTGGAGTTGTCAGAACAGTCTGCTGTCCAGCCTGGCCTATGTCTTGCTGTAGGCACAAGTGATTTTATAAGGTTTGGCTTCAAGCAGTCTGGAATCTGTTGGTCATTTTACCTTCATTAAGAATGACTGATGGGCCCTCTGATGGACTGAAAGGTCACAGGGAAGTACCACCCACAGGAGATGGATCACTTTCATGGATCTAGTAGTGGCCTGTTAAAAGGCTAAAAGGCTACTTGGCAATATGAAACAAAAGCAAAAAAAGGGATCATATCTTTTTAAATATATTTTTATTGATTTCAGAGAGGAAGGGAGATGAAGAGAGAGAAAGAAACATCCATGATGAGAGAGAATCACTGATCGCCTCCTGCATGCCCCCTCCTGGGGATGAGCCTGCAACCCAGGCATGTGCCCTTGACCGAATTGAACCTGGGACCTTTCAGTCTGCAGGTCTACACTCTACCCACTGAGCCAAACTAGCTAGGGCTGGATCGTATCTTCCAACCTGGTAATGCTGTTCTTGGAATAAAATGTAAGGAAGTGACATAACAGAAAAAATAAACCATTTAGACAAAGATAATATAGCAGTGTTACTCATAATAGTGGAATAAAAACTAGGAACATTAATTGTGGAACAGTTAAAGGAGAGCATCCCTATAATATCTAACATTTCCTGGGCCCTTACTATAGGGCAGGCATTCCACTCCGCCAAGTGCTCTGCTTGGATTATGCAGTTTAACCCTCACAAAAACCAGGGCAGAGCGGTATTATCCCAGTTTTAGAGATAAAGAAACCTGTTCGAGGTCATACAGGAAGAGGCGAGTGACCTCTATTTTATGCCCTCTACCTAGAGTAGTGAGTTTATGGTGGCCGTGTTCAATTGGGCAAGTTCTTTTTAACTTCCCTAAGCCAGTGGTCGGCAAACCGCGGCTCGCGAGCCACATGCGGCTTGCAAGCCGCAGTTTGCCGCTCTGTTGACTAATGAGTTTGCCGACCACTGGACTAGACTAAATGTTACCGTGTAGTTGAAAGCTGTGAGGATTAGGCAAATGTGGCATATTGTGTGCAAAGAGGTAAAGGGCAGTATATGACAGTGGTCGGCAAACTCATTAGTCAACAGAGCGGCAAACCGCGGCTTGCGAGCCACATGTGGCTCGCGAGCCGAGGTTTGCCGACCACTGCCCTAAGCCTTATGCCATCAACTATAAAATGAGAACAAGGATAACATCAGAAGACTGGCAAAGATTAACTGCAAATGTGTGAAAACATTAAATAAACTATAAAGCACTAACTAATGAAAACTATAACCCTCATTGATAACTCTGAATCTTATGTGGCAGGAATCTGACTGTAGTCTATTTTGCATGCCAAATTAACAGCTAGGATTTTATCTTTTATGTAGTACAAGATTGAGATTATTTTATAACCAGGAATGTTACAAGAAGATCTGTGTTTTTATACAGTTTTAAGGTACAATAATATAAAATTATCTCAGGGTTACAAAATTAGAATTGTACCTAATTCCTATTCCTCAATAAGTTTAGGAGCTCTCTAGTAAAACCTGGTCTGATTTCTTCAGAGGGTGGGCAGGGTGGGCCTTGAAGCAGCACTTTGCTTAACTCACTGACTTTCTCCAAATATCACTGTGCCCAGGCGTCTCAAACCCTAGCAAGAGGAAAGCAGAGACCTTAGAGCGCACAGAGGTGCGGGCATTTTGACAGCATTCCAGAGGGACTCTCCTCACACCTCATGGGATGGTTGTAAGGACTGTATCAACATGTTCTGCCAGCAGTGAGGGCCTATACACGTACAAAGGAGGATTATTATTGTCGCTAGGTCTTAGGGACCTGGCACCATCAAATCCCAGGCAATTATGCAACTGGTTCCACTAACCAGGGTCTGGCACAGCCCACCACCCCGTTCCAATCCCAGTGAACCAGACTGAATAACGAAAGACAAAAGGCCCCAACAATCCAAGGCATCACCCAGACCTGGCGGTCAGCCCCTCCTTGCTCCAGAGCAAAATCAGAGACTCAGGCCCTGAGTCACCCTGCCCACCCTTCAGTCCAGAAGTATCTGAGGAGGCATAAGGTGACTGATACTGCCTCTCCACAGCCTAGTCTTCCAACAGCTTTTTCCACCGGGTTTGCCATTTGTTTTGCATTTCTCTCCAGACTCGCCCACCACTCCCTGCTTTATATCCTTTAAAGTCCCCATGCTCTCCCCACATCAGCAGAGAGAGTGTGGAGTTAATGTAACCCTCACATGCTGGGACCCTTACACATCTGCATTTTAGAAATGAGTTCAGAGTAGTTAAAATAATTCCCCATGGTCACCCATCTAATCAGTTGTTGAGCCAGGATTCAAATCCAGATCTGTCCGCTGCAAAGCCCAGACCCTTCCCATCAACTTCACATGCAGCTGCCCCAACCGCTGAGGAAACGTAGCTGAGGTGGACTCTGCAATCTGCTTGTACAAAATCTGTCTGGTGCACCATGTCGCCATGGCACTATGTGGTCAACATAGAGCTGACCACAGACATGAAGGTCAAGGGTGCGCACATTCAGGAGACAGCAGGCCGGCCGGTCCTGCTCCACTCTCCACACACAGGCACACCCCTCTGTGTAAAAGGAGACCACGGCCCTTTCAGAACACCAGCACTGGGCTGGCATCTGGATGCCTGAGCTCCTGGGCCTGGCAGCCATTGTGCCAACCACAGCCCTCAGGAAAAGGAGAGAGTAATTAAAAAGCAGCGCCCCGCAGACCAAACTTAAGTCATGTTTCCCAAACAGTCTCCAAAATGAAAGATCAGCCTGTGCCCGCAGTGACAGCACTCGGGCCCAACTCCTCCACACACCCCCCCCCCCACTTCCCCGGGCCTAAGGGGGCCGTAAAGGGAACTCGGCAGACACACTGTGGACACGCACAGTGATTTCCACCCAGTACAAATGTTTCCTAGCCATCAACTATATGCTTGCTGGGAGATAAGAGGTGGTAATATTGGGGTCCTGCTCCTGAGAAACTCACAGCTTAGTGACAATACAAGCTAAGAAGCAAAGACAGGAACGGGTACAAACCAGATGCTCTAAGACTGAGTGGAGTTTGTATAGGGATTGCAAGGCTGGTTCAATATCTGAAAACCAATCAATGTCGCCCTAGCTGGTTTGGCTCCGTGGATAGAGCGTCAGCCTGCGGACTGAAGGGTCCTGGGTTTGATTCTGGTCAAGGGCACATGCCCAGGTTGCGGGGTCGATCCCCAGTAGGGGGCATGCAGGAAGCAGCCGATCAATGATTCTGTCTCATCATTGATGTTTCTATCTCTCTCCCTCTAGGAGAATAAAAATATATTTTAAAAAATATATCAATAAAAATATATTAAAAAAAAAAAAGAAAACCAATCAATGTAATTCACTATCTTAACAGACTAAAACAGGGGCAAACTATGGTCAAATCCAGCCCATTATCTATTTTGTAAATGAAATTTTATTGAAATACAGCCATCCCATTCCTTTACATATTATCGATGGCTGCTTTCTTGCTACAATGGCAGAGTTGAATATTGTTAACAGAGATGGCATAGTCTGCAAAGTTGAAAATATTTACTACTCCTCTTTTCAGAAAAAAAAAATTGCCCACCCTTGCTCTAAACTATTGGGAAACAGCCTTTTCACCCATAAAACTGCAGCAACTCCAACTCCCTCTACTCTCTATTCTACGGAGTTGGGGGCAGATGAACAGCTGAAAGACCAGGCTACTCCATGAGAAAAGAAGTCCAAGGTACGACTTCTTCTCATCCCTCCTACTGTCCCATTCCTAGGTAGAAGCCTCAAGAAGCTCCGGAAGAATCTGGCACAAGCTTTTACTAGAGTTTTCAGAATAAATGCTTGGAGGTAGAAACACTGGTTCTAAACCTCTATGTTCCCCTTCCCAACCCAACTGTCCCAGAAAAGGAGGTCTCCAATCAATGAACTAAGCTTCCAGTTCAGCACACGAAGCAAAGGAAGAGCACCTAAACAAAGCAAGCGGAAGAAAAATAACGAAGGAAAATTAAGAAACCAATGAAATTGAAAACAGAAAAATAACAGAGAAAAAATCAATGAAACCAAAATCTGGTCCTTTGAAAAGATCAATAAAATTGACACACCTCTAGCCAGACTGACGGAAAGGAAAAAAGTTGTAAGTTATAAATATCAGGAATAAAAGAGGTAATATCACAATAATCCCTAAAGATATTTAGAGGTTAATAAATATTGTAAACAATATTTGTCCATTAATTCTCCATGTTAGGAGAAACAAATTACCCCAAAAACACAAACTATCAAAAATCAAGAAGAGCCCGGCTGGCATGGCTCAATGGTTGAGCGTCAACCTATGAACTAGGAGGTCCCCGGTTGGATTCCTGGTTGGGGCACATACCTGGGTTTCAGGCTCAATCTCCAGTGTGGGGCGTGCAGGAGACAGCCTATCAATGATTCTCTCTCATCATTGATGTTTCTATCTCTCTCTCCCTCTCCCTTCCTCTCTGAAATCAATAAAAATATATTAAAAATAATAATAACAAAATAAAATAAATCAAGAAGAAACAATAACCTGACTAACCCTATATTTATTAAAGAATTTAATTTTTAGTTAAACCCATTCCCAACCCCCCAACACACACACACACACACACACACACACACACACACACACACACACACACACACCTCCATGTTCAAATGACTTCACTGGAAAATTCTACCAAAAATTTAAGGAAGAAATAACAATCTTACACAAACTCTTCCAGAATATAGAAGGGAGCATTTCCCAACTCATTTTATGAGGCAGCCTATACCTTAACACCAAAATCAGACATAGACATTACAGGGAAAGAGACCAATATCCTTCATGAGCATAAAAACAAAAACAAAATCAACAAAAAATGTTAGCAAATTGAATCCAACAATATATAAAAAGATTAATAATATATCACGTTTGGAGTTTATTCCTGAAATGTAAGGCTGGTTCAACATTTGAAAATCAATTAATATAATTCAGCATATCAACAGACTAAAGCAGAGGTCAGCAAACTATGCAATCTGTTTTTGTAAAGAATACTTACTGGAATACAGCAACATCCACTCATTTATGTATTGTCTATGGTTGCTTTTGTACTACAAGGGCAGAGTTGAGTCAGGGCAGAGACCATATGAGAGTTGAGTAGAAAGGTGAAGAGAGACTTATAGGCCATAAAGACTAAAATATTTACTATCTGGATGCTATGTTCTAAATGTTTGTGTCCTCCCAAAATTCATCTGTTGAAATGCTAATCCTCAAAGATGATGGTGTTAGGAGTTAAGAGCATTAGTTAGTGCTTAAGACATGAGGGTAGAGCCCTCATGAATGAAATCAGTGCCTTATAACAGAAGCTCCAGAGAGACAGATCCCTAACCACATTTCACCAAGTGAGGACACAGTGAGAAGGTGATGGCTGTGAACAGGAAGAGCGCTCTCATCAAACTGCAAGCTTGTTAGTGCCTTGATTTTGGACTTCCCAGCCTCCAGAGCTGGAGCAATCAATTGCTGTTGTTTATAAGCTACCCAGTCTATGGTATTTTATTATAGCTACCTGAACTGACTACGAAACTTACTCTTTAAGAAAAAGTTTGCCAACTTATAGAGAGAAGGGGGGAAAATGATCATATCAATAGATTAAAAAAAAAACTTGGAAAAAAATAATTATCCATTCATGATTTAAAAAAAAAAAAAAGCCTCAGCAAACCAGGGGTAGAAGGAATTTCCTCACACTGATAAGGGACAGCTACAAAAACCTTACAGCTAACATAAATCATAATGGTATGATACTGAATACTTGTCCCTTAAGATTAAAAATAAGGCAATGTGCCCTGCCAGTGTGGATCAGTGGTTGAGTGTCGACCTATGAACCAGGTCACAGTTCCATTCCCATTCAGGGCACATTCCTGGGTTTCGGGCTCCATCTCCAGTGTGGGTTGTGCAGAAGGCACCTCATCAATGATTCTCTCATCATTAATGTTTCTACCTCTCTCTCCCTCTCTGAAATCAATAAAAATATTTTTAATAAATAAATAAAAATAAGGCAATGATGTCTATTTTCACCACTCCTACTTAACATCATATTGGAGATCCTAACCAACACAATAAGGCAAGAAATATAAAATAAATTGGATTGAAAATAAAACTAAATTGGGGAACATTCACCCAGAATTACCAACTGAGGACTAGCTGAAGAGGTGACTTTTTTGCTTGCTTTTGTTTTTTGTTTTTTGTTTTTAAAATATAGGTTTATTGATTTTAGAGAGAAAGGAAGGGAGAAGAGAGAGAGAAAGAGAAACATCAATGAGAGAGAAACATCAATGAGAGAGAAACATCAACATCGATTGGCTGCCTCCTCACAACCTGGGTATGTGCCCTGACTGGGAACCGAACCCATGACCCTTCAGTGCACAGGATGACGCTCTAACCAACTGAGCCACACCAGGAAGGGCTATTTGTTTGTTTTGTTAATCCTCACCTGAAGATATTTTTTCCATTAATTTTTTAGAGAGAGTGGAAGGAAGGAGGAGAGATAGAGAAACATCAATGTGAGAGAGACACATCCATTGGTTGCCTCCCACACCCTGCCCCCTGATCAGGGCTGGGGATCAAGCCTACAACCAGGAATCGAACCCAAAACTCTTCAGTAAGCAAGTTGATGCTCTAACCACCAAACCAAACCGGCCATGGTGAAGTAGAGACATTAACAAGGAAAAGCAGAACCCACCTGGAGACTGGTAGGAAGGGCAGGGTCGAGAGAGGGGCTAGCCCAGCTTCCATGAGTGGCAGGCCAAGAATAAGAAAGGATGTCTTGGCTTCGGGGAAGTTTTCTCTGAGAGGAATGAGGCCCAGACTCCAGGCTGTGCTCCTGGGCCCAGAGCACCAGAGCCGAGAACAGTTGCCCATATAACATCCAGCTGTGAAAGGTGGTGGGGCTTCTGGCCACCAGGGAGAGCTAGAGCCTGTTGGAGATAAAGCCACTTAAAATAAATAAATGGGGAGGAGGGGGAGTGGGAGGGAGGGAGGGAGGGAGGAAGGAAGGAAGGAAGGAAGGAAGAAAGGAAGGAAGGAAGGAAGGAAGGAAGGAAGGAAGGAAGGAAGGAAGGAAGGAAGGAAGGAAGGAAGGAAGGGAGGGAGACAGAGTACAGGATTTTCATTTGCAGCCACTCACCCAAGGATTTGGTGGAGGGAGGGTGGTGTCGACTGGAGTTTCCTGAAGAGGGTCTAGGATGGAAAGCATTGGAGGGAGATGTGGAAAAGCAGTGGCTGAGAGACCTGCGATCAGTCGTCCACCCAGACTGCAGCAGCCATTTTTCCCTGAGAGACATAGGTCCCTCCCAGCAGTAATAGCTTGTGAAAAGGCAAATACTCTGCCTTCAGGAATGCCCCACCCTCAGGAATCCCACTTGCCCCACTCTGCATCTCAAGCCCTGCTGAGGAGACAGCAGCAGAGGCTAAGCCTAAGGGTTTGAACAGACTCAGGGGCGTCAAGACTGGCTTTGGAACCTGACTGGTGTTCCCCTTCCCGGGAGAACTGATAAAAATTCTTGCCTTCCAGCAAAACCTAGTAGAGTACGTATATACAAGGGGCTCTATCCTGCCGAGGTCAGGGAAATATTCCAGGACAGTCTCAGACAAATGGCTCTGAACAGCATCTCCCTCTTACAGAAGTCTCATACACCTGATTCCACCAATGGCCCTTTCAGAAATAGCCTTTTCAGTGACTAAGTTTGACAGCTGGCTGGAGGCAGGTGGAGGCAGAGCCCAAAGACCCTTGGGACATTTTCTGACCCATCCCTGGGCCCCAGTGCTACTAACAAGCTGGCCCTAGAGTGCAACTTGGCCCCTCCCTCACTGAGTCAAGCCCTCTGGAGGCAGCCACAAACTGTGCATCGCTTGAAGCTTCCAACAGGTTACCGAGAGCCAAACATGGACAGCTTCTGACAGTGGCCAGCACTAAAACCTCCCAGGAGACCCAGAGACGGCAAGCAACAGTCGGCTTCAGTCAACATAAGAGCAGGATCCAAGGGGAACTCGCAAGAAGCACTAAATTATGCCAAGATGAACCCTTCACTTTTTTTTTTTTTTGCATTATTTCCATTACTTTTCCTTTTTATTGCTTTGTTATTATTTTTGTCTCTTTTTTCATTCATATTTCTTATTTTTCTATTTCCTTTTCTTACTCTATTTTTCTTCTTTCTCTTCTTTTTTCCTTTTCTTATTTTTTATCTTTCTTCTTTCGCTACTTTTTTCTTTTCATAATTTTTTTCTCCCTCTTTTCTTTTATTCAGTTTTCCTTTTCCTAGTCTTTATTCTTATTTTTCCTCTCCCTTCTTTCCTTTCATATTCCTTTTTCTTCCCCATGTTTTTTCTTCTTTTATTTTTTTTCCTATTCTTTTATTTTCTTATTCTTGTTCCCTTTTCCCTTTCTTAATTCTTTTTTCTTTTGTGGTTGTTTTTATTGTTATAGGAGTCTTTTGTATGCTTTTGCTTTGTTTCTTGTTTTGTTGTGTTGTTTTGCTTTGTTCTGTCGGCACCTGCACAACAGCTCACACAACATGGTTGGAGTTGAGCCTCACAGTCAGCCAGCCTGAGGGCAGATCCCACCCACAATGGGACGACAACAACAATCAAGACTCTGTTACAAAGTGAGAGATAAAACAGCCCCCACAAGGGATATTCCTAGAGCATCTGGCTCAGAAGACCAAAGAGATTGCATCACTGGGTCCCACAGGACACTTACTACATAAGGCTACCCCACAAAGACTTTGAGGCCTAGCAGTTCTATCTAATATACAGAAACAAATACAAAGGGACAGCAAAAATGGGGACACAAAGAAACAACACACAAATGAAAGAAAAGGAGGAATCTCCAGAAAAAGAACTAAATGAAATGGAGGCAAGCAATGTCTCAGATATAGAGTTCAAAGTAATGGTTATAAGGATGCTCAAGAAACTTAGTGAGAATTACAAGTAGCTTAGTGATAACTAC
This sequence comes from Eptesicus fuscus, assembly GCF_027574615.1. Lineage (NCBI taxonomy): Eukaryota > Metazoa > Chordata > Mammalia > Chiroptera > Vespertilionidae > Eptesicus > Eptesicus fuscus. The sequence goes on along the minus strand of NC_072475.1, from coordinate 56,558,683 downwards.
AACAGCATGAAAAATAAAATAGAAACCATGGACAAGAACCAGTCAGAAAAGAAGAATACCAAATGTGACTTCAAGAATACACTAGAAAGAATAAAAAATAAATTGAATCAAGCAGAAGACTGAATCAGTGATTTGGAAAACAAGGTAAAAAACAACATTCAATTAGAGTAGCAAAAAGAAAAAATAATTATAAAGCTGGAAGATAGTTTAAGAGAACTTTGGGACAACATGAAATGTAACAACAACCACATCATAGGGATGCAAGAAGGAAAAGAAAGTGAAGAAGGAATAGAACCTGTTTAAAGAAATAATGACAAAAAACTTCCCTAACCTGGTGAAGGAAAAAGTTACACAAGTTCAGGAAGCACAGAAAGTCCCAATCAAGATAAACCCAGAGAGACCCACTCCAAGACACATCATAATTAAAATGACAAACATTAAAAGCAAAGAAAGAATCTTAAAGGCAGTAAGAGAGAGACAGAAAGTTACCTACAAGGGAGTTCCCATTAGACTGTCAGCTGATTTCTCAACAGTAACCCTTCAGGCCAGAAGAGATTGGCGTGAAGTATTTAAAGTAATTAAAAGCAAGGACCTGAATCCAAGATCACTCTATCCAGCAAGGCTATCATTTAAAATTGGAGGCAAAATAAAAAGCTTCCAAGACAAAAAACAAAACAAAACAAAAAACAGCTAAAAGAGTACATTACCACCAAACCAGCATTGCAAGAAATGTTAAAGGGACTAGTTTAAGAGAAGAAGAAATTGAGAGACAGAGAGGAATCTATATATATAAAAGCCTAAGCAACCAGCCAACTGGCCAATCGGCCAACTGACCAGTAGCTATGACACGCAATGACCACCAGGGGGCAGACGCTCAGTGCACAGGCATGGAAACATGGAACAGACTGATGAATCTCAGAGGGGAGGGAGAAGAGGGGAGGGCGAGAAGAGATTAACCAAAGATCTTATATGCATATCTATATATATAAAAGCCTAAGCAACCAGCCAACCACCAACTGGCCAATTGGCCGACTGGCCAGTAGCTATGATGCGCAATGACCACCAGGGGGCAGACGCTCAGTGCACAGGCATGGAAACATGGAACAGACTGATGGATCTCAGAGGGGAGGGAGAAGAGGGGAGGGCGAGAAGAGATTAACCAAAGATCTTATATGCATACTAGAGGCCCGGTGCATGGATTTGTGCACCTGTGGGGTCCCTCGGCCTGGCCTGCAGGGATCAGACAGAAAGCAGCTCTCCAACATTCCCCAAGGGGTCTTGGATTGCGAGAGGGTACAGGCCAGGCCGAGGAACCCCACCGGTGCATGAATCCATGCACCAGGCCTCTACTATAAGTATAAAGGGGGGAAATCGCAATAAATAAATACCTATCAAAAATAAACAATATAAATGAACTAAGTGCTCCAATCAAATGACATAGGGCAGCTGAATGGATAAGAAAACATGACCCATATATATGCTATCTACAAGAGACCCACCTCAGAACAAAAGATTCACACAGACTGAAAGTGAAAATATATAAAAAAACAAAAAAAAAAGGCAAAAAAGCTTGGGTAGCAATACTCAGATCTGACAAAATAGATTTCAAAACAAAGGACATAACAAGAAACAAAGGATACTACATAATACTAATGGGATCAATCCAATAAGAAATATAACCCTTGTAAACATATATGCAACCAACATAGGAGCACCTAAATATATTGAAAAAAACTCATGTAAGACTTTCAGGATAAGATCAATAGCAGTACAGTTGGGGAGCTAAACACCCCACTGACATCACTGGATAGATCTTCCAAACAAAAAGTCAACAAGGAAACAGTGACCATGAACCCCATCCTAGATCAGATGGACTTAATTTATATTTACAGAACATTTCATCCTAAAGTGGCAGAATATACATTCTTCTCAAGTGCATGTGGAACATTCTCAAAGACAGACCACATGTTAGGCACAAAATAAGTTTTAACAAATTTAAGAAGGTTGAAACCATACCCAGCATCTTCTCGGATCACAATGGCATGAAACTAGAAATCAACTACAATTAAAAAACTCAAAAACATTCAAACACATGGAGACTAAATAGCAGGTTATTAAACAATGAATGCATTACCAATGAGATTAAGGAAGAAATAAAAAACTTCCTGGAAACAAACAAAAATGAACATACAACAACCCCAAATCTATGGGACACAATGAAAGCAGTCCTGAGAGGGAAATTCACAGTATTACAGGCCTATGTCAAGAAACAAGAAAAAGCTCAAATAAATAATCTAACCTTACAACTAAAAGAATTAGAAAGAAAGCAACAAGAAAAGCACAGAATAAGTAAAATAAAGGAAATTATAAAGATCCCATAGAAACTAAAAAAAATAATACAAAAAAAAATCAATGAAACCAAAAGCTGGTTCTTTAAAACAATAAACAAGATTGCCCTGGCCGGTCTGACTCAGTGGTTAGAGCATCAGTCCATGGACTGAAGGTTCTCAGGTTCGGTCCCCAGTAGGGGGTGTGCAGGAAGCAGCTGATCCATGATTCTCTCTCATCATTAATGTTTCCATCTCTCTATCCCCCTCCCTTCCTCTCTGAAATCAATAAAAATATATTTTTTAAAAAAGAATGTGATAGCTCTATGATAATATATAAAATTTTATCAGGGGTGGGGAGCAAGGTTAGAAACTATTGCTACATTGTCCCTGTCTCCTAATTACCTCATATGTGTTAGCTGTGTCCCCATACAGACCCAAAGTCTCTTGAGCATACTGCCTTTCTTTCATAACCCTTCACAGGGCTAGACGGAGAGTAGGTTCATAATTAATGTTTGTTGGCTGATGTATAGGTCATTCCATCGGCATAGAGACTACTACTCGGGTAATAGCTATTCTTTCTTTTGTGCCTCTTTATATTCACATATTCATTTCATTTTTATAAACCACCCTCATTGCCAGATGAGGAAACTGAAGTCATTCACGGAGGTTAAATACAGTGCCCATGAACACCCAGCCAGTCAGTGAATGGATGGCTCTGAACCCAGGTTTAACACCAAAGGTCACATTCTCCCCTTGTGCTGCTTCCTCCTGCCACACATCTGAAGGAGAGCTACTCTCACTAGAAGTCTCAGTCTCTGAAAACAAAAAAGATAAACAGCATTCTCAACCATGAAAGCTCAAAACTGTAGGTGTTTGGTTCCCAAAAGATTATGAGAAATCACTCGGGTTCTACATTAACAAATTAGCATCAGATCTGGGGGCCAGGTGGCGGGGGAAGAGAAGAGAATCAACAAGTAGATCTGAAAGAAAAGAAAATCCTCTCCTCATCCCGTTTCTTTTGTCTCCAAAGGGCACTACGCTCAGGACCCCAGAGAAAAGAGAAAGGGGGACAGAAGTACCAACAGTGGTGGGATGGGGACAATGGGAAATTCGAGAAGCCAGAACTACACCAAAATTCCCACAGCTCCCTAGTAGGGAGCCCATTGTGAGCATTCACCTTCAGACACCAGGGGACAGTGAGCAGGAGGGCAAGGAAAAGAAGGTGGTGTGAGCATCTGGAAATCCAGCCTTATCCCCACCCCACCAACTGTAAACAGGGAGCAGTTCTTACTGGCGTCCTCCTGCCCAGCCCCACTGGGCTGGCTGTCACTGTCCATTTAGCAAGGGCTGCAGCCCTGGCATACCAAATGATAAACAAGGCAGGAGGGATGCATCTGTTGACCTAGAGCAGTGGTCGGCAAACTCATTAGTCAACAGAGCCAAATATCAATAGTACAATGATTGAAATTTCTTTTGAGAGCCAAATTTTTTAAACTTAAACTTCTTCTAACGCCACTTCTTCAAAATAGACTCGCCCAGACCGTGGTATTTTGTGGAAGAGCCACACTCAAGGGGTCAAAGAGCCGCATGTGGCTTGCGAGCCGCAGTTTGCCGACCACGGACCTAGAGTGTCAAACACCAAGATCCACTCTCCTTGAGATTGTAAGGAAAACTTCATTTATGTGCTCAACCTGTCGGCTTAAAACAAACAATCCAAAACTCAATAAAGAGACAGAATTCATCTGCAGAATGGCACAGGTGGGAGGGGTGAGTGGCTCACACAGCAGACCCCAGCCCAGCACACTCACCTTTCTGTGCTGTGGGTGGCAGGGTAGAGGAGTAACGGGTGGGACGAAGTCACATGGTATGGAGCCTATTCTAGTGGCATCTGTGATGTCCTCACTCTGGACTGCTGGCTGATGGGTCCTTAATTCTGAACCCACCTGCCACTCAAGTGTCCCCTTGTACAGTTTCCATGCACATGGTCCTACCTCAGGGCCTCTGGATGTACCTTCTGTTGGTCATAGGAAAATGATTTAAGTCACGTTGGGTGAGGACAATGTCTTCTTTTGGGAACGGTTATTTTCTAAGGGTTGTTTTCTAAACGTCACTCCGTTTACAGAAAGGATAGGGTAAGAAACTTCTTTAAATGAACAATTTCCAACCAGTGTGTGTTGGTTTGAAGTGGGGGAAGGACAGTTAGGTTTTCAAGTGGCCTTGGTATATATTTCCAGAATGCCAAGAAATGTCTCAGAAAGACAGTAAATAAGACTCCATAGGTTTATGGGGTCCCTACCCCCCAGACCAGGCTGCATTCTCAAATTTCCACCTCCTAACCCTCTTAGTAGGCAAAGAGCCAATAAATCAACTAGTTCTGTTTCTCAGACTCTAGACTCATATTTTAGGGGGAAAGCGAGTCCACGGTGACCCCAGAACATTCACAATCTATTCCTCCGAGGCTGGAGAAGACCTCCCCAGCCAGGATCAAGACCCCTCCCTCACCTCTGGCACTGCATGGGCCCCTCTCCCTTCAGCATCCTTTCCTGATGAGCCTTCCCAGCAGACTGCCCTGGAGCTGCCCGCCCGGGACCCCAGGCCTATAGTGACTGCCTCTAAAATCCCTCCACCTGACCTACCAATTAGACCGGGAACTCCCAAGGGCCTAGTCTTCGCTGGACACGTTCCCCAAGATCTGGCCCCTGGGGAAACAGGCTCCTGATACAAGGCCAGTAAACCTCACACAAAGAAAACCGACTCCAAGGCCGCAGCTAGCCAGTTCCTGTGTGCATGAGAAACCAAAGGCAGTGATCCTCCACTGCTGTGGGTGGTTCTCTAAGCTCATGCCTAACGCTGTGTGAGGACTAGCATCCTTTTGTAATCTTAGTGAATGAGGGGACAGACATGCACATCCTGGTGAAAGGCTCTTATGCAAGCCCCCAGAGTCCCCACTACCCAATCCAGCACCCGGGGTCCAGCCACTCCCACCAAGGCCAACTGCCCAGGCTCCTACCCTACCTGCTCTGGCTCAAGGCTCCTGGTCCACAAAGGGCCAACCTCACTCTGGGCACCAGGAGAGAACATTCCACTGATGGCCTAGGACGCTGTGGGGCCAGCGGCGACACCCTCCACAGTCCCGGCAGTGTGCAATGCAGGGAAGAAGGCTAGGGCAGGATCACAGAAAACAGAAGGAAAGGAGGTCAAGCATTAAAGAGACAAGAATTTGAGAGGGGAGGGGGGGAGGGAGAGAGAGAAATAAAAACTCCTTTTCTAGGAACACAATAAGTTTGTGTTCCAGAAACACCTACACTTCCCCCAGAGACTTGCATTGTGGAGAGCTGATGCTTTGAAGTGTGAGGGACTCCCCAAATGATCCTCTCAAGGCCCCCAATTGGAAATAATGTACCGACAGTTGTGCATTTTAACCAAAAGGACTGCCCGAAGGCAGGAACGAACCGAGAGCCCCACGTGGAAGGGGGATGCAGCTCAAGCGCACGGTCCCTAAGGCTGGGGAGGTGCACAGACTCTGCTCTTTGAACTTGGGGGGAGCTTCGGCATCGCAAGGGTGTGTCCCCCACTCCAACCAAAAAAAAACCATCCTGGAAAACCTCTCCCCGCCAGCCCATCTTCGCACCCAACACCGCTCCTACATTCAGTCCTTCGGCTCCGGAAGGGTGACAGTAGCACACGTTCCAGGGAGTTCTGCCTCAACCGCGGACAGCTTAACCTCTGGGACCGGCTTTACCCAAAACTTTCCGGCGGCAATGACCTGCAAACAAGGGTCCTTCGGCCACGGAACCCCAGTTGGAGCAAAGGAGGCAGAGCAGGCGAGGGGCTGAAGTGAGGAGCAGGCAGCGAGCGCAAGACGGCAGCGCCCGGCGCCCCAGTTTTGCCTGGGACCCCGCGGCCGCCTTCACTGCCCTACTTTCTGGGTCTCACATTTGGGCTGTGTCACCCCGGCCCCGCGGCTGCCGTCACGGAGCCCTCCTGCCAGGGGTTGGGGAGCTGGGGGGCTAGGGGCGAGGTGAACCCCTCCTATCAAAGGCACGTCCTCCGGATAACGCTACAGAGACCTCAGCATCGCGTCCCAAGCACCGCACCTCCGCCAAGAAAACCCCGCTGCCGGGAGCCCTGGGCTTTGCTGGCCCCTTTTACGCGCCAACTCCTCGCCGCACACAGGAACCTGTCTCCAACAAGGGGTCCGGGGCACGCTTCCGAGGGAGGGTCCCCACCCCCGGCCCCCGGCCCCCGCCCTCGGAGAGTCACTCCCAGGGCCGCGCTGGGACAAAAGCGTGGGACGGGCTCACTCACCCGCGCGGGGACGGCGTCCGGGAGCCGAGGCCAGCGCTCGCTCCGCCGCCGCTGCCGACTCGGCCGGTGAGGCGCGTCCGGGCGGGACCCAGCCGAGCGGGGCGGGGGCGAGCGGCCGGGCCGGAGAGGGAGCAAGTGGGAGAGTCTGGAGCGGACGCGCGTGAAGCAGAGCGACCGAGAGCGCGACGGCCCGCGTCCGGACTCACCCTGCGGGCGCCCGCTCGCACGCGCTGATTTGCATTTCATTTGCATAGCGCTCGGGGAATGGACCCGCGGCCCTCCCCGCCACGCCCACCCGCGCCCCTCCCCGGAGTCCTGGGCGCGGCTGAGACTCCCGAGCAGACCCCGCGCCCGATCCAACTCGGCCTTTCCCTGCACCGCCCCAACTCCTCGCACCCCGCTTTGGTGGCCGTAAGGGGGCTTTCTCTCGCTCTCTTTCTGTTTTTTTTTTTTTGTATTTTCCCCGGATGGCCGCTCGATCCAGGACAAAAGAGGACCACACACTGGAAAAACTCTGTAGACTTTTTAATTAATTTCCTTTTTTCCATCAAAAACAATAACGAATAATCAAGTAGATCCCCGAAATGAATACAATTTTGTTTTTTGGACAAAGTATAACTCGTTCTCTTGGTTGGCGCATTATCCTGATGCGCCAAGGTTGCAGGTTCCATCCCTGTCAGGACACAAACAGGAGTCAACTCAGCATAGATGAGTGGAACAACAAACTCTCTCTCTCTCTCTCTCTCTCTCTCTCTCTCTCTCTCTCTCTCTCTCTCTCTCTCTTCCTCCCCCCTTCTTCTCTTTCTCCCTCCCTCCCCTCCTTTCCCTTCTCCCTCTCTAAAATCAATAAAATGAAAAAAAAAATGCTTTAAGAGACAAGTTAATGAGCAATTTGCTCAGTAAATGAGGAAATACAAAATGGTATAAGCAGGATAATATAGTCCCTTAAAATGCGGGTTCTGAAGTTGAATACACTACTCCTTACTTTCTAGCTGCAAAACTTTGGGCTAGGTACTTAGGATCTCTGTTACTCAGTTTTCTTATCTATAATATCTATAAAGTGGGGAAATCTAAGTGCCTTACAGGGATGTGAGGCTAGTGAGATATGGCGGTGCGTAGCATACAGTTACTGTTCATGCTTAAATGTATCATACAAGTATGATACAAGTCTCCTTAGCAGAAAGCAATCGTATCTAGGTGAGGCCAGAGGCAGGGAGCGAGAAGAGCCGAAGAAGCTACAGAAAGCAAAGAGAGAACGTCCTAAGATTGGAGACAGTCTCTGAAGGTTCAGACCAGGGTCTTCCACTCGACTCTGCTGTCAAGCTAACCAGACCCAGATCTGAGAAAGCATTTCTGTAGCGTTCTCCCCAGAAGATCCAACCTTGGATGCATTTTGAAACGTTGTCTTGGGAATGGTCTGCAGAAATATAAAATGTTCAACTCGGCCACAGAAAGGAAAGAAGGAAGGGATTAAATTGTAAAGGAACTGAAGTCTGTTCTGTGGTGAGAAAAGTCCCAGACCGGGAGACCTGAGTGTTAGATCTGGTTCTGGACTAGTCTTGTGGAGCTTTCAGGACTCACTCTTGGAACCTCAGTTTTCTAATCTGTAAAATGAGGAAAGTCATGAGATTTCTTTCTTTCTTTCTTTCTTTCTTTCTTTCTTTTTTTTTCTTTTCTTTCTTTTTTCTTTTTTTTTTTTTTTTTAAGGAATTTCTAGCTCTGAAACCCCAGGGTTCCTCTGACATCTTCCCTGTATTGTGTTATGAACCTTTCATTCTTTTGGAGGGTACCTACAAAGCCCTTTTAAATTCCTCCTCCTCCTCCTCCTCCTCCTCCTCCTCCTCCTCCTCCTCCTCCTCCTTCTGGCTTGCCTAATATTTAGTTTGTACCTGCTATGAAATTTTTCATAGGTTTCCTGATCTCTTCACTTAGACTTTCTTTTCTTAAAAAAAAAAAAAAAAGAACTGTTCCAGATAAAGGAGTACTTGTCGCACTTTTTATTGTAAAATAAAACACACTTACAGAAAACCTCCCAAAATAAATATATAGACTGGTGAATTATTATGAGGCAAACATCCTTGCAGTCACCACCCAGGTCAACAACTAGAACTCTGCCAGCCAGTCCAGAAGTCTTTTAATGTTCCTGAATCCCAATCACAGCCCCCTATCACCCGCCCAAAAGTAACCAGGTGCCTGCCTCCCCCCACACACCTTTATTTTATTGTTGACACTATTACAGATGTCCCCATAGACTTTTTTCTAGTTTTTTTTTATTTCAAGAAAAACAATTTTAAATATAATGATGTTACAAGCAATAAACCTTAATATTTCAAGAAAAGCAATCTTAAATATAATGTTACATGCAATAAACATTAATATCTCAAGAAAAACTATTTTAAATATGATAATGTTATATGCAATAAACACCAATTATTCAAGAAAAATTATCTTACATATAATATTACATGCAATATACATTAATATTTCAAGAATAAAATGATTTTAAGTATAATAATATTATCAAAACTGTACTAACATAGTATGATCTCATGAAAGTTGTAGGAAATATTAAAAATCTGCAAATAACAAGATTACTTCTACTATATTCTAGAATATTTACCCCCTCTGGCTCTATTTTTGTTCATCTGTTTATGTTGTTCATTCTATTTATCTTTCTTCAACTTGCTTATTTCACTTAGCATGATGCTTTTAAAGTCTATTTTGTCAGATGTGAGTATTGCTACTCGAGCTTTTTTTTCTTTTCCATTTGCATGGAAAATTTTTTCCCATCCCTTCACTTTCATCCTGTGTGTGTCTTTTGTTTTGAGGTGGGTCTCTTGTAGACAGCATATAGTTGGGTCATTTTTGTATCCATTTAGCTACCCTACAACTTTTAATTGGAGCATTTAATCCATTTACATTTAGGTTATTATTGAGAGGTACTTATTTATAGCCATTTTAATTCTTTGTGGCTAGGTTTCTCTCTCTGTTTCTTCTTCTCAGCAATCCCTTACAGCAATCCCTTTAGCATTTCTTGTAATGCTGGCTTGGTAGTGATGAACTCCTTTAGCTTTTTTTTTTTTTTTAATCTGGGAAGCTCTTTATTTGACTGTCTATTTTGAATGATAGCCTTGCTGAATATAGTAATCTTGGTCTCAGATCCTTGCTTTCCATTACCTTGAGTACTTCATGCCATTCCCTCCTGGCCTGTAGAGTTTCTGATGAGAAATCAGGGGTCAGCCTTATGGGAACTCCTTTGTAGGTAACAGTTTTCTTTTCTCTTGCTGCCTTTAAGATTCTCTCTTTGTCTTTAAGTTTTGACATTTTAATTATGATGTGTTTGGGCGTGGGTCTGTTTGGGTTCTTCTTGTTTGGGATTCTCTGTGCCTCCTGAACTTGTGTGACTTTTTCCTTTACCAGGTTAGGGAAGTTTTCTACCATTATTACTTCAAACACCTTCTCTATTCCTTTCTCTCTTTCTGCCTCTTCTGGCACACCTACTATTCTAATATTGTTATGTTTCACATTGTCTCACAGCTCCCTTAAGCTGTCCTCCTGTTTTTTAATTGTTTTTTTTCTTTTTGGTTCTCTAATTGAGTGATATTTTCAACTGTCTTCTAATTCACTGATTCAATCCTCAGCTTCCCCTAATCTGCTGTGTATTCCTTCCAATGTGTTCTTTATTTGTGTTCTTCATTCTTTATTTCAGACTGTTCTTTTTTCATAGTTCCTATATCTTTTTTCATACTGTTGAGCATTTTTAACATCATTACTCTGAACTCTATTTCAGATAAATTTCTTATCTCTGCTTCATTTATCTCTTCTTCTGGAGAATGCTCTAGTTCAGTGATGGCGAACCTATGACACGCGTGTCAGCACTGACACGTGTAGCCATTTCTGATGACACGCGGCCGCTGAGCCGGCCGCATGCCGAGGATGAAACATTTGCAAAATAATGTTTTTTCCCTCAAAGTGACACACTACCTGAGTTATGCTCAGTTTTTTGGCGAAGTTTGACACACCAAGCTCAAAAGGTTGCCCATCACTGCTCTAGTTCTTTCATTTCGAGGTTGTTTCTTTGTTTTCTCATTTTGGCTTTCTGTTTGGGTTTGTGACTATGTATTAGATAGATCCTCTACACCTCTCAGTCTCTAGTGCAGGGCAGTGTTAAAGGCTGTTTCTAACTAATTAGATCAGGCAAAGACTCAAAGCCTCCAGAGACCACCTCTGTCTACAGACTAATAGGATTCTGACTTGAATTGCCCCCAGGCAATTGTCCTCAGGTGTAGCAAGAGGTTTTCAACAGGATGGGACAGTTTCTTCTGCCTGGAGGCTAATTGTTACTTTTAATCTCTTAATGGCCTCAGGGCAAGGTGTTTTCCAATAGGGTGTGTCAACTGTCTTCCCCCCAGCCAAGGCAGATGTCTATGGTGAGAAAAGTCCCAGACTGGGAGACCTGAGTTCTGTGGTGTGGTGAGAAAAGTCCCAGACTGGGAGACCTGTCCTCTGCTGTGTGAGGAAAATTACTCAGCCCAGGAAACTTGGGGTGTCTGCCTTCTGAGCTCTATCCCCCAAGTCCCCAGTCCTTGGTTCTGCTCTCACAGCTCCAGTCCACTTCACCCTCCCTCTGCCAGAGCACAAGATGGGTGGCTCCACAGGGAATTTTTGTGCATTGGCCCTTTAAGAGGGTGCCCGAACTTTCAGCTGCCACTCCCTGGCAGACAGCACCCCACTGCTTTTCACAGCTAGATGTTATATGAGCATCCTCCTCAGTTTGGTGCTCTCTGCTGGGGAGCCCAGCTTCAGGATTAGATCCCAGAGTTATCAGTGGCACCCCCCCCCCCCCCCCCCCCCCCGCAAAAAAAAAACAAAAAAAAAACTGAGATATCTCTCCGGGACTTCAGTTGCCGTCTGTGGGTGCCTGGCCAGCCCTTTCACACCACCACCCCTCCTACCAGTCTCCATGCATGGCGGTCTCCAACTTCGGTCCTTGGGTATCAGGGTTCTCTCCTGTGAGTTTTCCATTGATTATTCAGGAAGGCTTTCAGTATTTCAGTTGTAATTCCAACTTGTTCCTGAGAGCATGTCTGTACAACATCCTCTATTCTGCCACCATTTTTCATCTTCCCCATAGACTTTTATATTATCACTTTTGCTAGTTTCTTTACAGTTTATCTCCCTTGTGCATCTTGTCCATTTTTAAAAACTTGATGTGCCTTGTAAGTCTTCTGTTGCAATGGTCTGTTCAAGAACTTGGGCCTTTTGATCTGTGGAGTTTCACACACTCTGGGCCTCGCATTTTCTTAGGTCAGTTCCACCTCTGCATTCCCTGCACATTGGCAGCTGATCCAGAGGCTTCATCAGGCTGAGATTTGATCCCTTTTGCAAGACCAGAGGTGGTGGTGTGCTCTGTCATCAAAAGGCATATGATGTCTGCTATTACTGTTTTTGAGGGTAGCAGCTATTGACGCTTATGAGGTTTCTGCATCCATAAACTCATTGAGCATTGAAAAATACACTGAGTGGCCAGATTATTATGATCTCTGAACACATAATAATCTGGCCACTCAGTGCATATCCTATATAATAAGAGGCTAATATGCAAATTGTCCCCTCGACCAGGAGTTCAACCAGCAGGCAAGCCAGCCAACCACCCATGTCCCCTCCCCCTGGCCAGGCTAGCCGGATCCCACCCATGCACGAATTCATGCACCGGGCCTCGAATATATATATATATATATATATATATATATATATATATATATATATATACTGAGTGGCCAGATTATTATGCGTTCAGAGATCATAATAATCTGGCCACTCAGTGTATATTTTAATTCTATCATTTTGTTTTTATTAGCTAAATAAGCTTATAAGGAGCTCTTCCTCTCATCCAGTATTTAGTTACCATGAATAAGTTTATATAGGGAAGTCTGGATAAACACTTGCTTCTTTCTTTTAATTTACTCAGTTTTCAAGATAATAAATTGGTTATCTATCATACTCAGAAGTTACTTATTCAGTTTCTCAGTGTCATTGTAAATTAACTAGAGGCCCAGTGCATGGATTCGTGCACACTGAAAGGAAATTAATTAGAAGGTGGCTGGTGGGGCGGGACTGTGTGAGATGGGCTGGACATGCCCTGAAGCCAACCTCCCATGGTCCCTCCCCAGCCAGCCACACCTGAGGCAGTGCCAGGGCTCAAAGGGTATCTGCGGATGAGAGGGGTCCCTCCGGTAGGTGGGGTCCCTTGGCCTGGCCTGTGGGGATTGGGCTGACACTGGCAGTCCGACATCCTCTGAGGGGTCCCTGAGTGCGAGAGGGCACTCTGCAAAGTTGCTATTGCTCAGCAGCTCCTGCATTGAGCGTCTGCCCCCTGGTGGTCAGTGCACGTCATACCTGCCGGCCAGTTGGCCATTGGCTGGTCGCTTAGCCTTTTATATATATAGACGGATTTAAATATATTTGATGGGTTTAATCTACTGCAATTCTAATCTTCATTAAAGCTCAAATTGTCCCATCTTTGGCCAATACGTAGCTTCCTTTGCTGCTTGATGTGGCAAAATTACGCAGCCTCATCTTGTACATATGGTGCTTCAGAACTGGAATCGGCCATTTCTCCAAGAAGTTCTAGTTTCTTTTATTGAGATTTCAAGATGACAATACGGGCACTAGGGGCTTTCATTGCTACTAGGTTGGTAGCTGTTTCTAGTCCTTTTCAATAGATAGACTGAGAATACTTCATGAGTTCATAATAATATTTCTCATTCAATTTCAGAATTACAGGGTTTTTAATTAACCTCTTCTATATTACTCAGAATCTCTGAAGAAATCCCACATGGAAAATTCTGGTTCTCAAGGATATAAGGGGTGATGAAATTAGAATATCCCAATTTGCTAATTTGCTTTTTTTCATATTAAACATACAATTATCTCAAAATAACAATATAAAACTACCAACAATAACTATGAATCTTGAAAACAGTTTTGCATACATTTTATTTTTTTTATAGTTGTACTCTACAAGTTATCAGCTTCTATTACATAACATAACATTATATAACATTATCTTTCTAATTTAACCCTCACTTAATCTTAGCTCTATAGGTTAATATATACTCAATGCTCACTTAGTTCCTTATGTCTCTCTAATCTAGTCATTTTGGTTATCTAAGTTCAACTCCATCCTTGCTGATTTTCTGTCTGCTAATATGTCCATTTCTGATAAAAGGGTGAGGAAATCTCCTACTTTAGTAGTAGATTCATCTATTTCCCCTTGCTGTTCTATCAGTTTTTGCCTCATGTATTTTGTTGCTTTATTGTTAAGTATATGCCTGTTAAGGATTGTTTTACTAGTATCTTCTTGGAAAATTTACCCATTTATCATCATGGCATGCCCTCATTATACCTGACAACTTTCTTTGCTCTGAAGTCTGCTCTGTCTAAACTTAATGTAACTACTCTTTTTTTGATTAGTGTTAACATAGTATATCTTTCTCCAACCATTTACTTTGAATATGTGTCTTTATATTTAAAGTGAGTTTCTTTTTTTTTTAAAATATATTTTATTGAATTTTTACAGAGAGGAAGAGAGAGGGATAGAGAGTTAGAAACATCGATGAGAGAGAAACATCAATCAGCTGCCTCTTGCACACCCCCTACTGGGGATGTGCCCGCAACCAAGGTACGTGCCCTTGACCAGAATCGAACCTGGGACCCTTGAGTCCGCAGGCCGATGCTCTATCCACTGAGCCAAACCGGTTTCGGCTAAAGTGAGTTTCTTGTAGACAAGATATATTTGGGTCTTTCTTTTTTAATATACTATGACAATCTCTGTCTTTTAATTTGGTGCATTTATACCATTGATGTTCAAAATGGTTGTTGAAATAGTTGGATTAATAGCTAACATATTTGTTACCATTTTCTATTTGGTGCCCTGGTTCTTTTCTCTGATAGTCACTGTGAGAGCCCAGTAGGGCTACTGGAGGTAAAACTCAAAAAAGTGTGGGCCCCTCCCTTTCTATGTCTGGGTCCCCCTGAAATTTTTAACTATCAGACTTGTCCACACTGAGCTATCATCAGTTTGTCAGTTACAATTCAGGTGTTTTTTTCCCGGTGTGTACTAGTTCTTGTGGAAGTTTCTGCTTGTGGTTTTCTACTCTGGTAAATTGTAATTCTCTGTATCCACCTGTCTGTCTCTCCAAGATGTAAGTCAGCAGTTTGTCCTAGGAGATCACTTTTCTTACAGATCTAAGAAGGGTTGTGGATTTTTGTTTGTTCAGCTTTTTACTTGTTAGGATGGTGATTTCCAAACTTCTTACATGCCAGACCAAAAACTGGATGTCTCTCATCAACATCTTAAATATTCTGACTTTTTGGATAATACCCATCTAAGCAAGAGTGAAGTATATCCCATTGTGATTTTGATTTGCATTTCCCTGATGATTAAAAATGCTGAGAATCTTTTCATGTGCTTATTGACCATTTGTATATCTTCTTTGGAGAAATGTCTTTGATTTCTTTTGCTCACTTTTAAAAAGAAAGTTATTTATTAATTGGAGAGAGAGAGAGAGAGAGAGAGAAACTTATTGTTCCACTTACTTATGCATTCATTGGTTGCTTCTTGTATATGCTCTGACCAGGGATTGAACCCACAACCTTGGCATATAGGGCTGACACTCTAACCAATGGAGTTACCTGGCCAGGGCCTGCCCACTTTTTAATTGGATTATTGGTGTGTGTTTTTTGTCATGGAGTTGTAGGGGTTCTTTATATATTCTGAGTATTAATCCTTCCTCAGATATATGGTTAGCAAATATTTTCTTCCATTCCACAGATTGCTTTTCACTCTGTTGATTATCTTTATCTGCACAAAATTTTAAAAATTTGATGGGATTCAATTTATCTATTTTTTCTTTATTACCAGTGCTATTAGTGCCATACTTAAACTATTGCCAAATCCAAGGTCATGAAGATTTTCTTCTATGTATTATTCTAAGGGTTTTATAGTTTTAGCTCTTACTTTTGGGTCTTTAGTCCATTTTGATTTAATTTTTGCATATTTAGGGTTAGAGTCTAACTTTATTCTTTTGCATCTGGATATCCATTTTTTCAACACCATTTGTTAAAGACTGTCTTTTCCCCCATTGAATGGTCTTAGCACACTTGTCAAAAATCAATTGACCATATGTGCAAAGATTAATTTCTGGACTGTCTATTCTATTTGTTTGGTCTTAATGTCTGCCTTTATGCCAATATCATGCTGTTTTGATTACTGTAGCTTTGTATTAAGTTTTAAAATCATGAAGCCTGAGATCTCCAACTTTGTTCCTTTTTTTTCTTCTGAGATTATTTTGGCTATTTGGGGGTGGTCCCCTTAAAATGTCATATAAATTTTAGAATTTTTTTTTTTTATTATCAGCAGATGACTGGATCAGAAAACTATGGTACATCTACACAATGGAATATTATGCTGCCATAAAAAAGAAGAAATTCTTACCATTTGCAGCAACCTGGATGGAATTGGAGAGCATTATGCTGAGTGAAATAAGCCAGTCAATGAAAAAAAAATACCACATGATCTCACTCATTTATGGATAATAAAGAACATTATAAACTTGAACAAAAAGATAGATACAGAGGCAGTAAAGCATCAAACAGTCTGTCAAATTACAGCAGGAAGGTTAGGGAGAGGTGGGGAAGATAAGAGATCAACCAAAGGACTTGTATGCATGCATATAAACATAACCAATGGACACAATAGTCTGGGGGGTGAGGGCATATATGGGAGTGGGGTGGGGGGGCAATGGTAAGATATGTACACATATAATACCTTAATAAAAAAATTGGAAAAAAAACAAAACTGAGACTGGAACTTTGATAGGAATTGCAGTGAACCTATAGATTGATTTTGGTAGTATTATCCTACCTAATAATAGACAAATATGCAAATTGACCATACCTCCGACACACCCACAAGCCACACCCACAAGCCACGCCAACCATCCAATCAGAGCGAGTATGCAAATTAACCCAACCAAGATGGCTGCAGCCACAGAGAGCAAGGTTTCCTAGGTAACAGAGGAAGCCAAGCTTTCCTGCCTGCCCTTGCCAGGCCTAAGCCTCCACTCAAGCTACAAAGCTTCAATTATAGAAGGTAAACAAATTCAAACAGAAATGGCGGCAGAACGGAGCTTGAGAGAGCAGGCCAGGGTTGCCGCCGGCAACAGGGGAAGCAAAGCTTTCCACACACTCTGGCTGGGCCCACCTGCTTAAGCTACAAAGTTTCAATTATAACCCCAACAGAAATGGCTGCCGGCCACGGAGGGAGCCCCAGGCTTGGCTCCGCTCCAGGCTACAAAGTTTCAATTGTAGAAGGAAAATAAATTCCAGATACCAGGGCCTCCGCTTGGGTTGCCAGGGGGTGTGGCCGGCCTGCAAACCACCACAGGCCCCTCACTCAGGCCGCCCCACGCCCCAAGGGAACCCCACCCTGATCAGGGACACCTTTCAGGGCAAACCAGCTGGCCCCCACCCCTGTACCAGGCCTCTATCCTATCTAATAAAAGAGTAATATGCAGATTGATCATCACTGCAACACACAATATAGCTGCCCCCATGTGGACACAAGATGGCCACTACAAGATGGCCAGCAGGAGAGGGCAGTTGGGAGGCACCCGGCCTGCAAGGGAGGGCAGTTGAGAAGGACCAGGCCTGCAAGGGAGGGCAGTTGAGAGGGACCAGGCCTGCAAGGAAGGGCAGTTGGAGGTGATCAACCCTGCAGGAGAGGGCAGTTAGGGGTGACCAGGCCGGCAGAGGAGGGAAGTTGGGGGCAAACAGGCTGGCAGTGGAGTGGTTAGGGGGTGATCAGGCTGGCAGGCAGAAGTGGTTAGGGGCAATCAGGCAAGCGGTTAGGAGCCAGCAGTCCTGGATTGTGAGAGGCAGGCAGAAGCGGTTAGGGGCAATCAGGAAGGCAGGTAGGCAAGCAGTTGGGAGCCAGTAGTCCTGGATTGTGAGAGGGATGTCTGACTGCCCATTTAGTCGGGCAGTCGGACATCCCTCAAGGGGTCCCAGATTGGAGAGGGTACAGGCTGGGCTGAGGGACAACCCCACTCCGTGCACGAATTTCATGCACCGGGCCTCTAGTTATCTTAATAATAATGTCTTCTAGTCTACAAACATGGCATGTCTTCCTATTTATTTAGGTCTTCTTTAATTTCTTCTAGCAGTTCTATAGTTTTCAGTGTAGAAATCTTTCATCTCCTTGGTAATTTTATATTTAAGTACTTTATTCATTTTGATGCTACCGAAAATGGAATTGTTTTCTTAGTTTCCTTTTCAGATTATAGTACTGGCATATAGAAATACCACTGATTTATTTGTTTATTCATTTTGTATCCTTCTCTATTATGTTAATTTTATTTCACTTCCAAAATTCCTCCTTAGTGTGCAGTCCTGTCCTGGAACAGAGCTCTGGCTGGTCAGTTTCAAGAGTTAATGAGGGCTAGACCACCCCTGTCTTTCTAAACTCTGGCTAGTGACTAAAGATCAGGAGATTTTGCACAAAGTTCTAGGAAATACATAGATTAACCTGAAAAAATACCATAGTCCAAACACACAAAACCAGCACATGATGTCTGGTTTGTTGTGATAAATAAATCCACCTCAGAGAGAAACTGGCTGTTTCTTCCCTTAGACATTCTGAAATAAGGCAATTTAGTCCCATTGCCCCAAAGCAAGACACTAGTTGTAAAATCTATTCCTTTGCTTGGTGAGAATGGGTGCCTGTTTATTTTTACTGCCTTCCTAGGAAGTGTAATCTGCAAGCCCTGGCCTCCATCTGTCTGTGCACATTCTCTGCATTTCCTATCTCTGGATCCCTTCTCTGGCCTGTCTCCCTGTCCCCCCATTACTTCTGAGTACTTGTTAGGAAACCCAAAGGAGAAGAAAGGGAGGGCAAAATGTCACAGTTTATTAATCTCTCATAAATTTTAAATAATAAAGACGTCACTTTAGTTTATGAATTTATTAAATCCCCCTAGCTCAGCATTGGCAGATTAAGGTTAAAGATTTGCTGGTTTGCAAGTTTGGCTGCATGTTGGACTCACCTGTGGAGCTTTTAAAAAATTCTTATATCTGGGTGCCACCCCCAGAAATGGACTCAGCTGGTCTGGCGTGGGCCTGGGGGATGACTTTTAAAAAAAATTCCCCCGTTGTGACCAGAGTTCACAACTACTTATAGCTTAGGTAAAATTCAAAGCAGAAAGAGCAGTTTGGAAATTAAATGTGCTTCTGTTTTCTCTTCAGTTCCAAAGGCTTTGTTTAAATACCAATGTTTTGATCAAATGCATTAAAATATGAAAATAGACATACTGAACTCTAGAATGTTTTTGTGGTTTATTCCTGTAAATATTTACTATAAATTGATTTTCTTTACTTTAAATCCTATTATTTTATGCATTATCTATAATAATCTATAATAATAAAAGCATAATATGCAAATTGACCAAACAGCCGAACAGCAGAAGGACCATCCGGACGACCTTCTGGATGAAGCCAGGGCTGCGAGGGCCGAGACAGCCGGGGCTGCGAAGGTCTGCTCTTGCACGAATTCCATGCATCAGGCCTCTAGTAATTATATAATTGAAAAAGTTAATCTTTGGGGGAAAATATTTGACTACAAAGCCATTAATGAAAATATAATTCAGAAATATTTTTAAATTAAAATTTTAACCATAAAAATCACACATTCTAATTGCTAAAAAGGAAAGAAAAAACAGAAGGTAGGAAATAAAAAGTAACTGTCATCTCCCCCATAGACACCCCCTACAATCTCCCAAGTAACCTCTGTCTAGAATTTCTTGGGCATCTTTCCGGAAAGGACTGTTTTATTAGATCACTTATTATAATAATAATTCTAAAATGTAATCTAAACTGTTATTTTAAATTTCCTATGGTTAGTATTATATTAGAAACAAGTTTAAAATCTAAACCACTGATTTCAAGCTGCAGAAACCCAGAATCCAAGAAGGTGATTGGGGTGGATGGAAAGGGGGCTGGAGCCAGGATCCCAGCTCCCCACCCACTCCTTATCCAGAGCAACTCTGCTTTTTTCCCCGTGTCACACTTTGCAAAAAAGTCTTGCAGAACATTTAAATCCACTCTTTTATATAGTCTGAAAGAATAGCAACAACAATTTAAATGAACAGACATATAAACTCAAGTGATCACATTATTTCACATTCTATTTATCATTCTTCCTCATATTCTACTGCTAATAATCTATAGGTTCTCTATTTGCTCCCTCACCCTCCAAACATGTTGTAGAAGTTTATCTTAGGAACCACAGAAGGAGGCGCTATAAAAACCCAGCACAGCAAAGACCACATTTAAGGACAAAAAGAGCACATAAAGATCATGGATAAGAAATCCATTTATCTTATAAAGCAAATTTTGGGGTCTTTTATATGTAAGACCCTTGATTTATAAATTCTATAATCTCAATTTTCTGCCCAATGAGAATCTACAGCCAGATGATATCATCAATTTTTTAAAAATCCATTGTTTTGTGGAAGGGGAAATGGAGATTAGAGGGTAAGGAATACATTTCTACCTCAAATTATTTGTGTGGAAGGAGTACAGTATAATGGTAAGATCTTCTGAGTCAGCCACTTGGTTTGCATCGAAGTTTTGCCATTAATGCGTGGTGTGACCTTGGACAAGTAATTTAAATTCTCTGGGCCTTAATTTCCTAATTGTTAGAAACAAGATCAAATGAAATAAGCCCTATTCATTTCATAGGGTTGTTTTGAAGGTTGAATGATGTAGAGGGCCCCCTGGGAAGACACATGGACATTCTTTAGCTTGCTGTTGACTAAGCCCAAGATATTTGACAGAGTCATGTCAGTTGCACCCCCGCCCCAGGAGTGCGGAGGTGTTGTCAGTTCCTGGCTTACCTTTGTCTAGGTTCCGGAAGAGGGCTTTGAGATGTGGAACCAGTCTAGCACCGGAAAAGAGGAAATGAAATAGACCTGGGCCCTCCCAAGCTCCTTTAATCTTAAGTTTTCCAGTGAACCCGCCTTGTATATGGGAGTATAAATAAATGTGCTGCGTGGCTCAGGGAGTCGTCTGTCTCTCCAGCAGAGGAGGTCAGTGACCCACCCGGGACCCAGCTTGCATCTACTTCTGTGTCTCTTTATTTCTTTATTTCTCAATCCCCGGACGCCTCTATCAAGAACCAGTTTCATCTCTCTCCGTGCTGGCCACAGAAAAGGGAGATCCCCGCCGCATCAGGCCCCCGCATATTGACGCCCAACGAGAGGCTAGAGGCAAGGGATCGCTCCTAGAAGTGTGCGCGCACCACAGACTTAAGGTAAGAAGGAGTGGATTGTTGTAAAAATTAAATCAACCGGGTGTAAAACGTGGGTAATCCTCAAAAATGCTTTAAACTATGCTCTGTTAAGCGTAGTCAGATTCTTGATTTCTTTCTTAAGTTTTGTTGATGAAACCTGGGAAAAGGTTAGAAAGCAGTTGTGTGAATACCATCTGCACCTCTTCTGCCTCCTGCAGTGGAAGGGTGCAAGTCTAAAAGGAACTTCTCAGCAACTGCCAATAATTCTTTATCTTAAAAAATCTTTTTCTTTCCTTAAAAAAAATAAAAAAATAAAAAAAACAATAAAAATTGAAAAAATAAATAAGATAAAAACAGTAGATGCCAGACCATTACTGAAACTTCCCTGAAGAAACAAGGAGGTGGGGGAAAGGCCACTTTGAGAGGCCTCATCTTCGCCATCTTTACTTATTTTCCAGCTAATGACTTAAAGCTTTTACAAATTCATAAGTGCATCCGGGATTTCTGTGCACATGTAAAGGGAAAAGGCCAGTTTAAAAACGAGTGTGCATAGTTTTGAGCTGAACTTAACTTTTTGCTGTGTACAGAATAAAAACCCGAGACTGTTTTGGCCTTAAAAATGGCGAAGATGAACTGGAGAAAGAAATACAGGCCAGTTTCCCAAGACATCTAAAGTAACTCTTGAAATTTCCCGCCAGAGGCAAGTAAATAGCAGGAAGGAAATAGTCAAGTTTACATATGAATGGCTGAGAGTTTGCTTCTTGACTTCCCCAGCAGGAAAATTGTGACCATTTTGAAATTTAGAGGCTGGGCCAGGCCTATCGGCTGGAAATTTAAAAGAACTTGGAAGTTTACTAAATCAAATGATAAATTTAAATGATCTAAATGTATTGAATTGTTATAATACTGAAATGTTGATCTGAGTATGCATTGCATGAAACCTAGAGGACAGAATTGAAGCTCTTAATTGATTATGTCTTGTATTTATTCTTAGAAATATAAAGTGTTATTGTGTTATTAATCTAGGACATGCTAAAAATATTTGACTGGCCAGCTCTAAAAGTTTAAATTTGATATATTAAGATAATTATAAAAAAGTATTATAATCTTTAAATCATATACGGATATATATATATATTTGATGGTTTTTTTACCATGTTAAAATTTCAAGGTCTTAACAGAGATGATTCTTGGAAAGCTCCAAGGGCCCGGAGTAATACAAGAAATTTATCCTCTCTTCTTAAAGGAAATCTTTTTTAAAAAAAGATCTAATATACTTGAAATTGCATGGAAAGCCTTATCAAATAAAAATTAATAAATATACTTTAAATGTTATGAAGGTTTTGGCCCCAAAAATGGCAAAACAGAGTAACTAAATAATTGAGAGCCAGTTTGAAATTGGATTGCCATGGCCTAGAGCAAAGGATATCCTTACATGTTATTATTCTACAATTTCATTATAATTTTTGATATTTTACAACAGCATATACCAAACAAACTTACAAACTAATTCTTTGAATGATTGGCAGCAATTTAAAAAGGACATGAAGGGATTTAATCCCTTCCACTGTGTGGAAGGCCCCCTTGGGAAGGCAATTGAGCATTCTATATTGGCCCATTTTGCCAAGAGGGACCCTCCCACAGCTGTTGCCTGAGTTTTCAGTTCATGCTGAGGTTGAAGCCTCATGATGGCTGGTACCACGGATCTGTCTCTTGCACAATGGCATGAGCTGGGCCCTCCATGGAGAAGAAACCCGGGTTCCCCAAGATATGTGATCAATGCCAGGGCCCCGCCAGCAGGCGAGGGGATCCCAAGGCAGGTGCTGGGCATGGAGGCCATAGGGGCATAGACTACCAAGGAGACAGAACTGAACCTCACGTCACCCTGCTTGGCCCTGGAGGATGGCTGGTTAGTCAAAGACGGGTAAGATTCCTCAAGGGAGGAACAACCTAAGACAGGCACAGTCGCAGAGGGGCCATCAGGAGAGAATTTGGGGGTCAACAGAGGTGGGGCACAGAACCTCACCCCCCCAACATTGCAGGGGCCTGAACACTCGCCCCTTCTGAGGGAGGTCTCCTGCCCCATGGCTGCTTCACGCTTCCCATGCCCAGCTCAGATCGGGACCCAGGCAACATACAGAGACTTGGCCCAGCTCAGATTGGAAAGAGACCCAGACAACAGAAAGAGACATGGCCCAGCATGGATTGGGACCCAGGCAACAGAGAGTTGGCCCATGGCAGCTGCCCTATGTCTAAATCCAGCCTAAATCCAGGAATGCTCAGGGCTTTTCTCAAGGATGCAAATAAACCTTTCCATTTAACATTTACAGGATAAACTAACATTGTTGTTAAGAGTATTAAAATTTTAACAGTAAAATAGTCAAATTTTCAGATTAATTTAAATTGGCTAAATGGAATAATTGAATATTCAAGAAAATTTAATTGTACAAAAGGCTGTTCCTAAAGTATTAACTAAAATTTCTATTGGTAATTCATTTCATGGTAAAATTACTTAACATGTAATGAACCTAAAGGCAGTCATATTTTTGTGCAGATGAAATTTAAAGTGATCAAGACTACATTATAAAAATTTTGCAAAATCCTCCTAATAATTAAATCAAAACAAAGGGGTGATAGTGGAAAAATATTATGTAAGGAAAAATATCCAGAAAAATTTTTACTTTGAAAACTAATTTTCATTTATAATACTAAGAGCAGGACACCTATGAAAACACACACATAGTATCAGAATAAGCCAAAGGAAAATCATTTGGGGCAAAAAATGAAAAAGATCCCTAGTCAAATTTATAGAAAGGATTGTTTTACTAACTTTTGGTCGAGAATATGTTTGTATATTTTCAGAAAACAACTCCAAGACCATGTGGATTCCTGCAGGAGAGGAATTGACAGGAATGCTCCAGCCATGAAGACAAGAGGAGAAACAGTCCAGGGATGGAAGACGCTGATGACACCTTGCCATGCTAGCAGTCAGCAGCTGTGCGTCACTGCAGGATGCCCAGGACCAAAACAGAGACCGTCGGGCCTGCATCGCCACCGTTTGTCCACCATCCAGATATCACTGCTGACATGTACACATGAGGAACTGCTGGACATTGAAATTGGGACTCAAACATTTTTCATTCTTATATGTTTATTTCTGGTCTGTAAATGCAAGATTTAAAAAAAAAAAATTAAAAATGGGGGAGATGTAGAGGGCCCCCTGGGAAGACACATGGGCATTCTTTAGATTGCTGTTGATTAAGCCCAAGATATTTGAGAGAGTCATGTCAGTTGCACCCCGCCCCAGGAGTGCGGAGGTGTTGTCAGTTCCTGGCTTACCTTTGTCTAGGTTCCGGAAGAGGGCTTTGAGATGTGGAACCAGTCTAGCACCGGAAAAGAGGAAATGAAATAGACCTGGGCCCTCCCAAGCTCCTTTAATCTTAAGTTTTTCAGTGAACCCGCCTTGTATATGGGAGTATAAATAAATGTGCTGCGTGGCTCAGGGGGTCGTCTGTCTCTCCAGCAGAGGAGGTCAGTGACCCACCCGGGACCCAGCTTGCATCTACTTCTGTGTCTCTTTATTTCTTTATTTCTCAATCCCCGGACGCCTCTATCAAGAACCAGTTTCATCTCTCTCCGTGCTGGCCACGGAAAAGGGAGATCCCCGCCGCATCAGGCCCCCGCAGAGTGCTTGACACATAATAATTATCCCACAAATGTTAACTATTATTCCGTGGAGTATCAATTAGTTATTCAATCATGCCATGTTAAATTCAATACTCTGGCCTCCGGTGAGCTAAAATTCTTTTCATTATTTGTGAAAACACAAAGTTAATGAAAGTACACTTGTTGTGTTACTTATCTGTGGAAATAAGCTAAAACAACAAAAAGATACTCATTGAAAAAACACACAACCAATCTATACCATAATAACAAAATGGAATGTCTAAGAGGAAAAAACAAACAGAAGAAATCCTTCTTTGGGAAGTTTTTGCCTGGATTATCCCAGCATGTTTTAAAATGGTCTCCTACACATCCCTGTACCTACTGAAAAAACTGTCTAGTTAAGTCAAGAGCTCTCGCATGAACAGAAGCTTGAAATCAGGAGGTTGGCTAAAATAGCAACGTTTCAGATTTCTCTTCTTGGTACTAGTAGGTCTTCCAGGGTCTCATCTTGTCCCTCCCCCTACTGCTCAGCAAGACTGTAACTAGATGGTCTTAGAAAGATGCATACTGACCTTTCCTTCCTGGTGATGGGAAGGAGCCTTCAGTTATGAGTTCCAGTGACTGGACATGTTACCCGGAAAGTTCTTTCTTATGCCACTAATAAAAATCCATTCAAATTATGATAGTGACAAAAATTCTAAATACTTATAAATTTAACAAGATAGACTCAGGATCAATACTGAAAAGAAAAACACTGGGGGACAAAAACTATTAAAAGACACCAAACAAGATTTGAATAAGTTGAAATTCACATCATGTTCCCGGAAAGAAAGACAATATAAAAATGTTTATTCTAAAAATGTTAATATACAAATTTAATGTAATTCCAATTAGAATTCCAACAGAGTTTTTGTTGGAATTAGCTAGAATGATTATGGAAAAGAATGACAATGAATAGCTAAAACAATGTAAAAATGTAATAAAACAGAGTGTGTATGTAAGGGGACTTAGTGAAATATCAGTCCTACTATGAAGTTTATGCACTCAAGTCAATATGGCATTTGTGGAACAAAATATATTTATTGAAAAAAATAAATAATTGACAATTATATCACAGTGGTTATTAGAAATGTTTGTATGCTAAAGTATAAGTCCAATGGGAAAAAGATGATTTTTTTTAAATAGGGAAAGTGGTAAATAAAACTGGACTGCCATATTCTACTAAATTCAAAAGTAAATTGCAAATAGGTTAAAGATTTAAATGTAAAAGAAAAATAATTTTAAAATTTGAAGAAAAATATCTAGTAGATTACATATACAATCTATGGTTTGGGGAGATTTTCCTTACTAAAAACCAAGAAACTGTGTATAAAATAAAAGACAGGTATATTTGACCATATACAAATAACTCTTTTGGTATGGCAAAAGGTACTCAAAGTTAATATCGATAAGCATGTCTGGAAAAGTGTGTTACTATATTCTCAAAAAGGATTGCTTTCTATGCAAAGCACCCGTAAAAGTCAATGAGACAAAACCAACAACTGGATAGAAAATTGTGCAAAGGACACAAATGAAAAATTCACTAGTGAGTAAACCCCAGAGGTCCAGCAAAAATGAATATGCTCTAATTCACTGGAAACTAGGGAAATAAAAATGAAAGTAACATAAAATTACTTGACACTGGCAAACATAAAAACAGCCATAGCAAAGCTCCCACTGATCTAACATGTGGCAATTTAAACATCAGTAGGAATCATAGCTGCCCTGGATTGAAATACATCAAATAAATTCAATTCATGAATTTGCAGTGATACTAAAAAAACAAGTCACCATTGAAGGATGCTGGGGAACCAATTCGTTATTTTGAAAATTAGTAAATAACTGGAAAGAACCAAGGATTTTTCTTGTTTATGTATATGAACTGCATTATTGAGTAACTGAAAATTAGAGGTGAGGAAGTTTTTCTTTATAGTTGTATTCTATGTCACAATGAAAAAGAATACAATTGGACTATGACCATTTTGCAACCCTAAGGGATCATGACACTGAGCATGGTTTGCTAACATCATTAAGGGAGACACAACCAGACATTATGTGACTTCGGATAGAAGAATGGACATCAATCTATGAATTATTCTTCCCAAAAAGGTCAAACCAAATTTGACCAAGCTTATGTAGTATACTATTAGTTCTCATGAAATAACTAGGATGAGGAAAATATTCTACTACAAGATAGGGATGCAACCTGCAGTTCCTCCAACAAATACTGTATATTGTAAGGAACTAAAAGATGAAGGGGAAAATATGTAAATTAAAGAAGACATTGCAATTTGTGGACCTTGTTTGAATCCTTACACAAAAAAGAAAAACACTGAATATTTAATAAGTAACTTGTTAATTTTTTAGATATGATAATATTGTGCTTATTTTCTCGTTTAGAAATACATTTATATTTATGGAAGAAATGATATGGTGTCTGGTATTTGCTTTAAAACCATATGAAATGGGGAAGTAGATGGGACAGTTTGGCCATGGATTGAAGGTGTTTGAGGCTGGCTGATGGGGAACATGAGAATTCATTATACTATTTACACACAACACTTTTGTGTGTATTTGAAATTCTCCATAATAAAAAGTAAACACACACACACACACAACACACACACACACACACACACACACACACACCAAGCCATAGTTTCCATTGCTGATTGCTGGTATCAATTCTCACACATTGCTAACAGAAATGTAAAGTATTGTAACATTTTTAGAAGGCAACTTGGTAAGATCTGTTTTTAAAAGTACATATATCCTTTGACCCCAAAATTCTAATCCTGAGCCACTGTTCCTTAGAGATAGAAGTAGAAACACATGAGGCCACATGAGAAGTATGCTTATTGGGTGAGACTGTTCACAGGAGACCCCAAACTGTAAACGAAGTTAATGCTCACAGCAGATTTGGTGGATTGACCCACTCTTCCTCCAGTGAACCCTTTTCTTGTGTGTCTTTCCACATTTTGCAGAGGCCTGAAAGCTAAAGATATATTTCCCAGACTCCCTGAAGCTAGGGGTCTAGATGGTGATTTAAGTTCACCAATCAGAGGTATAGTGCAGACCTGACAGACACAATATAGGTCTGGAATAAAAAGTTCTGGTGGTAGCATCCAGATCCCCACGTTGCAACTAAGGTGATGTGATTCTGGAACCAGCAGCTGGGACAGCAACTTTCTGTGATGGATGTAGCAACTCCTTTGCTGGGCAGGTTCTGTGGTGTAGGAGTCATCCTGGAGGCCCAGCCTGAAGCCTGCTACTTGGTCCCTCTCATAATTTTGTAAGTTCCAAATTCCCTACATTAAATCCCTTTCTACTTAAAATAACTAGTTTTCATTATATACAACTGAACCAAATTACCAAATAAATTGGAGCATTATATCTCCCTATCATGGAACATTAAACAGCCATTGAAAAGAATGCATTAGATCCACACTAAATGATTTTATAGATGTTATCTAGAGGGATTTTCATAGGAACTTCTGAGCATGAGAAAATTGAGACAGAAAAGTAAATTATGATCCACTTTTGTAAAACAATGAACAACTCCCTGAAATTTATATAAATACAAAGATCTATATAGGATTTTATGAGCCTGGAGAAAATATTGAAGGTCACACACTGGGTTATGAATGTAGGTTATAAGCGTGTGGCTAGGGAATAAGAAAGGGGATATGGAAAAAGGAGGTGGAGAGGAAAGGTATTAATTTAAAAATATGTAAATTTATTTGTGTATGAATATTGCAAGTATAAAGAATGCTTGAAAGGATAATCAACAGGTTAATCTCAGTATGGTGGCTTTCAAGTGGGTTTTACTTTCTTCTTTATATATTTACTAGTGGCCCAGTGCATGAAATTAATGCACGGGGGAGGGGGGGCTGTTCCCTCAGCCCAGCCTGCACCCTCTCCAATCGGGGACCCCTTGGGTGATGTCCAACTGCCATCTCGCCCCCATCTGCCCTCTCCTGCTGGCCTGATCTCACCCTCAACTGCCCTCCCCGCCCGCCTGATTGCCCCTAACTGCCTCTGCTTTGGCCCCCACCACCATGGCTTTGTCCGGGAGGAAGTCAGACATCCAGAAGATGGCTGGTAGACCCGGTGTAATTAGCATATTATGCTTTTATTAGTATAAATTATATAGGATAGGATTGCTTAAATTGGGGGGGAAAGCCTTTTTCAGGAGGAGGAGATACCCTTGGCAGACAAAAATACATAATCCCTATATCTGGACTGATAGCCAGCCATATGCACTATACTGCCAAACTGGTCATTAAAAAATTGAACCACTTTCTTACACCTTACACCAAACAGCGGTTGCCCTTAAAACCCCTCCTCAGCCCCCACCTTAAGTTCTTCCTTCACAGTTCACCCAGATTTGGTTCTGATTGGTTGGTTTCTATGCCAGTCAGCGTCTCTGGGCCTATCTCCGGGCCTGATCAGAGAGGTGGGGCTGATCAGCAGCCCCTGTGGAGGCCACAGATCAGACCCTGCTTCTCTCTCCAGGCCTCTCTCTGGGCCTGATCTGCAGCCCCCTCTGCAGTCAGTGCTGGGTCGCCACGGCAACCCAGCACTGATTACAGGACTGACTTCCGATAGGTTGAACCTTCAGTCATTTTGGATGTTATGGACCCTGGGTTTTTATATATTATGATATAATGGTCAACTTTTTACAATGTGCATTTATTTTTATATATCAGAAAAAAGATATTTTATTGCAAAAAAAGGCCCCAAAAAAGTGATTTGCAATAGTAGTAACAGCTACAAAGTAACTGGGAATAAACCTCACAAAAGTTTAGCAAGATATTTATGGGGCAATATACATTAGTGGATTAAAGGTCTTAATATAATAAGATGGCAATTTTCCAAATTAACCTATTAATTAAAAGCAATTCCAATAAAATATTAAGAGGATTTTTCACAGAACTTGACAAACTAATCCCTCAATTCACAGAGAGAAGCAAAGGACTCCAGGATACCCAAGATAATTTAGAAGGTGAATAAAAAGGATAATCCTATTAGATATCAAGACATTATAAATTTGCAATAATTAGAAGTGTGGTATTGCATAGAGGTAGAAAATAGATAAGGGAAACAGACTAGAGAGAGTAGACACAGACCCACAGATATTGCAGAATTTGGCAAGTGACAGAGGTGACATTAGGAATTAGTGTGGAAGACAGGATGGCAAACAAACATGGGCTGCTGTCTTCCTTTCAGAACCGACCCTACAAGTGACAAACAGGGCAATAGATAACAAAATCCTATATAATAAAAGGCTAATATGCAAATCGACCAAACAAGAGAATGGCAGATCACTATGATGCGCACTGACCACCAGGGGCAGACGCTCAATGCAGGAGATGCCCCCTGGTGGTTAGTGCACTCCCACAGCGGGGAGCACCGCTCAGCCAGAAGTCGGGCTCATGGCTGGTGAGTGCAGCTGTGGTGGTGGGCACCATTCCCTCCTCCATGGGAGCGCTAAGGATGTCCGACTGACGGATTAGGCCCGTGGGGAGCAGGCCTAAGCCGTCAGTCAGACATCCACCGAGGGCTTCTGGACTGTGAGAGGGCACAGGCCGGGCTGAAGGACCTCCCCCCTATTTCTTCCCCCAGTGCACAACTTTGTGCACTGGGCCTCTAGTATAATATAAAAACATTGAGAAATTTTTAGGAAGACATGAAGTGGTTGCATTCCAGTGTGAATATGGGATATGGCAGCCTAGATAGAAGATGGCCAGGCAGATGAAGGATTGTGAAAGAACAATCTCATTGTATTTTCTTCCCTTTCACATTGTTCTGGGTGAGTCACTGCTCACCTTATCACCTGTGTGGGGCAGAAGAGTAATTCCAACACAGTGCCAATGGATGTATGAATAATGTTATGGCAGAGTTGAACTCTGGTTGGTGGGGAACAGCTAATAACAGGTGAAGATCAAGGTCTTGACCTCTGTGCAGTCCTACATCCTATTCCAATCCTAAGGGAGAAAACTCTTGAAAAAGAGCAGAGCTAGGGGAAAATATACAGGAAAAGTCAAGTCATATGGGTTGATAAATAGGCAATGATAAAGTCTAGACTGAAATAACAGAAGTCATCAGTCTAAGGAAAAATTTCTATTACTGTGACCACTACTCCACAACATCATGTACATTCTATAGAGTCATCATGAGGGGTTGAAGTTATAGTCTGGATTTCCGTTACCTTTCCCAGGTATACATTATACATTATCTATCTAGGTAACTAATATTCCCAAAGAAATATGAATGTACAGAGAAAGAATAATACAAACAAGGTAATCATGCTTAACAGTTCATGCTAAAGGAAACAAAATCAATGGACCAGATAGAGATTTTAAAATACACATAATAAATATCCTATCTAATAATAGACAAATATGCAAATTGACAATACCTCCGACACACCCACAAGCCATGCCCACAAGCCACGCCCACCATCCAATCAGAGCGAGTATGCAAATTAACCCAAACCAAGATGGCTACAGCCACAGAGAGCAAGGTTTCCTAGGTAACAGAGGAAGCCAAGCTTTCTGCCTGCCCTTGCCAGGCCTAAGCCTACACTCAAGCTACAAAGTTTCAATTATAGAAAGTAAACAAATTCAAACAAATGGCGGCAGAATGGAGCTTGAGAGAGCAGGCCAGGGTTGCCGCCGGCAACAGGGGAAGCAAAGCTTTCCACACACCCTGGCTGGGCCCACCCACTTAAGGCAACAAAGTTTCAATTATAACCCCAACACAAATGGCTGTGGGCCTCGGAGAGAGCCCCAGGCTTGGCTCTGCTCCAGGCTACAAAGTTTCAATTGTAGAAGGAAAATAAATTCCAGATACCAGGGCCTCTGCTTGCGTTGCCAGGGGGCGTGGCCCACCTGCAAACCACCACAGGCCCCTCACTCAGGCCGCCCCACGCCCCAAGGAACCCCCACCTGATCCGGGACGCCCTTCAGGGCAAACCAGCTGGCCCCCACCCCTGTACCAGGCCTCTATCCTATCTAATAAAAGAGTAATATGCAGATTGATCATCACTGCAAAACACAATATAGCTGCCCCCATGTGGACACAAGATGGCCAGCAGGAGAGGGCAGTTGGGAGGCACCCGGCCTGCAAGGGAGGGCAGTTGAGAAGGACCAGGCCTGCAAGGGAGGGCAGTTCGAGGTGATCAACCCTGCAGGAGAGGGCAGTTAGGGGTAACCAGGCCGGCAGAGGAGGGAAGTTGGGGGCAAACAGGCTGGCAGCAGAGTGGTTAGGGGGTGATCAGGCTGGCAGGCAGGCAAGCAGTTGGGAGCCAGCAGTCCTGGATTGTGAGAGGGATGTCCGACTGCCCGTTTAGGCCCGATCCCGGTGGGCCTAAACGGGCAGTCGGACATCCCTTGAGGGGTCCCAGATTGGAGAGGGTACAGGCTGGGCTGAGGGACAACCCCTCTCCGTACACGAATTTCGTGCACCGGGCCTCTAGTGTTTTATAAGACAAGAGAGCACATTGGATATATGAAGCTGGAACAAACTGTGTGAATAATATAACAGTTGGAATTAGGAATCAGTAAATAAATTTATCAGCAAAATAGATATAGCTGAAGAACAAATCAGAGATGAAAACTCAGATCAGAAAACTTTCTCCAGAAACGTTAAGCATAGACACACAGAGATGGTAAAAATAATAGAAAAGTTAAGAAACACAAAGGTTTGAAGTAGAAGCTTAATAGGAATTACAGAGAGAGAAAAATAAATCATAAGAAATATTTGAAGAAATATTGACTGAAAATTTTCCAGAATTAGAAAAATATATAAGATCACTGATTTAAAGAGCGAATAGAGCAATAACAGGAGACATTTAAAAAACCAATACCACCCTAACCGGTTTGGCTCAGTGGATAGAGCATCGGCCTGCAGACTGAAGGGCCCCAGGTTCGATTCTGGTCAAGGGCATGTACCTTTTTTTGGGGCACATCCCCAGTAGGGGGTGTGCAGGAGGCAGCTGATCGGTGTTTCTCTCTCATCGATGTTTCTAGCTCTTTATCCCTCTCCCTTCCTCTCTGTAAAAAAGCAATAAAATATATTTAAAAACAAAAACAAAAAACAAACAAACAAAAAACACAATACTGCCTGGCCAGCATGGCTCAGTGGTTGAGTGTTGACCTATGAACCAAGAGGTCATGGCTCAATTCCCGGTCAGGGCACATGCCCAGGTTGCGGGCTCGATCCCCAGTGTGGGGTGTGCAGGAGGCAGCCGATCAATGATTCTCTTTTAACATTGATGTGTCTATCTCTCTCTACCTCTCCCTTCCTCTTGAAATAAATAAAAATATATTTAAAAAAAATACTATCCTGGCCAGGTAGCTCAGTTGGTTGTAGCGTTGTCCCAATGTACTAAGATTGTGCGTATGATCCCTGGTCAGAGCACATAAAAGAATCAACCAATGAATGCCTACATAAGTGGAACAACAAATTGATGTCTCTCTTTCTCTTACTCAAAAATAAAATAAATTAATAATTAAAAATTTAAAAAACACAACACAATACTGTCATACTTATTAGAGGGAAATTTAAGATGATCAAAACCAGAGAAAATTCTAAAGGTTTTCAGAGAAAAAAAATTTTTCTCACCTTCAAAACTTCAAGGATCTGCTCCAGGACAGGCTTCTGAATAGCCTCACTGGGAGTGAGAAGAGAAAGGTCTAATATGCAAAGCGGTGAAGGAAAATAAGTGTGAACCTAGGATTTTATGCCAAAACTTCTTGTTTTAAATTTATTGATTTTCCCTTGCCTTTCAACTTTTCCTTCATTTCTGAAATGGCTTAATTTTTTCTATTTCTTCCCTAAGCTCTCTGCCAGCTTCTGGTTCATCTCCTTCTGTTGTTTCATCATCTTGTACCGAAGCTCTTGCTTCTCTGCTCAATGTGCTTGATTTTAATAAGCAGCTTTTTAATTCAGTTTAAAAAAATCATGGCCAAATATTTAGTTACAACTTTTATCTACTTTATGGCAACATTTTTCTGATAAACGTTTTTAATTTATGGTTTTATTTTTCTATTTCTTCCCTCTTTTTCCCCCCTGAAGCTCCTCTGATGGTACTTCAAAGTCTTTCATTGATTTTTTTAAAGAGGGGAAAGATGAGAGAGAGACATCAATGTGAGAGAGAAATATATATCGGTTGCCCTGACCAGGGATTGAACCCAAAACCTGGGTATGTGCTCTGACGGGGAACCAAACCCACCACCTTCTGGTATAGGGGACGATGCTCCAACCAACTGAACCTCACTGGCTAGGGTTCTATATTACTTCTTGATGACTCACCTTTTTGAAGGGGATAAGGAAGTTTTTTTCTGGATCAGCAATTGGCAGAATTCTTGTAAGAAGGGCTGGAATTTTCTTTAAAATTTAGTTTTGGCATTAATTTGCTTAGTGTTTACGTCTCCACATGGCAATAGGCGTCTACGTTGTCCCCCTAATGCAGAGCCTGTGGATCTCCTTCCCAGTGTCATAAACTAAGGATTTAAGACTTTTCCCTCTGGGTGAGACTGCTCATCACTGAGCACAGTACTCTACCAGCTCTAGTTGCTATCTGGAGCCACAGCATCCCCTCTCGGTTTCCTCTCATAAGCACCCTGCTTGGTAAGTACTGCTTTTGGCAGTCCTTCTAGCTAATTTGTGGCTTGGTTTTAGAGCTCTCTCCTATTTTCCACCATAAATGGAGTTTATACTCTTCTCATTGGTTTTGATGTCTACAAAGGAAGGGGGAAGGGGCAACTCTACATGATGATCTTCACATTGAAATACAATGGAAACTATCATTTTAATGTGAGGGTAAAATAAAAAAATTCCAGGCTTAGGAGAGTTACCACACAAAGATACTCTTTGAATGTGACATCAAGTAAATACGGAGGGCAACTAAGATAAGAATATGAAAGGGAGAGAGAGAAAGAACAGCAATCCATAGCTAAAAGTTCATATGACAGCCAACATAGTATGAGTTTATATATCAGAGCTATGTGCCTAGTTCCTTTGGTGTTGGGAGATTTCTCCTTGAAAAAGATAGCATTTTGAACTGGAGAGGGTCTTTGAGATCTTTAAATGCTCAGTGTGCAGCACACAGTAGAGAGCTGATAAATTATAAACAAACTAGAGGCCCAGTGCACGAAATTCGTGCACGGGTAGGGTTCCTAGTGGCTGCCAGCCGGGGCCTCCCTTCCCTGGTTGCCAGTTGCCAGTTGCCAGTCGGGGCCTTCCTTCGTTCCGCGCCACCTCCTGGTTGTCAGTGCACATCATAGCAAGTGATCGAACTCCCGGTTGGTCGAACTCCTGAGGGGACACTTTGCATATTAAGCTTTTATATATATAGATGAAGATCACATAGAACATGAAGACAGAGTCACTAGGTCATGACTCCCCATCCAGGGTTCTTGTGCTTCTAATGCATCATTATTAAAATGAACTTTCCCACAGACTCAAATATCATTGCCTGTTTAAGTGTCTCATATTCATCAATGATCTATCAATAACTTTTTCTCAAACTTTGGCCAAAGATACAAAACTACAATTAAAATTCTCACATTCTTTCTGGATAAGTTAGGGGTTCAGAAAAGTTGCTTGATGTGTTAATCATCCATTATTCCAGCAATCTGACCAAATTATTAGACTGGTTGGGCTAGGAGAGGGAAGAGGTGATGACAATGGTCTGAGTCTCTGGTGAAAAAAAATGATCATTAGCTTTGTGGTGAGGGAAGAGTGGAGTAGTGGGATACAGGTCATGGTTCAAACAGGGAAGACCTATTTACTCAAATACTTATTTGTTGACTTCTAGTTTTTATCTCATCTTCCACCAACCTAGCTCCATATCCTAAGAGAAAAATTTGATAGTACTGAATGACCTAAAAAAAAAAAAGATTAATTTTTCTCTCCATCCACTGAGGCTCTGGATTTCAAATTTTATTTTTCCTTTATTCATTTCTTCTTGCCAAACCACAAACTACTACCCTCCAAGAGGTTCGTTCTGCTTGTGTTGGACCTGCTGACTTTTAAAATATTTGATTCTAGTCTCCTACCCCATTCTGGGCCTAGAGCTCACAGCCAAGTACAGAATAATCTGGAAAGGATGATGGGGTGAAAATACGTAACTTGGCTATGTGTTCCCCACTGAGCAGTAGGAAACATTCCTTGTTATAGATTCCAACAAGTGTGTAAGTCTCCAGCTCCAAAGGGGACCATTTTTTCCTGCTGGATAGTGTGTGATGCCTCTGCAGTGTCTCGTGGACGCTTCCATGGAGAAATGACCCCTCTTACCCTCCAGGCTGAGCAGAAGATGGTGCTGGGCTCCCAGAAATGTCAGAACTCACTGCAAATGTCAGTGTTAATGGGAGAAAAACTCATGTAACTTTCTCTATCTACTTAAAAAATAAGTATAAATAGTGGTTTAAATGAAATTGGCCAAATGACAGGTGGAAAAATTGTTTTGCTAGCATTATGTCACATGCTAAACAGATTTTAAGAACATTGTGTACCTTTCATAAAGCAAAAAAACCTTAAGTTTCTAGTATGATACATGCACATGTATACATGTAGACCGCCTATATATAATTAGGATCATTAAATCTATTTAGTGTTTGTAGTTCTCAAAGCATTTTCACTTATTTAATCCTCACAGATCCCAGAGGAAATTCCTTAGGAGACCATGCTAGTAGAGAGAATGGCATACAACTAGATTCTGGTAACAGATTTAGATCCCAGGGGTTCAAATAGTTATAAGATTTAGGTAATAGTGGGAAGAAAATATAGGGAAAAAAGTAGACTGAAACAATATCTGATTCAAGGTGTTATCTGTGTGGCCTTGAGCAAGTGTCTTTAATGTTTTTTGGTTTGTTTCCATTTCTAAAAATAAGATTGAGCTAGGTGATTATACAGTACCTTTCAGCTATAAAAGTCTGTCTGTAAAATATAAAGCAAAAGTTAACCACAATATTTTTTATGCCAGTATTTCAAGCTTCTAAGTAGCGAATGCTAATAGAAATGATGTTTAAAAACTAGTCCTGAGATAGATCGAATTCTTAATAGAGACACCAGGAATGTCACAGCTTTTTTTGAATCATATGTAACAAATAGAATCTTCTATACAATCTTCTCAGGAGTTGGCAGGGCCATCCTCTTGTTAATTGGAAGAATGGCATGTCGACTTCACATAGAGTTCTAAATACCTTGAGTAGAACCCTCACAGTTGACTAATTGAAAGAGATGTCCTGTCAAAATGCTAAAATATACAATTAAATATTGTTGAATCACGGAGAGACTATAGAGTTTTAGTCAAATCCTCACATTTTATAATTGAAAAACAAAGTTAGTAGAGAAAACAGCAGCAGAACCTGTGCAAGAACCCAGGCCTCCTGATTTCCAGTCTAGATCTTTTCACTATTCTTTATGGTGTTTAAGACTTGGCTTCAAGAACAACCCTTCCAGTTTGTAGTAAACGTGAGCTCTTCCTTTAGGGGTATTGGAGGCCACTTGTTTGGTCAGAACCTGAGTCTTCATTTTTAGTTGGACAGGACCCTCCCTTCCCTCTCTGCTTCAAGCTGCCCTAACATGATGCCACTCAACACTGAGAATGACAATGTGAATATTACTATCTGGAAACTAACTAGGAGCCTGAATATGATTTGTAGTAATATATAATGGCTGAAGATAGCCAACTCAATCTTTGTCCATTTTAAAATAATATAAAATTATAGGATATGATAATCTAACTGTATTGTGCTTGATCACATCACATCTGGAGTTCATTGCTGGATTTAAATTTTAAGACATTGACAACTGGAGGACATCAAACAAGGGCAAGTAGGATGATGAGGGCTCCTTAAATGTGGTCACAAGTCACAAGACTGTTCAGTGCCCCCCAGTTTTCAAAGTGCTTTGCCTACATTATCCTTACACGGTGACAGTTAAAAAATGGTTTTGCCCTATCTCCCATCCTAAATATTTAACTATCTGTCACTTCTCCTCAGAACAAGCAATAGTGTACAAGTGTTTGCTAAGCAAAAGTGATTTTTTTTCAGAAATTATAGGAATAAAGAATGAAAGTTACAGGAAGGCTAATGCAACGAGTTTAGATGTGTGTAATAAAGCTATAAAGAAGCTGTTGGGATGTGAGGGCTATCTGGCTGCAACATCTGTTACCCCATTGATCACCAGGGTTGATTCGGCTGATCTGGCTGGCTAGGCAGGTGTTCCCCTCCTCCCTCACTGATCCATGTGTCCATGTGTGTCCCTCCTGAAGCTGCACACGTGGTCGAAGAGGACGACCTTCCCCCAGAGGAAGGGTCTACAGTCAAGGGTGTATATGTAGCTGCGCTCCCCTGCTAAAACCTCCAAACAAGCTCTCAAGAAGATGCTGCATGAATTTACTAGCACAAAGAGAAAATCAAGTGAAGCCTAGATGACCTTTGTCAGGGATTTAATTAAGCCCAACAATAGTTATTAACTGCCTACTATGAGACACCAAGTGTCACAGGGGATGTCAAAGATGACTAAATCCTGGTCCCTGCCCTTAAGGAGCATATAGGGTAGGAAGGGTATAAGTGAGATACATGACTTCTAAAGTCCTTTCAAAAACTCAACTTATAAGCTCAGCCCTTCAGAAGTACCAAAGATCTTATATCTATATATATATATAACCCTAACATGCAAACAGACCGAACCGGTTGCTATGACGTGTGCTGACCACCAGGGGGTGCGTATGGAACATGGCAGGTGTCAGCCGAGATGGGATGGTGGAGCAGGTGAGTAGGGGCACCAGACCAAGGCAGGGCAAGCCTCTGGTGGTTACTGTAAATTCTTTGCTCCCGCACGCCATGGTCCTGCCCAGTGCTTGCATCTGCTGCAGCACCAGCCCGCTTGCACGTACTGCTGGCGCTGGAGCCACTGCCTGTACCAGCTGCCGGTGCCTGGCGCCAGCCACGATTGCTCGGCACCGTCAGTGGGTGTGAGCGGCAGCTGCTGTCCCTGAGCGCCCCTCAGGGCTTCTCCGCCTCCCCCTACTCCTGAGGGGCGATTGGGGCAGCAGCCGCCACTCGCACCCATTGCTAGCACTGGCCCCAATTGCTTCATGCCATCAGCGGGGCCGATGCCGTCAGCACGTGGGAGCGGCAGGCTGCTGGCAGACAGAGGACTGGGGAGCCGCTGCAGGAGGGGCTGGGTGGGGGCCTGGAGGATGGGCCAAGACCTGCCCCTGTGCCCACCACAGCCTCACAGCCAAGAGTTCCTTTCAAGGTGCACGAATTTGTGCACTGGGCCCCAAGTTTCTAATATATCTCTGGGAGGTCCTACTTAAAATAAAGTGCTTTAAATAAAATAGTGCCCTGTTCTCTACAAGTGTTATACTAAAACATTGAGGTGTAATATAGTTATAGAGCTCATCTGTTTAAGCAATTTTGAGCAGAAGGAAAGTTAGAGTTAACAGATTTGAAAAATGATTGTTAGCTGGTAAATCATATCCAATTTATCTAGTAGTATGCTTAAATTCTAGGCCCTTAAACATAATTTTTGAGGAAGAGCCTCTTACACCCTGATAATCAAAACTTGTCCATTCTGTCATTCTTTGTTCCTTTACACTGTTTTTCTTCACGGTACTTATATGTTCCTTTTCTTGTGTCCCACTGTAATGTCAGCTCCTTGAGGGCAGAGAATATCTGTCTTGTTCTTTGTTGTATTCTGAGTTCAGACTAGGACCTGGTACATATTAGAGCTTTCATTTCATTCACTGACACTAGATACATACTTCGTAAGATGTGATTTGGCTGAATGCCCTTTCTATCGAATAGCCTTGCAATTCTGCTCTACTTTCCATGTAGTTTAAACGGGCCTTTAAAATTTTTTAAAGCACTTGACATACTTGCCATCATTCGTGAAAAGTAAGGATTGCTGGAAAAGTTGCTAACTCCAAGAGTGGTAGGAATAAGGGAAGAATGTGTACAAGTAATTTCTTTGGTTTCTTTAGCCCTGCCCCTAGGACCTCTACACTTGGTCAAACAGAATCAGATTCTTTCATCTTCAGCGGTATTCACAAATACTATATCCATTGTTAGTTTCCACAGATCCAAAGACAGCAGAATAGTGACAAAATGCTGGAGGATGTTCTTTTCCATTCTACACTCAATATCTATCAGGAGATACTGAATTCACTCTGGCAGAGGTTAGGGGATACTCCACTAAAGCTTCTATGAGATTTGGGATCAGAATGACCCTTCTATGATGAGATAGTTATACTGACTCTTGATGTGAAGATCTGAAGAGGACTACTGAGAATGGGCAATCTTTCTCTCCTTTTTATCTCACCCTCCATTTACTGGTATAGTACTGTTATCAAGACTAAACTTGGAATTTTTTAACTTGGAACTTAATCAAGAACTTGACTTTTCATTTTAGACGTTGCTCAGGGTGACTCAAAGTGAACAAATTGAAAACATCGGAGTCATCTTTGATTTCCCCTTCCCTTTCCCTTTCTAGTAAATCATCAAGCCTACCGAAAAAAAATTTCAATTTCTCCTTTTCACTTTTATTGCCTCTAATCCTTCGTATTTACTACCACTCTATGCAACTTTAGGAATACCCAATTTCATTTGGTGATCCTCCATTTTAAAAAAAGTATCACCACCAAATATACCCAAACCCCAATGCCTTCATGTTTAATGCTTATTCCTCAGCCTGGAGCTTAAGACATTCTAGAGTTTGACTCTAACTCTTCTAAATGTAAACTTTATATTACCTTGACTCTTCCATTTTAGTCAGGTTGATGTACCCACCATCCTCTTAATATACTATTCAACCAACCCCTATGTTTTGTGATACTGACTTTCTACAGGGGTTGATACAGGACACTCACAGAACTATTAAAATCCTATACATTCTTAATGATCCAAATGAAATTTCTTCCCTTCTAGGTTTCCCCCTACCATTCTGTAGCTCCCTTCTTTAAACTTCTATGAAACCCACTATCTCCTCCACTTTGTTAGGATCATATTCCACCTTGAAATTTAACTGAACCCTTCATGATTCTATGCTGTGCATATCAAATAAATAGTCCCTCATCTTATATCAAACAGTCCCTCGAGGATTTTCCAATCTCATTTGTTCTTCAATCAAGTTATTAACCCCCTAATTAAATTAACTCATAAGCATTTAAAAATTTTCTCACATCCTATATTAAGGGCTAAACAGAATGATCTTTTTGTATTATCATATAATAATCTTAAGACATTACTTCTGCATATGAATAACAGCTGAATATTTTGGAGTAGACAGATGACACAATTTTCTTCCTTGCTTTATTATTTTGTATTTCTGAACTGTACTTCTGAACTCAAAGAACTTATGTGACCTGTTACCTCCAAATACACTAACATATTTATTTATGAATACTGGAAGTAAGAAAAATTAGAAGTATTAACAGATAATTCTGTGAAAATAGCCTAGAATTCATCTAATATTTTTAGACTTAATAAATTTCTATCTATAAAATCTGAATATATTTCTATCTATAAAATCAGACTATATCTGGGTACTTCAGAAGTTGTAGCACCAACACTTAAAAACCAGCAGAAAGAGTTTCTGGGACCAGAACGCTCTGTAATGTTAAAGCCTATTCAAGCATTAAACACATGAGACCACGCAGGTGACCTGTATGGAGTA
Source organism: Eptesicus fuscus (assembly GCF_027574615.1). Taxonomy (NCBI): domain Eukaryota; kingdom Metazoa; phylum Chordata; class Mammalia; order Chiroptera; family Vespertilionidae; genus Eptesicus; species Eptesicus fuscus. The sequence goes on along the minus strand of NC_072475.1, from coordinate 56,517,295 downwards.
TTAGTGATAGCAAAACATCCATCTTCCTAAGAGAAAAAATGTGCTGCTTACATGGAGGGAAGAGATACTGAGTAGGTTGGGGTGTTAGTATAGAGAAGCAGAGTCCAACCTAGTTCATATAAGCTCAAGTACTGAAGATAATTGGTCCAGAAAGGCAGTTACAACCAGTGCCAGATTTACAAACGCCATCATGTTCAAATATAATAAGGACAAAAAACAAACAAATACTCATTTATTAAAAAACATAGTTTGCCAAAACTGAAACTTATCTGCTAGCATTGATCAGTCTGACTTTATTTTTTAAAGATCTTAAACATGCAATCAGGATAAAAAGAAAAGTGCCAAAGTTTTAAGAAACCGTATGCTCACCTAGGATGCTACCTATATTTTACTGGACCACTTAATGTTTTTTTAAGAAGTGGAATACTTTGTCTTAAATGTTTATATAGCTCACCAAAAACACTAGCCTGTAGCAAAGAGCATCACATATAAAATACACAATGCCATAAAAAAAAGGGCTCCTAAAAGAGAAACTCTAGTTTGAATATAGTAAATTGTACCCAGAGATTCCCTTCCAATTATCCTTTAGAGAATCCTTCCAACCTGCAAACCTCTGCCCAGCAGGGTAATAAAAGAACTCTAATTGCTAAGTACTAAAATAAAATATTATTTATAATATTTCTCTAGTTATCTACAACTCCCTTTCTTCTCTTAGCAATTGACAATTTAAGATGACTTGTTTTTATAAGCTCTACAGTATCAATATATTCCAATAATAAATTTATTATTCAATTTATTTTCCCCACATAATTAATATAAAACATCATTTCTCTATAAAGAAATTTAAAATATACACTCAATGTAACCAAGTTACATTGATACTCGATCTGTTTTCTTCCGAGTTCATTTCTCTAGAAGACCAGACCTTAAGGACTCCTGGAGTCTAGCAATGTTGGCATCCAGGGCTGCGAGGCCATTTCGGAAGTCTTGTTCATCATGAGAAGTGAATGTTGAGAAAGAAGAGAAGCTCCAGTCAGACGTCAAGTCAGAATTGAAAAAGCTACCATCGGAGACGGCACTGCTTTTCACTTGAACGTGGCACGCAGCCCGCTCCTGTGGCTCCTCGGTGGCAGCTGGGATCTTGCCGATGGCTTCCTTTATTTTCTTGAGGAGCTGCTTGTCCTCCATTTCAGCTGTTCTGGAAAGTTTCTCAGGTGCGCCGTCTGCTTCCTTTTTGGAAGAACAAACTGCAGGTGCACATGGTTTATTTTCTTTTTCTGAGACAGGGCCACCTTTGCTGAGCAGCTGTCGTGGGGCCGCACTGACCTGAGGCTGGGGGGATAATCTCGTGGACAGTGGTGATTTCCTTTTAGAAGAACTTCTAGCCAAGGGAATATAAATTGTATTATCCAGATTACACTCACCTTCTATTAGAGTTGGAATGTCGCTCTCCTCATCAGAATCCTGTTTTGAAAGGGCAGAAATGATTCCAGGGGCTGATGCTTCCTCCCTTTTCCTGGTGTTACTGTGTGGAGGGCTTTTGGAAGGCAGAACATTTTCATAGGGCCTATCTGGCACTATGTTTTCCTCATTGTTAATTGCAGAAAGTGGCTCTGAATGGGGAAAAGTGTGATCTGTTTGTAACTTATTTAAGTAGCTCATTATGGAAGTTTGAGCAGGGATTGGGTCATGTTGAGGTTGTTTTTCATAAATGTTCAGAAGTGACTTGGTAAGATTATTCCCAGGCTTGCAGCGAGCAGTGTCCATACTAAGATCTGAGAGAAGCTTTGCCATATTGCTCTGTAAAGTTCTGTTAAGAAGAATTTAGTACACTAATTATTGTTTTACCCATTTCTTATATTTTTATATATATATGTAATGTTTAAAAGAAAGTATTTGAGGCAAGTGGCCTGGTTCTTAATATGGAGAAACAAAACAAACAAACAAACAAACAAAACCCCACAAAATCATAAAATATGCTCCTTTCCAAAGAGTTAATTAAAATAACAAATGATAAAAGATTCTGGAGTGCATCAAATTTAATATTATTATGTCTAAAAATAAGGACAGCATTTTTTTCTCTTAAGGTATGGAGATGCTTTATTCTTGAGAAACATTGCAAAATATTAACTATACTACTCATTTGGTAGTTGATTCTATTAGTAATAAAGTTATTTCTCTCCATTTCAAATATATATTTAAAGGACACTGGAGCAATACTTGTAAAAAAGGATGATTATCTAGCATAAATCGGTATAAACAACAGCTAAGTACCAGGAAAAAATGTGATTTAAGGAAAACCACACAGGGTTTGAAGTCAGACAGATATGGAATCAAATCCTAGCGCTACCACTAAATCTTAGGCAAGGTGCTCAACCTTTCTGAAGCTCAAGTACCTCAATTGCAAAATAAAAATGCCTACTACAGAATTACAATGAACATTAAATAAGATAAAATAATAAAATATAAGGATAATATGTTTAGCACAGTTTCGGGCTAAACAGGTGTTCATGTATGGCAACTTTTATTAGTCCTATTAAAGCCATTTTGTACTAAGCCTTAGTCTATTTGAATTCAATCACATTTGTCCATATTGACAAGAAACACACCAATTTTAAAAAGATACAAAGGACATCAATAGGTAATTTTAAAAGCTTGCAACCAGCCAATAAGCATGTATTAAGAGTTCAACTTTTCCTCAGAGAAATTAAAATTTTCTAAATGTGCTTTTTTTTGGATGACCAAATTAACATAGTAAAATAAAAACACCATTGTTAGAGAAGCCTGGGGCAGCAGGTACTATGAGTATATACTGTATAACTCTTCTGGAGAACACACAGGCAATACATCAGAAGATCTGTATATCCCACACTTTTGACCCACCAATTTGCACTTCTAGGAATTTGTCCTACTGATATAACTATATACAAGAGGCTGCACCCAAAGATGTGTTTACAAAGATATAATTTATAATTAAAAAAACAGATGGATTGAACATCTTTATCTTCAATACAGTAAATTATCATATAACTGCATCACAACCATTTACAGTAATATTGTAAAGAATGAATATTGATGGGGAAATGAATATTGATGAGGTTAAATTAAAAAGAGCAGGCCATAGTATTATGCATATAATACTATTTTTGTAAACAGTCACACACATCTAAATAAAACACTAAGAGGAAATCTCTATATTAAACAGCAGTGATTATATCTCTTGATACAGAATGAATGATTTTTTCCCCTACAAAAGAAAAAAAATTATTTTTCCAACTTGGCTTACACTGTCAGGCTCTATTTTGAGTTCTGATTGCTTTTCACATGGCAATGGCTCCTGCCATTTTTCCTCACATTACTTCCAAGAATCTAATGAGCTTTTATTAAAAGAAAAAAAAAATGCTATAGGAACATATCTTTAAAGGAATGCTAAAATGAATAATGACCCCCTAATTAATTCAATCAGAACTATATACTGAAATTTCTATTTATTGTTGGAAAAGGAATACATAGTTATGATGAGGTTTCTTTCCAGACTTAAATAAAAATGTTATCTTTGCTGTGGACAAAATAGTGATCAAAAAAGAAGAGACAGCCGAAACCGGTTTGGCTCAGTGGATGGAGCGTCGGCCTGCGGACTGAAAGGTCCCAGGTTCGATTCCGGTCAAGGGCATGTACCTTGGTTGCGGGCACATCCCCAGTAGGGGGTGTGCAGGAGGCAGCTGATCGATTGTTTCTCTCTCATCGATGTTTCTAACTCTATCCCTCTCCCTTCCTCTCTGTAAAAAATCAATAAAATATATTTAAAAAAAAAAAAGAAAGAAAAGAAGAGACAATGACATTAATAACAGCTTAGTCTATGGAAATTAATGTCAACCATTAAGCTTCTGATGTATAAACAAAATGCGACTTTTTTTTTCCTTTTAATTTCACTGTCTCTGAAATTAAAAGAAAAATCTTGGTAATTAAAGAAATTGGAATTTTAAGGCATCTAAAATAGCTACCAAGAGAAAATATTTGTGTTTGTATTACATGAAATACAGCTAAACCAGTGATATTTAATACTTAGAAAACTGGCACAGTCCTAGCCGGTTTGGCTCAGTGGCTAGAGCATCAGCCTGCGGCTGAAAGGTCCCAGGTTCGATTCTCAAGGGCACATACCTTGTTTGCACGCTAGATCCCCAGCCCTCGTGGGAGCACCTGTGGGAGGCAACCAATTAATGTGCCTCTCTCACATCCATGTTTCTCTCTCTGTGTCTCTCCCCCTCCCTTCCATTCTCTCTAAAAATCAATGAAAAAATATCTTTGGGTGAGGATTAATAAAAAAAACACAACGGGCACATTTCATAACACATGCAAGGTTCTTTCTTGACTAGTTATAAAAATACTAGAGGCCCGGTGCACGAAATTCATGCACTCCGGGGGGGGGGGGGTCCTCAGCCCGGCCTGCACCCTCTCCCAGTCCAGGACCCCTTGGGGGATGTCTGACTGATGGCTTAGGTCCGCTCCATATGGGACGGCCTAAGCCCTCGGTTGGACATCTTTAGTGCTGCCGTGGAGGCAGGAGAGGCTCCTGCCACAGCTGCTGCGCTCGCCAGCCGTGAGCCCAGCTTCTGCTGAGCAGTGCTCCCCCTGTGGGAGTGCACTGACCTCCAGGGGGCAGCTCACGTCACAGTGACCAGTCACTCCACCATTTGGTTAATTTGCATATTAGCCTTTTATTATATAGGACTAGTGACCTGATGCATAGATTCATGCACATTAAAAGGAAATTAATTAGAAGGTGGCTGGCGGGGTGGGACTGGGCAAGATGGGCCAGACATGCCTTGGAGCCAACCTCCCGCAGTCCCTCCCTGGTGGGCTGCACCTGGGGTGGCACCATGGCTCAAAAGGTGTTTTCTGAGTGAGTGGGGTCCCTCCGGCATGTGGGGTCCCTTGGCCTGGCCTGCAGGGATCGGCCGAAACTGGCTCTCTGATATCCCCAAGGGGTCCCAGAGTGTGAGAGGGCACTTTGCAAAGTTGCTGTCGTACAGGGTGTGCTTTACGCAAACAGAAGTGTGCAGTAAACCAGATTTGGGGCCAATAGTGCCCCAGCAACAACATAACCCACAGGCGAAGGTGGAATCGTGCGGCCCCGTGAGGAATTGGGCTCCCTCCTCTCTGGTTGCGTCTGCCCCTTAGGAGTTATTAGAAGATTTACTAGTTACTGAAAATATGTTAATATTCCCCAACATTTTATTGGTTTTATATGTGTTGTAGAAAAATCTAAAAAATTGATAAAAATGGCCCAGCCAGCCTGGCTTAGTGGTTGAGCATTGACCTATGAAGCAGGTGGTCATGAATTCAATTCCCGGTCAGGGTACATACCCAGTTGCGAGCTTGGCCCCCCCCAGTGGAGGGCATGCAGGAGGCAGCCGATCAATGATTCTCTGTCATCATTGATGTTTCTATCTCTCTATCCCTCTTTCTTCCTCTCTGAAATCAGTAAAAATATATTTTAAAAAAATGATAAAAATGTATTTCAAAACCTTTAATGTATTAAAGGTTGGAGAAAGAAGAGAGAGATGGTTTAGGGGGATATTTGTTTAGAACTTATATGTGTATTTTCTAGTTCCATTATCCCTCCCTAATAGTCTAAGAAAGGCATTCAGAAATTTTGTGAAATCTCTTCTGAGAGATTCTTAAAAACACACATAAAAAGACATCATCCATCTGACTGAGGTGTATTATTGCAGAAACAAGGAACAAGGCAGATGAATGAGAAGATTTATCTATCTGTACTGCTAGATGTTGTTAGTTTACTTTATTGAAGTACAAAGTAGTCACAGGAGCCTCGTATAGTACTGGAGATGTTCCTAATTAATTGAATTGCATAGGGTGTCACCAAACATATTATAAATAACCAACATGGTAAATTTAGACACAAGTAAGCTCCAAGACAGATTTTTGAATTTTGTTTTGCTTTTTAATTTAAAGGACAAAATACATTGCCATCAATGGGTAATATGTACTTGCATTTTGAAGGTGTTACTCAATCTTCAGAAAATGTACGAGTAGTACTAATCTTTATAAGACATTATGCTAAGCCAGCCCACAAATGATTCTATAATCATTTAAAGTTAATCTAATAGATGAGCTAGCAGGCAGGATCCATGCCAGCATAAAAATAAAAAGTCCTTGAAAACAGTGGAAAAAACTGGCAGGAAAATTTTTGAGAGTCTTAAGAAAAGGAGAACAAAACAACTGTGTATCTAATAGTTTAGACAGCCTTTCCTAATAGCAGATAATACACGGTATAAAAATAAGCTTTCTCAGTTCCTATACTTCTGTGTTAGGGTAAATGTTAAGAGAAGACTCCATTTGCAAGCGAATCCTTTTTCATTCCTAATGAACACCAGAAAAGGCAGACTGTGTTATTTTGAAAGAATACATAGGTACAAAGGTAGAAAAATCTCTCAAAAATGAGTCATTTTCTCTTCAAGAGAAGCTGTTCTTTTCAAAGCAGTAAGCAAGGCTGAAGAGGGAATCCAAAATCTTGGCGAAGGTCCAAGCTTAGGCACCAACTAGCTGTGAAAGTCAGGTAAGTCCCTCCATTTCTTTGGGCTTCCATTTATGCTAATTTCTAGAATAATTATACTATCATTTACTCCACGCATGTTAAATAGTTTTTAGTCCAGTTTATCCTTACAAAGCACTGGCATAAACATTTTGCTTGATAATATGGATGTTTAGCAACTAAAGTGATTAAAGGTTTTTGTGTGTTTTCCACACATATATATTTGAAACATAATATATAATTAATGTTTGCTGAATAAATGAATTAGCAAATGAATCCATCCATCTATCTCTCAGATTAAAAAATGCTAAGGTTTACTTAGACTACATTAGGCATGGAATTGTTATGAGGAATAAACTATTTTATCTAACGCCATGATATATGCAAGAGTGAAAGAAAACATGGCGGTTTAATTTGCCCTGGCCAGGTGATTCAGTTGGTTGGAGCTTCGTCCCCTGCACCAAAACGTTACAGGATTGATTCCGGGTCAGGGCACATACCCAGGTTGCAGGTTCAATCCCTGGTTGGGGCATATAAATATAAAGGCATGTCAATAAAGGCATATCCTCGAGTGAGGACTATTAAAAATAAAATAAAAAGAGCCGTAGTTGGTTTGGCTCAGTGGATAGAGCGTCGGCCTACAGACTGAAGGGTCCCGAGTTCAATTCTGGTCAAGGGCACGTGACCGGGTTACAGGCTCAATCCCCAGTAGGGGGCATGAAGGAGGCAGCTGATCAATGATTCTCTCTCATCATTGATGTTTCTAAATCTCTCTCCCTCTTCCTTCTTTTCTGAAATCAATATATATATATATATATATAAGAAAACATGGCTAGGTATCAAGAAATGATAGTCTCAGCTTTGTCGTTAAATTTCTATTGATATTTAACTTGCATGGTACTAGTTCCCCCATCTATGAAAATGCAGATATTAAAATCTTCCTTCCAGAGTTGAGGACAAAGAAAACAATAAATATGGGAGAGAAGAACTTAAAAAGAAATCAAAGTACTTTATAAATAAAAGATAATAGCTTCTGATTTCATGCCCATAAAGGAGCTGGATTTTGTGGTATAAAGAAAAAATTGTGAGGCCCTGGTCGGGTAGCTCAGTTGGCTGGAGCATCATCCCAATATGTCAAGGTTGTGGGTTCGATCCCCAGTGAGGACACATATAAGAATCAACCAATGAATGCATAAATAAGTGGAACAACAAATCCATGTTTTTTTCTCTCTCTATTTCTCTTTCTTTCTCCCCCTTCCTCTCTAAAATCAATCAGTAAATAAAAATTTTAAAGAAATTGTGAGAAGAAAAGAACACTCTCAGGGAACCAGATCTTCTGCTTCATTTTCTGTTTGGGGCTGAGGATCAAGCACCTTAGAGTGGCAGAGACGCTCCCAGTGACACCTAAGCAACCACTCATCGACCTTGACCATGCTCACTTGCTGTCCTGTCTTCTAAAAGTATACAACTTAGTGGTTTTTAGTATTTTATAGAGTTGTACAATCATCACCTCTTTTGAATTTCAGAACATTTTTATCACCTTAAAAAGGAATTCTATACCCACTAGCAGTCACTCTCTATTTTTCCCCTCTTTCCTCAGCTCTGAGCAACCATTAGACTACTATTTCCATGAGTTTGTCTATTCTACACATTTCATATAAATGGAATCATAGGATACGATGCCCTTTGTGACTAGCTTCTTTTTACCATAAATACTTGATTATAACAGAGTTTTCACCCCAAAAGTATCCTCCGAAGAGATGTTATTTCTTTGGAAACCTTATAAAGACTTTCATAAGAAGAGAAAATCTCTCAATTACTTTATTTTGAACAAGAGTGGTATAGGCCAACATTTTAGAAACACTGAAGAAAGCCTGATTAATTATAACACTACGGATACAAGAAATATCGTTTGCTTTTCCCACTGTTCAATAAAGTTTGAATCAAAGTATTCTTTGAAATATAAATGTGGACAAAAGGCAGTATTTCTATGCTAACATAGCTTATAAAAGTCATTTCAAATGTTTACAAAACTAAATTAATAAGTTAAATACTATATATATATATTACTATTTCATCTAATTTCCTAAAAGTTTATAATCAAAATGTTCCTTCATTTGAAATACAAAGGAGATTGTTTTATATTCAGAATTGTTTTGTATTTGAAACTATGAACTTCCAGGATCATTCAAAGGGATGTTCAGATCTAAGGATATTCAGGCCTAAAATAATTGACTTCTCTTCTGGGACTTTAAAAAGTAGTTGAAAATCCAATCCAAAGCCAAATGTTGAAAGAGAAAACTAAACTTTGTAAGTATCTATATCTATACTAATAAAAGGGTAATATGCTAATTAGACTAGATGTCTTCTGGACATCCTTCATGAAAAAGACAGGGGCATGGCCAGCCCCCCCCTCAGCAGGGACCCCCACCCTGATGGTTGCATGGCCAGCCTGAAAACCCCCTATGGCCCCTCGCTCAGGCCGGCTCCACCCCCAGTGGGAACCCCCACCCCTATCGGGGGCCTATGACCCCTTGCCCAGGCTGGCCCCATCCCCCATCGGGGACCCCCCACCCCATTGGGGGCATGGCCGGCCTGCAAACCACCAGCAGCCCCTCGCCTAGGCTGGCCCCACCCTGATTGGGGCCCCCACCTGTGTACCAGGCCTCTATCCTGTATAATAAAAGGGTAATATGCAAATTAACCCTAATAGCAGAACGACCAGAACGACTGCTGGACCAGTCACTATGAGGCGCACTGACCACCTCTTGGTCCCTTTCCCTGGCCGGCAGGCTCCAATCACCTGATGGCCACCTGCTGCAGGGGCGGGGCTGGCGAGCAGGCGGGAAAAGCTGACCTCTAAGTCCCTTCCCCCAGCTGTCAGGCACCAATCACCTGATGGCCTGATGGCGAATGGGAAACAGGGTGGCAGTGGGGGCAGGGCTGACTGCAGGCAGCTGGGGAAGATGGCCCTGATCTCAGGCCAGGCTTAGGGACCGTACCCATGCACAAATTTTGTGCGCAGGGCCTCTAGTATAGTATATAAAAACTGAGGTGATTTTATTGAGTAAAGACCTGTTCAGGTACATAGGAATCTTAAGGGTAGGTGCCAACTTTCATTTTACTGATGAGTGGGGCTCAAAGAGGCTAATGACTTACCCATCATCATATGGCAGGAAGGCTACTGTGCTAACTGCTTCTCCCGAGTTATTTCTTTGTCCTCCCATCAACCCTATTCATGTCCCCACTTTACAGCTGAGGTATAGAGAGATAAATAACTTGCTCAAAGTCATATAGCTAAAACATGGTATAGCTAGGGTTCCACTCAGGTCTCTCTAGCTTTAGAGTCAGAGCACTCTTAACCATTTTGCTAAATAAGTCTTTAGCTCCTCATCCGAGCCCTTTTCCTGGAATCAGGTGGTTTAAAAAAACATTTGCCAGGTTTGAAATTCTAAACTAATTTATTTGAAACAGAAAAAACATTAGAAATTAGCAAAAAAATAACAAAAGAAGGGAAAGAGAACAGGTCTAAAATTATTTTAAAGTTTATAAATATATCTATTAAAAGGAATAAGTTATTCAAATTTCAATATTACCTGGTTAAGTCTCTCAGTCGAGTCACCTCGGCATCACGCTGACGTAATGTTATTCCCAATATCTGATTTTCCTTTTCAGCAGCTTCTAACTTAAATCGGCAGCTTTTCACATCAACTAAGGCTTCCTCCAATTCTAAAACAACAAATAAGTTTCAGTTTCCTTATTCCTTTTTTAAAATGTGACCATAACTACAGCTCAAATACATACCAATTTTTATTTTGGTTGTCTCAATGTCAAATTGCTGTTTATTTTCAAGTATAGTTTCATCTTTTTCTTTAAATATACCAGCAAATCTTTTGTTTTCATCTTTCTGATTTTCAATCACTTTTAAAAGCTCTTCATTTTTACTCTGTAGTAATTCCTGGCTCTTTAGTGATTCCTGTAATTGATTTTGAAGTGACTTATTCAATGATTGAAGGGAAAACACTGTAAGACAAAACAGATCAAATAATTGTTTCCCCAATTTAAAAAGCACAAACTTGGCCTGGTGGGTGTGGCTTGATTCAGTCCTTGAGCATTGACCTCTGAACCAAGTGGTCACAGTTTGATTTCCCATCAGGGCACATGCCAGCGTTGCGGGCTCTATCCACAGTGGGGGGCATGCAGCAGGCAACTGATCAATGATTCTCTCTCATCATTGACATTTCTCTCTCTCTCTCCCCTCTCCCTTCCTCTCTGAAATCAATAAAAAAAATATTTTTTTAAACATAAAAAGTATAAACCTGGAAAAGAGTTTCATTTAAAAAAGAAAAGGCTTAGAATATATTGATTTTACTTAAAAATTACAGGCTTGAGCAGTTCTGTGTTAATACTAAATTATTTTGTTTTTGTTTTTTTAAGTTGTTTGGCAGAAGTCATGCCTTTCCTTTCAAATAGATATTTTGGGCATTAAAACATTTTTTTTTTTTAACACTCACTCAAGGACATGCTTAGAGAGAGAAAGAGAGAGAGAGAGAAACATTGATTGAGAAACATCGACTGGCTGCCTCCCATATGCTCCCCAACTGGGGATCAAAGCTGCAACCCAGGTATGTGCCCTGACCAGGAATTGAACCAGCAACCTTTCAGTGCATGGGACAATGCTCAACCAACTGTCCACTCTGGGTGGACCTTTTTATTAGCTTTCTTAATGACAGAATCATACACAAGTTTTTAAAAAATTCACACACCACATATTACCAATGATAATCATGATTCTCAGTGAAGAGGCTCCCTCCCGCCCACCCTTACTCCCCCGAAGAGGCAATCACTACTAACTTCGGTATCTTTCTAGAAAATGCTTTTGCATAAAATAAATACAGCGTGTTCCAAAAACATGTATACACACTTTAACAGCTTATAAATCAATTGATGTTTCTTCTCAGCCAGAATAAGCTTTGAACAAAGGAAATTCATCCTAAAATGCTACTGGAAATTTGAAACGCATTGAAGTACAAACACTGCCTTTCTGGGGGACACCCTGTATCCCCAAAAAATGTATACACACTTTAACAGCTGATAACTCACTTAATTTTCACTTCTTTTCAGGTTTAACTGATTTGAAATAATGGGTGAAGCCAAACTAAGTTTTAAACAAAGAAAATTTATCCACTAGACTTTTTAATGGGGATACATAAAAGATAAAGTTTATGGTACAAAACCAGCAACAGCTGATGAATTGAGAGTGCACAATACTGAAAGAAATGATTCTTGATGTTTGCAATTCCATTGCTTCACATTATTAGTAGTGCATGGACCAGAATGGTCATCAGTTAGAAAAGAGGCACTGATAAAAAAATTATTAATTTCTGTACATTCTTTTAAATTTTGAAAATAAACTGTATGTTAATAAACACTGACTTTATAATCATTCAAAGTGTGTATATATTATTTTTGGGACAATCTATATTTAAACATAATGAATCACATTACAATACAGCAATAGTTTCTAACCTTGCTCCCCAACCTCCATAAGATTTTATATATTATCATAGAGCTATCACATTCCTTTTAAAATATATTTTTATTGATTTCAGAGAGAAAGGGAGAGGGAGAGAGAGAGAGAGAAACATTAATGATGAGGGAGAATCATTGACCGGCTACCACCTTGCACAGCTCCTACTGGGGATTGAGCACACAGCCTGGGCATGTGCCCTGACCGGGAATCCAACCATGACTTCCTAGTTGATATGTTCACGCTCGACCACTGAGCCAAACAGGCCAGGCTATCACATTCCTTTTAATGGCTATAAAAATATATGACACTACTCACTTAAAAAAAAATGCAGCCTTAAGTGAAGGCTTACTTTGTTTGAGGCACTGTAGTAGAATCTGGGCATACAGTGGTGAACAAGAGACAAGGTCCATGCTCTCAGGGACCTGGTAACAAGCAGGTAATATAAATAGCATAAAATGCTCTCAAGGAAACAATAAGTAAATGCATAGAGAATAAAGAGATAAGCTACTTAGAATGGAAACCACTTACTATATATATTCACTTTCCCCCTACCATCCTTCCTAAACCCATCATTTATTCAGAGTAGGATTCAAATGATCTTTTCCAAAATTACACTGGTGAAGTTGAACACATTTATAAGGTGTGTGCTCTGTTAGGTGCTGGTATTTTTCTTATTCCAAATATTTAAAAAATCAAGCCTTTGTCATATAATGTAATAAAAAAAGTTTCCCATTTTGTTGATACATTTTGAATGTATTTATAATTTTGCTGTGCAGAAAATTAAAAAAAAAATTTTTCTGAGATATATTTTATCAATCTTTTCCTTTGCAACATCTGAGTTTTTGTCATGCTTAGAAAAAATTCCCCAAATAGGAAAAAGAAGTTCTCATCTTTTCCTCTAGTACTATTAGACTTTTCTTTTCTTTTACTTCCAACTTAGTGATCCATAAGAACAATATGTCAGTATCTGTCAAAATTGCAACTGTATATATATATGTGTGTATATATATATATATATCCACTGACTCATCAATTCTACTGCTATAATCTGTAAAAATGCTCACACGTGCACAAAGATATATGTACAAGATTTTTATTGTAGCACTGTTTGCATTGGGAAAATGGGAGAAGTACCTAGATATCTATCAGCAGACAACTTTAAATACATTATGATATAACCACATAAACGAAAACCCAAGTAGTTCATAAACAGAAACATATTTATGTATTTTGCTAGCGAAAAATGCTATTACATGTTAAATAAATAATGCAAGCTATAGAAGAGTGTGTATTGTACAAATCTCATTTCTAAAAGTAGTTCTGGTATTGCTTATCACATCTTAGATACTCGGTAGCTATTTGTGAAATAAATTAATTATATATGAACAGAGGATATTTGAAATTGGAAATATAGCCTTTTTAAAAGAAAAGGGATATATTATTGGGAAGCAATATCATGGATCTTTCATATTTCTGTTTCTGTACTATTTTAAATGTTAATAAGGAGTACTATTCCTATTTTTTAAATTTTTGATTAAAAAGAAATTCTGCCCAGGGTGGGTGGCTCAGTTGGTTGGAACATCATCCCATACACCAAAACGTTGCAGGTTCAGTTCCCAGTCAGGGTACGTACCTAGGTTGCAAGTTCCATTTGGGGTACTACAGGAGGCAACCAATCAATGTTTCTCTCTCACATCACTGTTTCTCTCTCTCAAATCAATAAAAACAAATGATACACTAGATCAGAAGGATATAATTGATATTATATTGATATTACAAAGCAGCAGAATACACACTCTTCTTAAATGTACATGGATTATTCTCAAAGATAGACCATATGTTAGGACACAAAATATGTCTTAACAAATTAAAGTAGATTGAAATCATATGAAGAATCTTCTCAGATCACAATAGCATGAAACTAGAAGTCAACTATAATAAAAAACCTCAAAAACATTCAAACACATAGAGAATAAATACCTTGCTATTAAATAATGAATGGATAAACCGTGAATAGAATACCAATGACATCAAAGAAATAAAAAATTTCCTGGAAACAAATGAATAAACTCACAACAATTCAAAATCAATGGAACACAGAAAAAGCAGTCCTGAGAGGGAAGTTCATAGTATTACAGACCTACCTCAAGAAATAATCATTACACAAGAAGCCCTAACCTGTTTGGCTCAGTGGATAGAGTGTTGACCTGTGGACTGAAAGGTCCGAGGTTTGATTCTGGTCATGGGCATGTATCTTGGTTGCAGGCACATCCCCAGTGGGAGGTGTGCAGGAGGCAGCTGATGGATGTTTCTCTTTCATCGATGTTTCTAACTCTTTATTCCTCTCCCTACCTCTCTGTAAAAAATCAGTAAAATATATTTTTTTAAAAAAGAAAAAGCTCAAATAAACAATCTAACCCTACAACTAAAAGAATTAGAAAGAGAACAACAAAAAAAGCCCAGAGTAAGTAAAAGGAAGGAAATAATAAATATCACAGCAGAAATAAATGACTTAGAGATTAAGAAAACAACACAAAAGATCAATGAAAGCAAGAGCTGGTTCTTTAAAAAGATAAACAAGATTGATAAACCTTTAGCCAGACTCATCAAAAAACAAAGAGACAGGACCAAAATAAATAAAATCAGAAATGAAAAAGGTAAAGTAACAACTGATACTATAGAAATTCAAAGGATTGTAAGAAAATACTATGAACAACTATATGCCAACAAACTGGACAACTGGACAAAATAGACAAATTCCTAGAAACATACAATCTTCCAAAACTGAATCTGAAAGTATCAGAAAACCTGAATAGGCCGATAACAACTGATGAAATTGAAGCACTAATCAAAAAACCCCAGGCAAACAAAAGTCCTGGATTAGATGTTTTCACAGGTTAGTTTTACCAAACATTCAAAGAAGAACTAATACTTATCCTCCTCAAACTATTCCAAAAAATCCAAGAGGAAGAAACATTTACAAGCTCTTTTTATGAGGCCAGCATTATCCTAATTCCAAAACCAGAGAAAGACACTACAAAGAAAGAAGATTATAGGCTAATATCCCTGATGAACATAGATGCTAAAATCCTCAACAAAATATTGTCAAATTGGATCCAGCAATACATTAAAAAGATCATACACCATGACCAAGTGGGATTTATTCCGTGGATGCAAGGATGGTTTAATATTCAAAAATCAATAAATGTGACATACCCATAAACAAAATGAAGATTAAAAACGTAGAATCATATCAATAGATGCAGGAAAAGCATTTGACAATATCAAGCACCCATATTTGATAAAAACTCTAAGCAAAGTGGGAATAGTTGATCATATCTCAACTTAATAAAGGTCATATATGACAAATCTACAGCCAATATCATACTTAATGAGCAAAACTAAAAGCGTTTCCCTTAAGATCAGAAACAAGACAAGGATGTCTACTTTCACCACTCTTATTCAACACTAGAGGCCCAGTGCACAAAAATTCGTGCACTCGGGGTGGGGGAGTCCCCTCACTCCAGCCTGCGCCCTCTCACATTCTGGGACCCCTTGGGGGACTGGGCCTAAGCTGGCAGTCACACATCCTTCTGGCAGCCTGGGAGCCCGTGGAGAGTGGGTCTAAGCCATTAGTCGGATACCCTTAGCACTGCCGCGGAGGCAGGAGAGGTTCCCGCCACTGCCACTGCACTGGCCAGTCATGAGCCAGCTTTTGGCTGAGCAGCACTCCCCCTGTGGAAGTGCACTGACCACTAGGGGGCAGCTCCAGCATTGAGCCTCTGCCCCCTGGTAGTCAGTGAGCATCATAGCAACCAGTTGTTCCCAGTCGTTCTGCCATTAGGGTCAATTTGCATATTACCTTTTATTATATAGGAAAGTACTGGAAGTCCTAGCCACAGTGATCAGAAAAGAAGAAATAAAAGGCATCCAAATTGGAAAGGAGGAAATAAAACTGTTCACTATTTGCAGATGACATGATATTGTACATAGAACACCCTAAAGATTTCACCAAAAAAGCTAGATTTTATAAATTTGGCAAGTAGAAAGATACAAAATTTACACTGGGAAATCAATGGCATTTTTGCACACTAACTAGAGGCCTGGTGCATGAATTTGTGCATGGGTGGGGTCCCTCAGCCTGGCTGGCGATCAGGGCCGAACGGGACCACAGGAGGTTGGTCTGGGGGAGGTTGGCCGGCCAGCCAGGGGGAGGGGCTGCAGGAGGTTGGTCAGCCAAGGGGAGGAGCCGTGGGAGATTGGCTGGTAGGGGAAAAGAGTGCGGGAGGTTGGCTGGCCGGCTTCGGGGAGGGGCCATGGGAGGTTGGCTGTGGGAGCGCAATGACCATCAGGGGACAGCTCCTACATTGAGCACACTGCCCCCTTGTGGTCAGTGCATGTCATAGCGACTGGTCGACCAGTTGTTCAGTCATTTGGTCACTTAGGCTTTTATATATAGAGATAATGAATTCTCAGGAAGAGAACTGAAAAAACAATCCCACCCTAGCTGGATTGCTCAGTG
The DNA here is from genome assembly GCF_027574615.1 of Eptesicus fuscus. Classification (NCBI taxonomy): domain Eukaryota; kingdom Metazoa; phylum Chordata; class Mammalia; order Chiroptera; family Vespertilionidae; genus Eptesicus; species Eptesicus fuscus. The sequence continues at coordinate 56,500,684 of NC_072475.1, read as the reverse complement.
GATAGTGTCAGCCTGCGGACTAAAGGGTCCTGGGTTCAATTTCAGTCAAGGGCACATGCCTGGGTTGCAGGCTTGATCCCCAGTAGGGGTCGTGCAGAAGGCAGCTGATCAATGATTCTTTCTCATCATTGATGTTTCTATCTCTCTCTCCCTCTCCCTTCTTCTCTGAAATCAATAAAAATATAGTAGGGAAAAAAATCCCATTTGTCATTACAACAAAAGAACAGATACCCTGGAATAAACTTAACCTTTTGCACTCGGATGTCGAATGCAAATTACTCTTTGAATGTATCAATAATTTGAAATATAAAAAAATCCAAATAAATAAGTTTGAATGAAAAGAAACTCCAGTTTTTTATTCTACTGCCGCGCTTTGTAAAATCTGGGGTATTTAAAAAATTAAATCCCGAGTAGAATAAAGGAATCGAGAAAAAAGCAAGTGAGTGCAAAGGGTTAACCAAGGAGGTAAAAGACCTGTACTCAGAAAATTATACAACATTAAAAAAGGAAATAGAGGAAGATATAAACAAGTGGCAGCATACACTATGTTCATGGATTGGAAGAATTAACATCATTAAAATGTCCATATTACCCAAAGCAATCTACAGATTCAATGCAATCCCTATAAAAACACCAATGGCACCTGGCCTCTGTAGCTCAGTGGTTGAGCATCGAACTATGAACCAGAAGGTCACGATTCAATTCCGGTCAGGGCATATGCCTGGGTTGAGGGCTCGATCCCCAGTGTAGGGTGTGCAGGAGGCAGCTGGTCAATGATTCTCTCTCATCATTAATGTTTCTCTCTCCCTTCCTCTCTGAAGGGAAATTTAAAAAAAAAAGTTTTTAAAAAAGGCACATTTCACAGATCTAAAACAAATATTCCAAAAGTTTATATGGAACCAAAAAAGACCTTGAATAGCCTCAGCCATCTTGAGAAAGAAGAACAAAGTTGGAGGGATCACAATATCGGATATCAAACTATGCTACAAACCCACTGTAATCAAAACAGTCTGGTACTGGCAAAAGAACAGTCATGTAAGACAAATGGAATAGAACAGAGACCCCAGAAATTGACCCACAGCAATCTGCTCAATTAATATTTGAGAAAAGAGGTAATAATAGCATACAATGGAGTAAAAATAGCCTCTTCAATAAATGCTGTTGGAAAAATTGGACAGGTACATGCAAAAAAAAAATGAAACTACACTACCAACTTACACCATACACAAGAATAAACTTAAAATGGATAAAAGACTTAAATATGTCTTTTTGACAAAACCATAAAAGTCCTAGAAGAAAATATAGGCAGTAAAATTTTAGACATCTCACATAGTAGTATTTTCACCAATACATCCCTTAAGGCAAGGGAAATAAAGGAAAAAATAAACAAATGGAACTACATTAAACTAAAAAGCTTCTGCACAGCAGGAGAAACATCAACAAAATGAAAAGGGAACCCACTATATGGGAGAACACATTCGCCAGTGATATATCTGATAAGGGATTGATTTCCAAAATATACAAAGAACTCATACAACTCAACACCAGAAAGACAATCTAATTAAAAAATGGGAAAAGGACCTGAATAGACACTTCTCCAAAGAGGACATCCAGATGGCCAATAGACAAGAAATAATGCTCAATGTCACTAATCATCAGAGAGATGCAGATTAAAACTACAGTGAGTATCACCACATGTCTGCCAGAATGGCTACCATCATTAAAAAAAACAAGTACTGGTGAGGATGTGGAGAAAAGGGAACTCTAGGACACTACTAGTAGGAATGCAGATCGGCACAGCCACTATTCCTCCAAAAATTAAAAATGGAACTGCCGTATGACCCAGCAATCCTACTTCTGATAATATATCCTAAGAACCCCAAAACACAAATCAAAAAGAATATATGCACCCCTATGTTCATAGCACTGTTTATTTACAATAGCTAAGATCTGCAAACAGCCCAAGTGCCCATCAGTAAATGAATGGATAAAAAAGCTGTGGTACATTTACACAATAGAAAACTATACAGCTGTAAAAAAAAAAGGAGCTCTGCCCAGCCAGTGTGGCTCAGCAGCTGAACATCGACCCACCATTCCATTCCTGTCCAGGGCACATGCCCAGGTTGCATGCTCAATCCCCAGTGGGGGTCGTGCAGGAGTTGGCCGATAAATGATTCTTTCTTATTGATGTTTCTATTCCTCTCTACATCTCCCTTCCTCTCTCTGAAATCAACACACACACACACACACACACACACACACACACACAGCTCGTACCCTTTGAGATAGCATGATGGACCTGGAGACTTTTATGCTAAGCAAATAAGCCAGTTAGAGAAATACAAATATCACATGATCTCACTTATGTGTGGAATCTAATAAACAAAAAAAAAAACCTGACAAATTAAATAGGTCCAGAGGCATGGATACATGGAACAGAATGACAGATCTCAGTGGTGAGGGAAGTGGAGGGTCGGGAAGAGGTTATCCAAAGAACATATATGCATGAATGCATAACCCATGGACACAAACATTAGTATGGGGAAGGCCTGGGGTGGGTGGGGGTTGGGTGGAGGGGGGCAAAAAGGGAGAAATTGGGAGACATCTGTAATACTATCAATAACAAAAAAAATAAAATCAATAAAAACATATCCTTGCCTGGCCGGTGTGGCTCAGTGATTAAGCATTGACCTATGAATCAGGAGGTCAATGATTCTCTCATCACTGATGTTTCTATCTCTCTCCCTCTCCTTTCTTCTCTCTGAAATCAATAAAAACGTATTTAAAACACACAGAGAAAAAAACATATACTTGGGTGAGGATTAAAAAATAATAAGTCTACTTACGACAAAATAATTAAGAAAGCTCAATTTTTATCAATATTTCCAGAGCCACAAGGAATTTACCATGAGTTCTTAAAGTTATTTTTGTTGTTGTTTTTAATCTTCACCAGAGGATATTTTTTCCATTGCTTTTTCAGAAAGAGTGGAAGGGAGGGAGGGACACAGAGAGAAACAAAGATGTGAGAAAAACCCATTGACTGGTTGCCTCTCAGCATGCACCCTGCCCCGGTCCAGGCACGAACCTGCAACCCAGGTACATGCCCTTGATTGGGAATCTAACCCACAACCCTTCAGTATATAGGCCAACTCTATAACCACTAAGCAACACCGGCAAGGGCAGTTCTTAAAGTTCTTTTACCTACATTCAAGGTTGCATTCCTGAGAACCATATGTCTTTTTAGTTTTTCCTTGTTCTCTAAGTTGCTGGTTCAAAATTCTCAATTGCCTAAAGGAAATAATGAAGAAATATGAACATGAATGCAAGAATCCCAAGCTCATTTAACAGTGTACACTTGATAGCCTATTAAAAACGATAATACAAACAGTGGTACCCAAGAGGAGAGCATAAGTCCGTATCATCCCCAAAAGAAAAAACACACAAATAAACAAAACAACAAAACCACACTATTACCACTATTTGGAGGCCTGAGATTAAAAGGTTAACTTCTGATTTTTACCTATTTACTTTTTAAATTCTTTTATCTTTTCAATGATTTCCTTGTTTTCCCTCTTTTGTTTCCTATCTCTTCTTCTATCTTCTCTGTATTTTCACTACTATAGCAATGATCTAGTTTTTAACGTATCTGTCATAACTATGTACTAGAATACCTACAAGACTGACTGCTATCAGATATCTATCTGCTTAGTTTGTCACACACTGAAAAAATTGGGAAACTTATCTATACTTTCAATAATTTCTTTGTTGGATGGAGAAGTTAATGGTCTGTTTAAATAAAGAGAATGCTAGTAAGCAGCAACTTTGCCCTACAAATGAACATCACACTATGTATAGCTGCTTCACAAATATGAACATACAGAGGGAACTACAAGTGTTTTACTTATAAGAAGTTAACATTAAAGGTTATCTCTAGTATCTTCCCAGAATTACTTACCTGAAAATATTCTGCATTATTTACTTTTGTTACTGAATCACATCATGTACTTGTGTTAATTCCAGACAGATTAAAGAGCGAAACATAAAATATACAACAAACAAAACCAACTATATAAGTTTTAGGAAGAAAGCTATAAAATCTTGAAGTGGGGAAGGCATTCCTAAGCAAGACTCAAAATCTAGCAACCATATAAGGGAAAGAATAAAAGATTTAACTATGTCAAAATTGGAAACTTTTAAAAATATATATATACATTTTTATTGATTTCAGAGAGGAAAGGAGAGGGAGAGAGATAGAAACAGCAATGATGAGAGATAATCATTGCTTGGCTGCCTTCTGCACATCCCCTACTGGGGATCAAGCCTGCAACCCAGGCATGGAAAGATCTCCAAGATACATTATGAAGTGAAAAATACCTTCCACATATATCACAAACAAGAGGTCCATACATTTAACAAGCTCCTGCAAATCAGTAAGAAAGGCAGTAAAAAGTGATCAAGGATAAGAATGGGTAATTCACATAGGTCTATTTCTACAGAAATGGTCTATAAGCATGTGAAAAATGCTCAGACTCACTAATATGAAGAAATGCAGGTTTAAAACAGAAGATATAGCCCTGGCTGGTGTGGCTCTATTGGTTTGAGTGTTGTCCCATGCACCAAAAGATGGCCAGTTCAATTCCTGGTCAGGGCACAAACCCAGATTGCGGGTATGATCCCAGGTCAGGGTGCGTGCAGGAGGCAACCGATCAATGTTTAGTTCTCTCTCCCTTCTTCTCTCTAAAATAAATAAAAACACAGTAAAAAAAATAAACAACCAGGAGATATTTTATGGTCACAAGATTGGCCAAAACAAAAGGAAATAACATTATTTGTTGGTGAGGAAAACGTGGTATAGGGAAATGAATTATCTCAATTGGTGGGAGTCTATTGGTATAATAACCATTTTGGCAACAAAATGTAAACTGTTTCATAACCTTCAACAAAACAATTCTAAGTAAACTATCTAGTCTCAGAAATAGCTGTACATGTGCAAAACTTCTACAATCTTGTAAATACATATAAGGATGTTCACAACAGCAATATTTAATACTGAGAAGTTGGAAACAACTGAAAATGGTACATAAATTATTGTATATTCATACTAATACTCACATACACATATTTTTTTAAAAAAGACATTCATATGTACTGCCATGGATAGAACTTCAAGATACATTATGAAGTGAAAAATAACAGAACAACAGCATAATATAACTCCACTTTTAAAAAACAATACTGCTTTTCTGAAGTTTCCCCTTGGCAACAGAGAGCAGATCTAGAAAAGGCAGCAAACTGGTCATCCATAACGCCAAATGGAACACTTCTTTAGGTATTTTCCAGATAAACAGCAGGTGCCAAGGTCCTCTTACACACCAAGTAGGTGATAGAAGCTTTGCTTGACAATCTTTTTATATGTCCTTGGCCAGATTCTTCTTTCGCCAACATAGCCAATTTAAACTTATCACTCATTACAAACCTCACCTTCCTACTTCCTTTCAACAGGATATTTTCTTATTTTCACTAAAAAATAACATGGTTTGGGGACAAAATCTGTTATCCCTCTGTCCCAGGGTGTACAAGATTACCCATATGTAAACTAATCCTAACTTTTCTTCTAGTCTCATCAACTCCCTGGATCCCATCTCCTCCTATGCCCTAAGGTCTCTGCTCTTACTCTATTTATCTTCTCCATCTGCAGCTTCTCCCTCTTTATTGGCTCATGTGCCTGAGCTGAGGAGCATAGTAAATGGCTCTCATAATTAAAAAAATAGTCCCTCCAACCTAACGGTACCATTAGCTCTTCTCCTTCCTTCTGATTCTCAGCTTTCAAAGTCAGCCTTTTAAAACATGATTGTTGTATTTTTTAAAATTATCCTACATAATAAAAAGGTAATATGCAAATTGCATCACTCCACTACGCCCACGATTGGGCCGGCTGGAGGTGCAGGGGGTGGGACTCAGGGTGGCCGATTGGCTGGCGGTAGGAGCGGGAGTCGGGGAGCGCCTCCCGATCGGAGTTCCTCTCGGGGTGGCTGATGGCGCTGGCGGGAGGCGCTCCCATAAGCGGGTGGCCAGAGGAAAACTGCTGCTGGCGGAAAACTGGTGCCGGCAGCCAGGTGAAGGGAAAGTCTATTGCACGAAACTTCGTGCAACGGGCTTCTAGTATATGATAAAAAATAAATAAAAGACTCTTTTAGAAAAGTATAATTATGCATGCTTTTAAAAATATATATTTATGTATACTTTAACAAAGCAAAAGAACTGTAGACATTTAGGCAAATGTTACTTTTTTAGTTCATTCATTCTTTTTTTAATCCCCACCTGAGAATATGCTTATTGATTTTAGAGAGAAGGAAGGGAGAACCATCGATGTGAGAGAGAACATCAATTGGTTGCCTTCTGTATGTGACCCAATTAGAGATCAAACCTGCAATCTAGGTATGTGCCTTGACCTGGAATCGAACCTGCAACCTTTCAGTGCACAGGACGCTCCAATCCTGAGCCAAACTGGCCAGGGCAGTTCATTCATTCTTTTTAAATATAGCTTTATTGAGATAAAACTACACATATTTAAGGCGTATAATTTGATGAGTTTTGACCTATGATATGGTGAAGTCATCACCACAATTAAGGTATTTCTCACCTAAAATGTCCTCATGCCCCATTTCATAACACTTCCTTCCCAGATAATCACTGATTTATAGATCAGTTTGCATTTTCTAGAATTTTATATTATACATATACACAATATACAGTTGTATGGAATCATACAATATGTACTTTTAGCCTGGCTATTTCCACTCAGCATAATGATATTGATTCATCCATTCTGTTGCATGTACCAATAGTTCCTTTCTTTTTATTGCTGCGTGGTATTCTATTGTATGGTATCTACATTTAGATTGTTTTCTATGAACATTCAAAACAAGTACATACTCTTGCAATTCTGAGTAAAAACCTAGGAGGAAATGACTGGATCATATGGTATCTTTAATTTCTAAGAAAACCTGAAAAACTTTTCCAAAGTCATATACCATTTTTCATTCCCACCAGTAAATTATGAAAGTTTCTGTTCCTCCACATCCCCACTAACACTTGGTATGGTCTTTTTAAATTTTTTATTTTTATTTTTGCAAGGCAAATATCTTTACTCTTGCAGGAGGGTGGGCACACACACGTACCGCTTGGCTTTTTATTCCAGACAAATGTGACCTGTCCCTCACTCTTGATTGGAGCGTAGGCTCACAGTCTTTCACGATGGGCTAATTTAAAAGAAGGGTTGACCTCTGCCATTTCAAAATGGCGGCCCCCAGGGGAGCTAAAAGTCATGAGGGCCAAAATGGTGGCTGCCAGTTCTTTTAAACTTTAGCTATTCTAGTGGGTATGCAGTGGTGTCTCACTGTGGTTTTAATTTGCATTTTCCTAATGAGTAATGACAAAGAGCTTATCTTCATGGGCTTATTTGATATCGATATATTTTCTTTACTATGTCTATTCAAATAGTTTGCCCATTTTATTGAGCTGTAACAGTTCTTTATACATTCTAGATACAAGGCCTTCATCAGATGGATGCATTGCAAATATTCTGTTTGCCTCTTCATTTTTAGTAATAGTTCCTTTGAAAAGCAGACATCTTAAATTTTTATAAATTCCAACATAAATTTTTGTTTTACTTATATTTTGTTATATTTAAAAAGACTTTCTCAACCCAAAAGCACTAAGATTTTCTCCTGTTTTCTTCTATCAGTTCTTTAGATTTAGCCTGTATATTAGGATCTGTGATTCATTTCAAGCTAATATTTGCATACAATATGAGGTGAAAGTTAAGTTTTTTATTATTTTTTTTAAATAATATGGCTCTCCCAGAGATCCAAGATTGTGGCAAAGTAGATGGAAGCCACGCTCACCTTCTCCCAGGACCAATCTGGAATCACAACTAAAATGCAGAATAATCAACATGAATAACCAACTGAAGACGAGCTGAAGAGACATCTGATAACCAAGGATGTACAGAAGCCACACACAATACAGTATACAGGTGATGTATTATAAAATTTTACACCTGAAACTTATAAAATTTTATTAACTAATGTCAGCCCAATAAATTTAATAAAAATAAAATAATAATAAGGCTCTCCAATTGTCCTAGCACTACTTATTGAAAGAGTATTCTTTCCCCATTGAATTTCCTTGGCAATTTTTCAAAAGCCAGTTAGCTATATGTGAGTTTTTCAATTACCTATTTTGTCTACATTCACACCAACACCATACTGTCTTGATTACTGTAACTTTGTCTTGAAATAAGAGTGTGTCAATTTTGTTCTTTTCCCAAAGTGTTTTGGTTATTTTAGATTCTTTGAATTTCCATATAAGTTTTAGAATAACCTTTCTACAAAAATATCTGCTCAGGTTTTCAATGAAATTACAAAGAATGTATACATTGATTTGGAGAAAACTGGTATCTTAATAAGTTTTATAATCTCTGGATGGGGTTTATGTCTCACATAGGTCTTCTTTAATTTTTCTCAGCAATGTTTTGTAGTTTTCACTGTACAGGTCCTCACACATCTTTTATCCAATTTATTCCAAATTGTTCATATTTTTTATCCTACTATAAATTGTAATAATTTTAAGTTGCATTTCAAATTGTTCATTGCTAATTCATACAACTATAACTGGCTTTTGTATACTGATCTCATACCCTACAACTTTGCTAAGCTCATTTTTTAAAATTCTAGTAGCTTTTTTGTAGATTCTGTAGGATTTTCTACAAACACTATGTCATCAGTAAATAAGACAGTTTTACTTCCTTTTTTTTCAATGTGGCTAGCTCCTATTTCTTTTCTTGTCTTATTGCACTGGCTAGATTCTCTAGCACAATGCTGAATACAATATCAATCATTATTTGCTGGATATTATTTAGACATGTTTCTAGTATAGAAAGAAAAAATAGCTAAACAGAATCTATACTAATAAAAGGGTAATATGCTAATTAGACCAGGAGACCTTCCGGGAGACCTTCTGGACATCCTTCCGGACAAAGCCATGGTGGTGGGGCCAAGGCAGAGGCGGTTAGGAGCGATAGGCCAGGAGGGGAGAGCAGTTGGGGGTGATCAGGCCAGTGGGGGGCGCAGTTGGGGGCGAGCAGGCCAGCGGGGGTGGGGGGAGCAATTGGGGGCGAGCAGGCTGGCTGGGGGGGCAGTTGGGAGTGAGCAGGCCGGGGGGGGGGCAGTTGGGGGCAAGAAGGCCAGCGGGGGGTGGGGGGCAGTTGGGGGCGAGCAGGCCGGCAGGCAGAGTGGTTAGGAGTGATCAGGCAGGCAGGCAGGCAGGTGAGCGGTTAGGAGCCAGTGATCCCAGATTGTGAGTGGGATGTCCAATTGCCGGTTTGATTGGAGAGGGTGCAGGCCGGGCTGAGGGACCACCCCCCCTTGCCCCAATGCACAAATTTTGTGCACTGAGCCACTAGTTTTTAAATAATAGAATATTATTACAAACACACTTTAAATATGATATGTACTGAATTTAGGATATATGATTTTAATGGAAGGAAAAGTAATGAATAAAACCAGAACTCACTAAGGAACTTTAGGCTAATATTTCTCTACTTAAAAAGAAAAACAAAAAGCTCACATTCCTAAATAACTTAAAAGAAGTAAAACCTACATTGTCAAGATTACTAACATTATATTCTGTAACCATAATTCCCACAGTTGTCTTAGATGTAATGTTCATTTTTAATCCCTTCTTTTATGTGAATTTGTATCTTGGTCAACTGGACTTAGCCATTGAACTATTTTTTCTAGTCCAACAGTGCTGTATTTCCTAAATATTTGCATACTTAAGAATATGACTATTGCCTTTACACTAAAAGGGCAGCTGATCACATATAAAATTCTTGGGGCATACTTTCTCTCCCTTGGTAAATGATGTTCTATGATCTTCAGGCAATGAACACTACTGTGAAAACTGAATTGTCTATAAAAGTTAATTTTATTTTGTTCCTAAGGTGAAGTAACCCTATCAGCATGTCTTGGTGTTGATCATTTTGATAAGTTTTTCTGAGATCCTGTATGTTCTATTGATCTGCTGACACATCTTTAGATTAGTAAATTTCCCTTTATGTACAGATAGTCCTCGGGTTACGTTGGACTCAACATACGTCGTTTTGTGGTTATGTCACCATCTCCCATTTACAGTATTTATAAAAAAAAAATGTTCCATCATTTTGATGTACATATGTGCTTTGTTTTTTATTATTTATTTACCACAAGGTCAGGAACTGTTCTTTCTTTAAAAAGTTTTTTTTTACTGTTTCACTTCATTACTGCTCTGTATGTGCTCCATGTGAGTGACGTAGGTGCTTATATAGGTGGGTTCCAACTTATGGCGAAAATCGCGTTACCTCGTGCCATAGGAACAGATCTCCGATGTAACCCGAGGACCTACTGTATATTTTAATATTGTCTAATTCATTTGTTCTGTTCTCTTTTTCAGGAACACTAATTATGCTAATTTTGTATTCTTTTGCTTCTCCTCCATATGTATCCTCTTCTTTATAATAATTTTTGGATTATTTCTTTTTTATTTTGTTTTATCTTATTTCTTCAAGCCTATTTCCCATGTGTTCAGTCATTTAACAAGTATTTATTAGAGTGGGTGTTAGGCACAATTCTCAGCACTGGAAAAACAGCAACAAAAGAGAAAAATTCAGTCTTCTTAAATTCATAGAAGGTTACTGGGGGAGAAGGGGAATTACTGTTTATTAGGTACAGAGTTTATATTGGAGATGAAAAAGCTTTGGATATAAATAGTGTTATGAAAAGACAGCATTATGAGTATATTTAATACAACTGAAATGTATACTTACAAATGGTTAAAAAGAAATATTATATCATATATTTTATCACAATAAAAATAAATTAATAAATTATTTTTAAAAAGGATTTGAGAAGAGAAGCAAGCTAAGACTATTAGGAGACACTATTCATTTAGTAGGAACTGAAGCAGAAAGATTATTTGGGGGAGAAAAACAAAACCCAAACAACAACAACAAACAGCCTTTATATTGCTTAGGTTCTTAAGGAATACTAGAGGCCCAATGCACAAAAATTTGTGCAAGAGAAGGACTTCCTTCCCCCGGCTGCAGGCACCGGCTTTTCTCCGGCACCTGGGCCCTGGGCCTCTCTCTTCCGGCTGCCGGAAGGCACCAAGGACCTGGGCTGCTTCCCTCCTCCAGCCGCTGGCAGGCACCCAGGACTTGGGCTGGCTTCCCTCGGGTTGCCCACAGGTACCTGGGACCCGGGCTGGCTCCCCTCCAGCCCCAGCTTAGTCAGGAAGGACGTCTGGAATGACGTCGGAAGACATCCAGTCTAATTAGCATATAACCCTTTTATTAGTATAGAATATAACATCCCTGATTTCATGTTTGCTAAATTTGCTGTTGTTTCTAATGGGGCATTCATTTTTGTAATATGTTTTTGCTTCTTTTATTTCCTTGATCTCATCAAATTCACTTTTCTTCTCCTTTTACTGTCTGGTCTTCTTTAAGAATTCCTTCTCTCTCTTACTCTCTGGTCTTCTTTAAGAATTCCTTCTCTCTCAATATCTTTTTCTGCCTCTAAAAACTATTAATTTCCTGGAGATTGTGGAATACTGTTTCAAGTTTTCTTTGGGAAATTCATCTTGTGATGTTTATTCTTGATCCACCTTTGTCCCTTTTTATGCAGTGATCTCTCCTATAAATTTTTTCTTCCCATAGCTTTTGTAACATCATTCTCTCCTAGTTTTCCTGCTACTTTGCTATTAGTTCCATCTCAGATTTCTTTCACAGGTTCCTCTTCCTGTGTTAAAAAGCTGTTATTCCCCAGCAATTCACTCCTGGCTGTGTTCACACTTTAAACCTTCCTGGTGAATTTATTAATAAATCACTTACTTTTAATCACCATGACTCCATTGTCAAATGCAATGCCAGATATATAGTAAAAGCTCAATAAACATGTGTTCAGTGAATAACTCCCAAGTCTACATTTCTATCCTGAATCATATTCCTGTGTTCCATTTGTACCATACATATGTCCAGATGGTCTAAATGACACATTCAGCATGTCTAAATCTTAACTCACTGGCTCTTACCCATTACATCTTTGAACTCAAAAATAAAGTGAAATCAAAAACAAATAATGTAGTCTTTCTCTAGTAGCTTCCACCTGGAAGAATTATGTTACCATCTGTCAAATGATAAAATCAAAAGTGTGAATGCTACTGCATTTCACTTTTTGTTCTGCGTGGATACATAATGGTCTTGTATTTCAATCTAAACTCAGGAAGTGGTCATGAATTCTAACTTGCCCTATAAATATTAAGGCACTCTCTAGCTGACGGTTCCTAAATGAAGTAGTACCCTCCAACCCACATCCAGGAAATTTGGAAATGTGCCAGGGTTTTGAAGGTCACATGAATGGGGCACTACAGACACTTTGTGGGTAAGGACCAGGAGGGCTAAATGTTGAGCTGTGTCAGGAATCCACATAAAAACTGTCCAGCTACCAATGATCCAGTTGCCCAGTTGCCATAGAAACAATGCACCTAGCTATTTTTTAAAGCCACAAGATGGCAATAAACTCCAAGAAAACCCTGAAAGATCACTTTCTGGCTAAAAAGAAACATGTAATTGCTAAATGTGCAAACAGAAAGAAAACTTTTTTATTAGAAAGTGCTGAAAAACATTTTTGAATGAGCCAATGCATTCCAACTTTCATTGTAAAATGGAGATTATGGATGATTCTTTCCAAATTAAGATTTCCAAAGAGGCACAAAAATTCCTACACTTGTGCTGGAAACCTCATTCTGCTAAAAAAGAGCATATATCTGACAAATTCTTCATTTTTTCAGTAACTTCATTTTTAGAAAGTCAAGTAAACAGTTGGCAATATTATACTATATAATCTTAGTCCTCTAAGGACACAGAGCCAAAAACTCTGGTGACAAGTCTGAAGAATTAGTTCAAAATATCAAAATAATACATTTTAAAAGAATTAAAAGCAAATGACCAATAATGTGGTGAGTATCATTTTCTTAAGGGGTTTATAAATAAGCTCCTAAAACAACTCTAAAATGTTCTAAGGAATAGAAATAGCTAATAACTATTGATATTTCCTATGATCAGAAAGTTAAAATAGTATCTGAGAATAAGTTCTGCTCATTTACTTAACCAATTATTTGATAGTGGTATCTTTAAAAACATGCTTGTTTATTTTAAATGGCTTATAGCATATTCTTTTGTTTCACAAAATATACCTAAATATTGAAGTATAAATAGGTTAATCTCTATTTCCTAGCAGAGGCAATATAGAGGTATAGAAATTAAGATGATTATGCTCTAAAAAATCAAACTGCCCAGGTTTGAGTCTTATTTCTGTTACTTCTTAGGTATGTGATCTTGGGCAATTTACATAACCTCTGTGCCTTGGTTTCATCTGTAAATGAGAATAACATAATACCTACCTTACAGAGCTGCTGTAAGAATGTAAAGAGATGACACATATAAAAGTTGTTAAGCCCTGGCTTGGTTGGAGCATTGTCCCAGTCAGGGCACATATCCAAGTTGTGACTAGATCCCTGGTGGGGGCATGTACGGGAAGCAACCCATCTATGTTCTCTCTCACATCAATGTTTCTCTTTGTCTCTCTCTCTCCCTCTCACTCCCTCTCTTTCTAAAATCAATAAAACCATATCCTCGGGTAAGGATTTAAAAATAAATGTTAGATGTAGTATTGGCTTTTAACATTATTGTTATTTACACTTGGTTTTGATTTTGAAAAACTAATGCTATTATTATAGATCATTTAGACCAGAAATGAAGACAATATTATTAAGAATTTAAACCCCACAACCCTATCATATATCATAGTATCTAGACTAATGATTATAAGAGAAATAATCCTAAGCAAGTAAATCGAACTGGGTGTGGTGTCTTTGCAGGCTCCAGATCCAGGAACTTAAGCTACTTTACAACTAAGAATCCTACTCTATTGCTTTCCAGTTTCTGGGCAGGTCCTTCCAGGTCCTACCTGTTGATACAACATCTATAGCGCGTGCAACTGCAATGCCCTCGGAGGGCACGCTCACCGCAGTGCTGCATAAGACGTGCTCGTTCTCTGCAAACTACACTGACAAACAGACACCGAGGCGGTGACCTTGGTGGTTACCACCGAAACAGTCAAATTTAAGATATTATTGATAATATGTTAAGTGATTTCTAGATTTCAAGATCAGATCCCTGGTTTACATCTTTTCTAAATAAATCTTAAAAAGCAGTTGGAATGAGTTGTTTTTCTGTCTGAGTGTGATGGGGCTACTGGTGCTCACCCATATCAGGCTCTCCTTTCCTGAATGGGAAATATGGGGAAAATTTATGCCCCAGATGTTTAGATAAGGCAGGGCCCTATGCCTCTTTTCAGCCTACAAAATATAAGAAGTGAGATCGTCACTTCTGAGTGGAGCCATGTTTGTATCCATATTCTCCTTTTCCTGGAAAACAATGGCCTTATAATGAAGGGAAACTAAATCCTGAGCCATAAGATGAAAGACAGCCTCTGATGACCCATGTGGTCTTGCTGTGACAGAGAAATAAACTTTTGCTGTGTTATGCCACTAAGATTTTGGATTTTGCTACTGCTGCATAGCCTAGACCCGTGGTTGGCAAACTGCGGCTCGCGAGCCACATGTGGTTCTTTGGCCCCTTGAGTGTGGCTCTTCCACAAAATACCATGGCCTGGGCGAGTCTATTTTGAAGAAGTGACATTAGAAGAAGTTTAAAAAATTTGGCTCTCAAAAGAAATTTCAATCGTTGTACTGTTGATATTTGGCTCTGTTGACTAATGAGTTTGCTGACCACTGGCCTAGACTAGCCTAAAAAATACCCTGAAATATTTCATTTTGCTCTCTATACACCATCAACCAAGAGATAACAGAGGTGCAAGAGTTGGGGGTAAATATGTAGCAGTAGGTAGAAGTAATGGAAATGTTAAAGAATGCTGAGCAATGTTTAAAAAGCGGGGGGCAGGGGGGAAGCAGAAACACAGTAAGACAGTAAATCTTCTTTTCTGATGGGGCCCTACGGATTTCATTTGGCACCTTTGTTCTGGCCATGGAACATCTCTGCAATAGAGACAAAAACATTCAGAGCAATTCTCACCTGCGTAACTGAGCATTTTCACTTCTTAGTGGTTGCATGGCCAGTGCTATTTCAACTTGACTATTTTTGTTTCCACTTGTTGCTGGAAGTAGAGATACACATGCCTCCAATTCTGTAATCAGTCTCTGAATTTCTGAATCCTCTACAAAAGGCAGAAGAAATGAGTAAAAACATATTGTAAGTTGGTTTTGAATAAGATTATTCATGTGTATTACTAAATAAGAAAAATTTTCAGATATGTACATGTTATAAATAAATTCAATTATTTCTAAATTTAATACACAGACCCTATTTTCCCCTTTCCTGCTACTTGCCTATTCATAAAAATTCTAAAGAAATTAAATTCAGACACTAAAGATTAATCTTAAATCACAGCATTGTTATATTAGTGATATTCCTCAGTTGAAGTGTCTAATAGGAAGATAGTTTACATTTGTCTCTTAGTTCACACTGCCAAATAGGAAGATAGTTTACATTTGTCTCTTAGTTCACACTGCCATTTGTCTCTTAGTTCACACTGCTAGAATAGTTTACATTTGTCTCTTAGTTCACACTGCCATTTGTCTCTTAGTTCACACTGCCATTTGTCTCTTAGTTCACACTGCTATCTTCACTAATAGGAAGATAGTTTACATTTGTCTCTTAGTTCACACTGCCAAAGGACTACTAGAATCCAATAATTGCTAACAGGTTTCCTATAATTAATACAGTATTCGTATTTACAACACAGTCTTTTATTCTATTGCAAATAATTCACTTCAGGAAATTCAATTTGGCAAAATATTGAGAAAGGGTATACTAAGATGAGGTTTTATTATTTAATTTTATAAAGGAGATTTAACACAACTAGCCACACCTCATTTGATAGCAATACCCCTTCTTTTTATTAATTGGGAAAACTGGGTGGTTTTGGAGGTGGCAGACACAGGTAGAAGGTGGAATTTAGATTTTTTGTCCTTTATTTTTCTCCCTTCATTTTTATTCAAATATTTTATTCACTGAAAACATCTAATAATTATAATATTAACTATCTGATACCTAAAAGAGATAGGAAATATATTGTTACAAAAATAACTCACAGATATTTTAACACCCTGATGCAAAGTTTATGTGCACAGTAAACAACTATGCCCAATTATTAAGCAGTCCTCTACCAATCATTTGTACCATGGTTTTGCTCATAAATATTGGAGGCAGTGACCTGAGCTCTACCACTTTCTAGCAAAATAACTTTAGTCAAATTACTTAATTCCTGCAGCCTAAATTCCTTCATGATTAAAGGGAGATAATAGTACCTCATAGGATTGCTGAGGATTAAATGAGATACTGTTCTCCAAGCCTAGGTTTCCTCATTTGTAAAATAACAGCACCTCATGGGGTGGCTGTTAGGATTAAATGAGATAATGCACATAAAACACTAAGCACAGTGTCAGGCATATGGTGAATGTTTAATAAGTAATAGTGAATACTGCTACTATTATTATTGTTACTATGATTTGGTTAAGTGACAAGTTGCAGGTCTGAAAATTAATGTATCAAACCTTTGGAAAAATAGTGCTATATTCCTATAGATATTTTTCAAAGCTTTGATATTTTGTCAGTCTGCAAATATTAGGCATTCAACCAGTGTTTCTATAATCAATTACTATGCTTTCTAAGATGACAACTCTGTAACTCACTCTAAGCAAAAGCCATTATTTAGAATACACACACATAATGCAAACCAATGAATACAACCTGGCTCAAATATCTCATAACTCCATCTAAGACATTTTCCTTGATCTAATAAAAAAATCCCAAAAGTTAAATGAAAAGGGCATAAAAAGGTTTGGGTTACTTCTCACAGTGAGATTTGTTAAGCATTAGAACAGTTGGTTATTATTAAAGAAACTAGAGGCCCAGTGCACGAAATTTGTTCACAGGTAGGGTCCCTAGGCCTGGCTGGCGATCAGGGCTGATCAGGGCCTTCCAGCTGCTGGTCAGGGCCTCCCTTCCCTGGCTGCCAGCTGCCACCCAGGGCCTTCCTTTGTTCTGCGCCACCCCCTAGTGGTCAGCACACATCATAGTGAGGGATTGAACTCCCAGTCTCCCAGCTGAACTCCCAAGGGGACAATTTACATATTAGGCTTTTATACATATAGATACTCATCTACCTTGTTCTGCTACTAGGGCCTTCAGCTCTCCCAACAAATACATTATAGTTCTAATTTTTTCAGCACTCTCATTCCCATTTTTTGCTTTCTGGACACCCTTTATTCTTGAATCTCGCACATGCATATTTGAATCCTTTCCCTCAGTTGTGACCTCTCCTATTTGTTCTTTGGCACAATTTTCTTCATTAATGGGCAAGGAAGTTGGCAGTAATAGAGTGGGGCTTCGGTTTGTCTGACAGTTTGGTTGAGAATGCAACAGATTCATATATGTTTGGAAACACTTTAATAGGTCTGATTCCTTAGGAACTTCTTGTTGTGGCAGAATTTCATTAGCAAGATCCAGCTGCTCAAAAGCTGGAATAGCTGGTTTGTCAGTTTGAGGCAGGCCACATTGAACTCCAAGACTAGAACTGAAAGAATTCCTTAGAATATCAGTACAGTTCACAGAAATTGTGTTATGTTGTGATACAAATTGGTTGTCACCATCAGTCTGAACTTCCTAAAGAAAGAAAAAAACAAGTTTCAAAAATGTGAACACTGACATTATAGTTTTTTAAAAGTAAATTCGCTTACTCTGCAATATGGGAACATTATAAAGTCATGACTAAAATAGACTGTTTATAAATATCACACATGATTTAATGGTAAAGGCATAACAAATTAGTCTACTTGGAGACTAAAAAAAAAATTCTACTTTGGGAAATTTATTATAAGAAAATAATCTCAGACATATGAAAAGCTTACAGAAATGTTATGGTAGTAAAAAACTGTTGATTAAATGTCTGCCTTAGGGGAGTAATTACACGGACTATAGTATTTTCACTAAATAGAGTATAATCAACTTATTAAAAATTTATAGGATGTATATAAATAAACATGTTCACAATAAAATGTTAAGTGAAAAAAGCAGAACATAAAAGTGTATACATTTAATTATAATTATATATTAGGCTTTTATACATATAGATACTCATCTACCTTGTTCTGCTACTAGGGCCTTCAGCTCTCCCAACAAATACATTATAGTTCTAATTTTTTCAGCACTCTCGTTCCCATTTTTTGCTTTCTGGACACCCTTTATTCTTGAATCTCGCACATGCATATTTGAATCCTTTCCCTCAGTTGTGACCTCTCCTATTTGTTCTTTGGCACAATTTTCTTCATTAATGGGCAAGGAAGTTGGCAGCAAAACTTAATAAAAAAAGCAAACTTAATAAAAACCAAAAAACAAAATCTACACAGAGAATTAAATGATTAGAAAGCGCTATATCAATGTGTTAACAGCAACTGTATTTGGGTGGTGGGTATGAGTGATTTCTTTTTTCTGTTGATCTTTTCTACTACTTTCCCCTAACCATTGTTGTTAAGAAATAAGTAAAACAACTTGGGTAATAAAAAATAACTTGGGAAAAAATCACTGGTCTTTGTACATCCTAGGGCATTAAGATACATATAATCAATAACTTCAATTTTCTTTCTAAAGATAACAATTTCTATAAGCAAATTACTTGTGTAGTATATAAACTGTACCTACAGAATGAACCATTGGAGGGCAGGGTGGCGGCTGAGGTAACTGGATTGGAGTGGAAGTAGATAAGCCATAACTAGAATGTGGAGTCGTCTGAGATTCTATAAGGTAAGAAGGAAAGAAATATCATTCACATCTCATACTGCTTATACAATCATCAAACAACTTAATTATAGTTTATATTCATGCTTTTAAAAAACATCACTCATACTAACCAGAACCAGAAACAGTGTGGCAAGGTACAGCAGGAATTCCATTAGGGTTCTTCTTTGAAGCCAAGTTATTCATCAGTGACATTTGAGTCTGCACATGCTCACAGAGGGCTTGGTAGATTATGGGTGAATACATTCTGTAATGATCTTGGAAGGACCAATTTTGTGGTATAGCTGATGAGTTTCTTTCATTTCCAGCAGAAGTTTCATTGGGTATCTGTTTCTTATAATCTGAAGATACTAATGTGGAAGAAGGAAAGATTCTGGAAATAATATTCTTCAGCAACTTTTATCATAAGACATTAGGGGGGAAAAAAAACTTTCAGAAGTAGCTCAACTCATTATATTCTTTACAGAAGGGTTTTACCACTATCATCTCTAAAGAAAATCACCTCATATTCTTTTTTTATTGATTCTTGTAATCAATTAAATTACACAGTAAAAAATGATCTATACTATCTCTTTAAAATCTCTATTAAATGGTATTTGTCAAATCTCCCATTCAATTACAAGACTCCCCCGTTAGGGTGTTATTTCTTTCTAAAATCCAACAAAACTCTTTGACCTTGGTGGCGGGGGAGGGAAGAAAGAATGAAATTTTAAAAGCAAAAAACTATGTAACAATTCTGATGCTTTGACTGTAAAAATATCAATCAGAGTTTTGAGAATAAGAACAAAAGTGGACTTAATCTACATATTGGGCAATGAAACAAAATCCTAACCTGACATTTAAAATCTCCAAAGCTTGACCATAAACTAATTTTTCAAACATTATCCCATAACCCCCAATTTAAGTTTTTCGCTCATCAGGCCCATTTAGACTCCCAACAAGCCTTTCCATCTTCCTATAACATTACTCATGATGAACCATTTCTTCCATTGCAATTTTATCCACTCACCAAGGCTCATCTGAAGGCTTCCTTTTCCATGAAGCCTTTCCCAATCATTCCAGGCCAGTGACTGCTCTTCAAAATCCCAGAGCACATATTGTTTATACAAATCATATATCACTTGCAGATTATACTACATTGCTTATCTTTCACCTTGTCTATCTGACTAAACTAAGCTTCTTAAGGCAGAACTGTACGTATTTTATACTTCATTATTTTCTCCCAAAGTCCCCTATTAGTCTATGTACAAAGTAGTACAAAGCAGTAACCTGGTATTAGTTTGTTGTAGAAAAAAACAAGTTTTCCACATAGCAGTACTCTACAGATCAGTATGAAACTCTATACCCCTGTTTACTAAGTTCTCCTTCCCAAATGTTTTTTAAAGACTATTAACAGAGAAGGAGAACCAAGATGGCAGCATAGGTAAATACCGGTACTTGCTACTTCCCACAACCACATCAAAATTACAAATAAAATACAAAACAACCATCGTTCAGAACCACCTGAAATCTGGCTGACTGGAAGTCCTACAACTAGAGAAGAAGAAAGCACACTGAGACTCGTAGGAGGGGTGGAGGCGCAGAACAGGCTGGTCCAACACCCACATGTGGTGTTTTTTAATTGGGAGGGATATCTGGGCTGCAGAGGCCTCCCTTGAGAAGCAAGGGGTCCCAGCCTGACACCAGCCCCCTCGCCCAGGGTTCCAGAGCTGAGAAGAGAAGCCCCTGTAACTTCGGGCTGTAAAACCCAGCAGGGATCATCGCTGAGTGACACGGAGTCTGCAGGAGACCCAGGCAGTTCTCTTAAAGGGCAGGTACACAAACTTATAGGGTCCCACTCTCTCTGAGTTCCAGCTCTGGGGGGGACCCAGGGACATACAGGGAGGAACTGGATTGTCTGGCACTGGGGCAAGAACTAGAGGGAAGCTTTCTCCCAGACAAAAGTGCTGGCAGATGTCATTGTTCCTATACTGAGACCGCTCCCATAGCAGAGCTGACTGGCAGCCATATCTGAGTTTCCATCAGCCTGGCTCACACTGTTCGCTCCACCCTGGTGATTCCCTAAGACCCCGTACCATGCAATTTGCAGCCCCACTCAAGCTGTTTGCAGCAGCTTTTCTATATGAATGGCCTGTCCTGGCTCAGGCTTCAGACTTTCCTAAAATGTCTCAGACAAGCATCAGCTGGCATCAGCAAGACCCAATACTAGCAGCAGCCTGCCTTGCTTCACAGCTTGGCTTCGCTTGGGCACTTCCAAGCCCAACACAAGTAACAGCAAACTGCAGATTGCTCTGTAGCCCCTGCCAGGTGGCCCCAGGCAGTGGCTGACCTTACACCTCCTGGGAGGACCCAAAGCCAATGCACCCAGTGGACAACTTCAGACCATACCAGATTATAGCTCTACACATCCATGAGTGATACTTTCAAGGGGCAGACTTAGTGAACACCTAAGTCCCACTGAAGCAAGTCCTGCTCCATAGGGGTGTCTCCTGTACAATAGCTCTTCTACTGTAGTCACAGTTGGTCCTGACAGCCAATTGGCCTGGAGGTCAACTACTCCCAGTGACACCTACAGCAATCAAGGCTCAACTACAACAAGACTGTGTACACAGCCCATACAGGGGTGCACCTAGAGTGCCCTGCTCAGGTGTTTGGGGAGGCTGAGCCACGGGGCCCTGCAGGACACCTACTACACAAGGCCACTTACCAATTCCAGGAGACATAGCAGCTCTACCTAATACATAGAAACAAACACAGAGAAGCAGCCAAAATGCAGAGAAAAAGAAACATGTCACAAATGAAAGAACAGAAGAAAACCCCAGAAAAAAAAACCAAAAACAAAACAACACTAAATGAAATGGAAGCAAACAAACTACTACAGAGTACAAAACAATGGTTATAAAGATGCTCAAGGATCTTAATGAAAACTTCAAGAGACTCAGTGAGACTTTCAAAGATCTTAATGAGAATTTCAAAGACATGAAAAAGAATTTCAAAGACAGTCAGAAATTAAGCATACACCAACTGAAATAAAGAATAATTTGCAGGGATTCAACAGTACAGTTGAGAATTCTGAGAATCAAATCAACAATTTGGAATATGAGGAAGCAAGAAACACCCACTCAGAAGAGCAAAAAGATATGTGTTCATATGCAGATAGTGTAAGGAGCCTCTGGGACAACTTCAAACATACCAACATTCACATTATGTGTGTGTGTGTGTGTGTGTGTGTGTGTGTCAGAAAAATAAGAGAGAGAAAGATATTGAAGAAATAATGACAGAAAACCCCCTACCTGGTGAAAGAAATAGACTTACAAGTCCAGGAAGCCCAGAGTCCCAAACAAGAGGAATCCAAAGAGGCCCCCCCGCCACACCAAGACACAACATAATTAATATGCCAAGAATTAAAGAGAGAATCTTAAAGGCAGCAAGAGAAAAGCAGTTCGTTACCTACAAGGGAGCACCCACACTACTGTCAGCTAATTTCTCAATAGAAACTTTGCAGGCCAGAAGGAAGTGGTAAGAAATATTAAAAGTGATGAATAGCAAAAACCTACAACCAAGATTACTCTACTCAACAAAGCTATCATTTAGAACTGAAGGTCAGATAAAGAGCTTCACAGACAAGAAAAAGCTAAAGGAATTCATCACCATCAAACCAGTATTACATGAAATGTTGAAGGGTATTCTTTGAGAGGAAGAAGAGGGGGAAAAAAGGTAAAAAAATCCTATCTAATAAAAGAGTAATATGCAAATTAACCATCACCCCACAACACCCACAAGCCACGCCCACCAGCCAATCAGGAGCAAGTATGCAAATTAACCCCAACCAAGAAGCTTGGCCACAGAGTGAATAGGATGCTTGGGTTTCCCTGGCAATGGAGGAAGCCAAGCTTTCCACACACCCTGGCGGGCCCAAGCCTCCACTCAAGTCTACCAAGTTTCAATTATAGAAGATAAATAAATCCCAACAAAAATGGCTGTGGCCATGGAGCGAGCAGAAGGCTTGGCTCCGCTACAGGCTACAAAGTTTCAATTATAGAAGATAAATAAATCCCAGATACCAGGGCCTCTGCTTGGGTCACCAGGAATACCCTCTGCAAACCACCACAGGCCCCTCACCTAGGCCGCCCCACGCCCCAAGGGAAACCCCACCCTGATCTGGGACACCCTTCAGGGAAAACCAGCTGGCCCCCTCCCGTGCACCAGGCCACTATCCTCTCTAATAAAAGAGTAATATTCAAATTGACTGTCACTCCAGCACACAAGATGGCTGCCTCTATGTGGTCAAAGATCCTGCCCCCATGTGGACACAAGATGGCCAGCCAGGGAGGGCAGTTGGGAAGGACCAGGCCTGCAAGGGAGGGCAGTTGTGGGCGATCAGGCCAGCAAGGGAGGGCAGTTGGGAGGGACCATGCCTGCAAGGGAGGGCAGCTGGGGGCAATCAAGCCTGCAGGGGAGGGCAATTAGGGGTGACCAGGCCAGCAGAGGAGGGAAGTTGGGGGCAACCGGGCCTGCAGGGAAGGGCAGTTGGGGGGGGACCCAGGCCTGCAGGGGAGAGCAGTTGTGGGGGACCAGGCCTGCATGGGAGGGCAGTGAGGGGTGACCAGGCCTGTAGGGGAGCAGTTAGGCATTAATCAGGCTGGCAGGGGAGTGGTTAAGGGGTGATCAGGCTGGCAGGCAGAAGCAGTTAGGGGCAATCAGGAAGGCAGGCAGGCAAGCAGTTGGGAGCCAGCAGTCCTGGATTGTGAGAGGGATGTCCAACTGCCCATTTAGGCCTGATTCTACCGGGATCGGGTCTAAAAGGGCAGTCGGACATCCCTCGAGGGGTCCCAGATTGGAGTGGGTGCAGGCTGGGCTGAGGGACACCCCCCCTCCATGCACGAATTTCGTGCACCGGGCCTCTAGTATGAATAATAAAATGGCAATAAATACATATCTATCAACAATTGAACCTAAAAATGAAAATAAATAAGGAATCTAAGGAACAAAATAAACTGATAAATAAAATAGAATCAGAGGCATGGAAACATGGAACAAACTGATGAATTTCAGAAGGAAGGGAAAGGGGGGTAGGGGTGGGAAGAGATTTACCAAAGATCTTACATGCATACATGCATTACCTATGGACACAGACAATAGGGTGGTCAAAGCCTGGGGTGGGACAGGAAGCAGATGAAGGGCAATGGGGGGAAAAAGGGGGACATATGTAATACTCTCAACAAAAAAATATCTTTTAGCCCTAACCGGTTTGGCTAAGTGGATAGAGCATCAGCCTGTGGACTCA
Organism: Eptesicus fuscus; assembly: GCF_027574615.1. Lineage (NCBI taxonomy): Eukaryota > Metazoa > Chordata > Mammalia > Chiroptera > Vespertilionidae > Eptesicus > Eptesicus fuscus. The sequence continues at coordinate 56,476,418 of NC_072475.1, read as the reverse complement.
GGGGTCCCAGGTTCGATTCTGGTCAAGGGCACATACCTTGGTTGTAGGCACATCTCCAGTGGGGAGTGTGCAAGAGGCAGCTGATCTGTTTCTCTCTCATTGATGTTTCTAACTCTCTATCCCTCTCCCTTTCTCTCTGTAAAAAATTAATAAAATTTATATTTTAAAAATATATATTTTTTTTAAAAGGAGGGGAAATGAGATTACGATCTCACCCTGAGATGAGATCATTTGGGATTTAGGGTGGGCACTAAATCCACTGACTGGTGTTCATGTGAGAGGAAGGAAAGGAGAAGGGGATCTGAGATGCAAAGAACCATGGAAGCAACCATGGGAAGACAGAGCAGACGCTGGAGCAATGCTGGCATAACCAAGGAGGCCTGGCGCCGCCAGAAGCCGGAGGGATGAGCATGGCTTCTCTAGCGCCTCAGGGAAGCACGCCCCTTGCGTTGATTGAATCTAGCCGGCGAGATGACAAGCTCTCCTCTGGAGAACCACTGACTTGGGTCACTGGGAGTGACCTTCCCTTCTTCTGCCCCCACCCCCAAGCCCTCATGCACCAGGGTGGCAGTCAGCTGACCCAGGGAACTCAGTCCTAGACTTACTGGTCCACCAGGACCAGCCTGGCTTGGAGAGGGAGCAGGGCTTGTGGTCACTGTGTGGGGACTCCTGCAGGCAGATGGAGCCCCTAAGTGACACAAAATGACAAAGCAAAACATCAGGAGCTAGAGAGTGGCAGGGGGAGAGAGTCATAGCAGGGACTCTGTGACGTGGTTCTTACAAAGTCTGGTACTGTTCCAACATGCTGACATCTCCCTGTGGGAGGAGAGGGGTGACCTTCACCTGGGTCCCGGTCAGGCCTCCTGTGCTGCTTTCCTTCAGATGCCCTCCAGTCAGCAGACCGGGGGAAGGGAGGCCCCAGCCGGCAGCCAGCAGCCCCTAGGGACCCTACCCATGCACGAATTTCGTGCACTGGGCCTCTAGTCATTTAATATTAAAGATCAAATAAAGAGTTTCACAGATAAGAGAAAGCTAACAGAATTCATCACCATGTTGAAGGGTATTCAAGAAGAGGAAGAAGAAGAAAAGATGAAAAATAAAATGTCAATGAATACATATCTATGAACAACTGAATCTAAAAATCAAAACAAACCAACAGGGAATCTAATGAACAAAATAAACTGATGAATAAAATAGAACCTGAGGCATGGAAACATGGAACAGACTGACAAATCTCAGAGGGAAGGGGCAGGAAGAGATTAACCAAAGAATTTATATGCATATATGCATTACCTATGGATACAGAATAATAGGGTGATGAAGACCTGGGGTGGGGTGGGAACCAGGTGTAAGAGGGCAATGGGGGGAAAAAAGAGGACCATCTGTAATACTCTCAACAATAAAGATTTCAAAAAAAAAAAAAAAGACTATTAACAGAAATGATTGTGGTCTTGGTTGATCACAGGTTATTAAGGGTACAAGATACACTTAGAAAAACATATGGCTTTTTGCAGTACCTACCAAAGCTAAACATACAAATATTCTATGACACAGCAATTGTATCCCTGGTATATAATGATGATGTGCACAAAGAGCTTCATTTGCAGTAGCCAAAAACTAAAAACACCCAATAGCCATGAATAATAGAAATGGATAAACTATGGTATATTCATATCATGGAATACTACATAAAAATGGAAAAGAACAGATTACTGATATACACAACTACTTATATGAATTTGACAGACACAGCGTTTTATGAAAGATGTCAGACATAAGACTGCACAGTGTACAATTGCATTTATATGAAGTTAAAAAATAGGTAAAACTATCTAATGGAGATAGAAGTCAGAGAAGTGGTTACCTGGGGATGAGGGGATAGGTGATGGTGAGGATACTGATGATGCAAGTGCCTGAAAGGGTGCTGAAAATGTTCTACATCTTCACCTGGGAAGTGACTATATGGCAGTATACACATACAAACATTTATCGAGATTTATGCTTTATAAAAGTTATCCCTTAACTGTGTAAAGAATGAAACAGTTAAATTTCTGGTATGAATAACACAAATATATAGTATATAGTTTATTGACGTTTCTAAAAGCATAAAACTTACATGCAAAAGCAAAAACATTAAAGGCAGACTAAATATTATAACCAATGAAGACAGAAAAAAATGTTAAAGGAAAAATCCACTAAGTTAAAATTTGACTATGAAAATGGTTGGAGATATTAGATAGTTCCATTTTGACTTAGGATATGCCTCCTTTTGAGATGATCTATTCCTGTGAACATACACTAATATGAATTAGCTGAGTAACTTATGGCAAATTACTTAACCTGACCTCCTATCCCTCATCAGAAAAATGATTTAAAAAGTATCATCTACTTTATAAGGTTATGGTAATAAGTAAATGAGATAATACTTGTAAAGTATCAATGTCTAGCACATTTTAAGAACTCAATAAGCCAAAACCGGTTTGGCTCAGTGAATAGAGCGTCGGTCTGCGGACTGAAAGGTCCCAGGTTCGATACCGGTCAAGAGCATGTACCTTTGTTGTGGGCACATCCCCGGTAGGGGTGTGCAAGAGGCTTCTAGCTATCTATCCCTCTCCCTTCCTCTCTGTAAAAAAAAAAAAAAAAAAAAAGAACTCAATAAATATTACCTATATTACCAAATGGGTGTAAAATCTTAATACAAACAAGTAAATATTCCACAAATTTCCCATCTGATAACAATAATAAACCTCTAAGTATGTCTGCCTACTCTAAGCAATAATATTTATTCTTTATTTCTGAATAAATGAGCTACAACAAAATTGGTTAATTAACATGTGAGAAATATTTCTTATTGAAAATATAATTTTATTATAAATGAAACATAACAGTATCCTCTAATATATTTTAACTTTGAAATCTAAAATGATAGAGGGTGAGATCATAGTCAGTCCATCCAGCACATAGCTCTTTCTTTCGTCTTAATTCATGGGTCTCTCTTTTGATCTTGGATTTCCTTTGGCCTCATTTAAGGTAAGAATTGTCTGGTTTGAGGAATTCTCAGATTTCACACTCCCAGGTCTAGGCTCTGATTCACCTTCTTTTCAAGGGGTGGTTTTCACAATTTGTGATAAAGCTGAGCTACAATATTACGCTTCTGCCAGCAGATGTCATCATCCAACATAAATTAATGAGCTTCAAACATTTCTTAAAAAGGAAGCCTTAGAATTAAAATGACTTACTTTGCTCCTTTAATAACTCAGTCCATATGAAACTACTGATAATGAAGATTTATACTTGAGGAAAAAATCTTAAAGCAAATTATCCAAAACAAGTTAAAAACAAAAAATGGATATAAGAGACTGCATTTATACTACAATACAATTTTTAAGTGAACAAAAAAAAACACCACCTGTTACTTCACAAGCATATTTTCTTGCTCTTGTTCATCACACCAAAGCACCTACATGAAAACTTTACCTAATAGATTAGGATGGCAATACGCCTAATTGGTATCGGTTGATGACTAGAATCATGACAGGGATACATTTATTTATTCAGTCCTCAAAATTTTTTTCAGTCTTTGAATTCCATCTGCTGTACAGCACTGCTCCTTGGGTACACTGTCTGACAGGTGAGATAATTCCTGCCAGCCAAATACAGAACAAACATCTACTATAGATAAGAACTGCTGGATGCCTATTATAATTTGAAATATGTAAAGAATACCTAGCCTAGATGGAGACAATCAATGCTGAAAGTATTCTGTCTGTAGTGGTTTATTTCCCCAAGGTGACAGCAGCAACATATGTAGGTTACTGAAAGCAGAGTCATGTGCCTACAGTATTCAACAGTTATCAAATGTAAAAAAATTGCTTATTAAAAAGCTAGTGGCCTGGTGCACGAACTCGTGCACATTGAAAGGAAATTAATTAGAAGAAATATTTTAATATCACTATTCTCCCTTTCTCTATAATAGAAGTGTCAACTAAATTCATGATTGACAATGACAGAATGAAACACACACGTGCGATTGGCGCCAGCGAGAGCTTTATATGTATAGTGCATGCAAGAGTCCACTTAGCCTTTTATAGATATAGAATAAACTTGCTTAATTAGACCTGCTATCTGATTTAGCTAAACTCTTTCCAGCCCAGTGAAGCACCCCAACTTCTCTTTCAGGTAATTGTCAGCAACACAGCAGGAAATATCAATATGAAGATTATTATTGTAGATCACACAGGGAGAACAAAGGGTAAAATATTTAACTGCAGCAGTGTTTGACTATATTCTGCGCAGTGAGAAAACCTGAAGTCATTTTCAAAGTCCACCATTTCTTACTTCTTTTCAGTTGGGTCAAGTTTCTAAGTTTTCTAAGTCTCCGTTTTCCAGCTAATGAAAAGAAAATAGGATTCCACCGAGTCTCCTATCTATCCACTCCAGGGCTTCCGTGAGGATCAAATGAGATGAGGCATGGGAAAAAGCTTAACAGACATTTAGTTACAGTGTAAAGTGTTTCCACCTGGCTATAAAGCAAGTCGTGTTCCTGGGCTGAAGAAACTGCAAGGAGGCTAGTCGCTAGGGAGAGGAAGCCAGGCGTTGCTACATGACGTCATTACCCAGACGGTTGGACACTTAGCCTTTTATATATAGAGATATTTTTTCTTTAACTGTCAGGAATACTCTAAAAGTAAGCTCGATGCACTTCTGGAACTGCCTCTCTGCCTCTTTACTCCTAGTATACATCAAGGTAGGCAAGCTCGACTCCATAGACACTAAATGAGCCAATAGGTCCCAGGCAGAAAACACATATGAGGCCATACCACTGAGATAATGCATGTTAAAATTAAAATTATACATATATACTAGTTAATATACTCTAATGGATTCCTTAAAATTCTATTTATGATTTACCTCGCTTGTGGAGAGATGAAAAGAGCAAGTACTGAGAGCATGGTTTTTGTGTATTGTTGAGCACTGTGATAACAGAGTATTAACAGCTGCGAACACACACACAAAAAAATACATCCTTTCTAGATAGTGCTACAGTTTGGTAAACTAGAAAAGATGGAGTATTGACCTAAAGGAAAGAATGTTTCTGCTTCTAATGAGTCAACCTTAGGAGTAAATAAGTCAGTGAGAACTAATTTCTAATATTGCCCTATTGTCCTATGGGCAGTAGGTCCTACCTTCTGATGACGAAAGGACAGGAGAAAGGACAATAAAAATATTGTAACCTGATCACAGGCCAGAACTGCCCATTTGACTCTAATCCAAATATGAATTTAATGCTTGGGACCCAGATTACGAGATATCTCTCATCTGCTCGTCCAAATCCATCCTCTGCTTGTCTCCACCCTGCTCTCCTTAAGCTGCTGATCTATATGGATTACACTGTTAAGAGACAGTCCTTCATGAGTCTCTTCTGCTCCTACATGTCTTGCTGTGTACCAAGAAAGTAGGCCTTGACCTAAGCTCTTTACCTGGGCCATTTCTAAGGTTGAAACCTTGAGCAACCTTGAGGGATAAGGTAGTGTTTTCCCCTGAGACAAGTACAGGCTTGCTTACTTCTTACCACCCAAAGCAATGGAATCACCAACTCTGTTCCTTAGCTGAAACTTAAACCCTCAGCATGTGCAACATCCATCTGGGTCCATCACATTTCCTTCCTGGGAAGTGATGGCAAAGGGGAACCAAACAAATATGCTGATATACATGCTGTTTGCTGTGGTATAAATAATGAACTCCTTTGTCTCTGATCCAGGAGTCTTGGGTCTCCTGCCAGTATCTGTGACATAGTAAGGATAACTTATTAGCTTGTAAGAATAAAAATCAAGTTGGGTTTGATCCAACAGAATTCTTGACATTATCAAAGAAAGAAAGCAGAATGTTTATTCCAACTCTATGAGGTCATCTTGGGCTGGCTTTGTTCCCTAAAGAAGCTCACTGCTCTTCTCAAGATGGCCTACCCTATGCAACAGTATCTCTTTCTGAGTCCCAGTAACCTCTCCATCACCTCATCCTTTAAGGCCCATGGGTGGTAACAGTTCTGCTGCTGCTGCTGGCACTGGGCTGATACAATCCTTTGTGGATTCCCTATACCCCACTTACACCTTTGAAATGAGTTTTTTTTGTAAATAAACCCTTCTTGAATTATCTTAATTCGAGTGTTGCCATCTGTTTCCTGTTGGGACTCTGAATAACAAGCTGTTAAGCTGGGATCCAAGTTGCTACCATGGCACCACTACTGTCAACCATGTACATTCCAAATGAGAGTCCCTTGAGGAAGGGTGCCCTGGACAAGAAATAACCTGCCTTGAGAAAAAAGTAGGACACTGGAGGAATAGGCAGCTGATACTAACAATCCTTTCTTTGTCCACTGGGTCTTAATAGATAGGCCTCTGCTTTAAGAGTTTAGAACAGGATTAGCACACTTTTTCTTAAAAGGCTAGTGGATAAATATTTTAGACTTAGCAGCACAGCTGGGCTCTATGTCACAACTACTCAACTCTGCCATTACAGCACAGAAGCAGTCAGAGAAAATACGTGAATGAATTAGCCTGGCTGTGCTCTGACAAAATTTTATTTACAAAATAAATAAAATAAGTAAACATTATTTATAAAATAAAACTGGCTGTAGTATTGGTCAGTATTAGTTTAGAGCAGGGATGGGGAACATCTGGCCCGAGGGCCTAATCATTTGGTCTGACCCTGCCAAGGCATTAGGGGTGAGTTAATTAAATGTTTGACCAAATAGAGCAGGCTAATTTTTAAGTGGATAATTTTGTATGGCCCAAGTGTGATGTTATAAATATCCAAATGGACCTTGGCAGAAAACAGGTTCCCCATCACACTGGCCGGTGTTGCTCAGTGGTTGAGCACCCACCCATGAACCAGGCGGCCACGTGCTCAGGTTGTGGGCTTGGTCCCCAGTAGGGGATGTGCAGGAGGCAGCCAATCAATGATTCTTTCTTGTCATTGATGTTTCTATTGCTCTCTCTCTGAAATCAACAAAAAGAAATATATATTTTAAAAATATATAATATATATTTTAAAAAAGGCTCCCCACCCCTGGTTTAGACCAATACTGACCAATAAAAATATAATGTAAACCATATGTGCAATTTAAAATTTTCCAGTAGTTATATTAAAAAAGCAAAAATAGGTAACATTAATTTTCATGTTTTATTCAAATCAGTATATCCAAAATATTACCATTTCAATATGCAATTAATTTTAAAAATTATTTTATTTTTTTGTGTTAAATCTTCTAAACCTGGTGTGTATTTTATACAAAGCATACATCAATCTGGATGCTAAATTTTCATCAAAAATGCTTGCTCTGGCCCTAACCGGTTTGGCTCAGTGGATAGAGCGTCGGCCTGCGGACTGAAGGGTCCCAGGTTCGATTCCGGTCAAGGGCATGTACCTTGGTTGCGGGCACATCCCCAGTGAGGAGTGTGCAGGAGGCAGCTGATGGATGTTTCTCTCTCATCAATGTTTCTAACTCTCTATCCCTCTCCCTTTCTCTCTGTAAAAATCAATAAAATCTATAAAAAAAAAACCAAAAAAACAAAAAACAAAAACAACTTGCTCTGTATTTTGCTTTAATAACATTTTCAGTTGAAAAAGTAGATTCATGTACCCATGTTATTCCAAATATACTTAAATGTTTCTAATAACTGGATCAAATAACAGTTTCCAAGTTTAAATTAACTGAAATTAAAAAAAATTTTTAATTAAAATTAAAAAACATTTATGATTCAGCTCCTTGGTTGTACTAGCCATACTTCAAACACTCAATGGTTAGTGACTACCACCCTGATCAGTGCAGGTCAAGATAATGTGAGGCTAAACATGACTGGCCTCCAACATGGTTAGTAGGTTGTTTCCTCTGCCTTAGTTCTCTGACTCAGGGGCCGTATGGAACACCAACCTCTAGTCCTATGCATGCTCTCACCTCATTTTCTCAGCCTCTTTGCCTGGATCCTGGTCTGTTAATATCCAGGACTATTGCTGTAGATGATTTTCTAAAGTTCACCCCTTGTCTGAGCTGAATCTCAGCATGCATTGCTGTGCTAACACTGAGCTGGCCCACCTGAGCTGTGGAACTAGCTAGTCCCATTCTTGTCCATCTGAATTCCCATTATGGACATTTTCATCTCTATTTTGGGCTATCTTGTTCTATATGTCTCCAAGGGACAACATAAGCAAAACTTGCTTATTCTAAGCTGTTTGCTGAATCATTACACTTAATTAAGTCAGCAAGTTAACTGTGAGGGTGTAAACTATCCTTACCTACACTCACCGTCAATCAGTGACAGGCTCTCTCCTTACATTATCTACCCAATTTGGAATTTTACCTTCTTATGTACCATGTATTCTAACAGTGCAGCTCAACAAGTTGAGCTACCGAATCTACTAGGATATATACATACACAACAATTTAAAAATAGTAACCCAACCAATATTATCTATGAAAACAGTGGCAAGGAGAACAAAGATAACTCTACATACCCCAAAATGTCATTCCGAGTTTTAATCTTTTCTCCTACAAAACTCAGTCACTTATCTACTTTACTTCTTGGAAATATGATGATAAACAAAGTAACTACTTAGCAATTAGAAGCTGAAGAGAGAGAGGCATAAGCACACACACACCTGAATAACCAACATATTATTAAAATGGAAGACCAACTGCATAATCCTGATAATTTATTAAACCCTCAGAATTAAGTATTACATTTAAATAAAAAAGTAAAAAAAGACTTACAAATTTCTTTCCGGACTAATGAAGGAACAGTATGATTTTCATGTCCTTTCTTTTTAGATCCATGTCTTTTGCCTTCTAAAGGTCTGGGATTACATCTATTTTCTGAATATACTATTTCTGAACCTGTTAATTAAAACAAAATTCATAAGCATTAAGGGAACTACTAATTGAGAAAGGGTGATCAGAATATAAGCATTTAATAAATAAAACCTGAATCTTCATTTCTCAAAATGTTCCGCAGCAAAGAAGCACAGCCATCAAGCCCTTGTACGGCTTCAGCCTGTAAGGAGAATTTGGTAACATTTATATATAATTTTAATGCAGGAAAATAAAACATTGCATAGTTTTAAAGTTTCTTTTAGGAACAATTTAGTATTGGTAGAAAATGTCTTAAAGCAAAAGCATTCATATTTCCTTAGGGCAATTAATACTTTACCTTTGAATTTTTATCCCCACTTGTTAGCTTTTACCTAAAGACTAATTAAAATAGTGTGCAATGTATCAATTCAGTTTAATCTTACCTGACTTTCTGAGTCAGAATGGATGGGATAGCCAGAATCTGCATTACAACGTGATATCTTTCTTAAATGGATCCTAGAAAACAAGTTTAATATTTTTATAAATAATACACAATTTTTCCCCACAATATATTGTAAGTAATCATTTTCTTTCAAGCAAAGGTTGGATAAGAGAACTTGTCCAACCATGTAAAAAGAAGGATTTATATAGCACTTTATGAAGATTGTAAAGCCTGTTAAAATACTAAAATGATCAACGTGGGTAGATATGGAAGGTTCCTACTTTGAGTTTTGTAAAGGTAGAGACCCCACTAGTTTTCTAGGGTAGGTTCAATTTAGTCCAGCCCAAAGACCTGAAAAATCTCGAGATTTCCTAAAGTTGTAAGCTTCTTTAAGTACTTACTGCTTCTTTCCATTTGTTAATTTAGCAGGTCCGGTGTGCTTTCCTGAAGATAACACCTATGAAATAATGTATTATATTATAGTAGTTACACAAATATTTTTCTATTATACTCTCAGTATGCTGTCTTGACAAAACCTGAAATATCGCTCATATCCTTTCTATTGTGGTAAAACATAAAATAAAATTTACCATTTTTGCCATTTCTAAGTGTATAGTTCTGTGGCATTAAGTACATTAATACTGTTGTGCAACCATTGCCATCATCCATCTCTAGAACTTTTTCATCTTCCCAAACTGGAATTCTGTACCCATTAAACATTATCTTCCCATCCCTTCCTCCCCTCAAGCCCTGGCAAATACTCTGTCTCTATGAATTTGACTACTCTAGAGAGCTCATACAGTATTTGTGTCCTTTTGTGACTGGCTTATTTCACTTAATTAATACATCTTCAAGGTTCATCCATGTTGCAGTATGTATCAAAATTTCCTACCTTTTTAAGGCGGAATAATATTCCATTTTATGAATGCACCATGATACTAATTTTTCATAAATGTGATATATTCTAAAAACTCATAATTACAACTGAACTCACAATTTGTTCTATATAAAATGTCAAGCAAGTAACATAGACTTGTTCCTTAAGTCTATGTGAGTTGAAATGAAGAAATATGATTGCAACCAATCAGAGTAAGTTAGACTTTAGTCAATCCCTGAACATGTTCTACATTTCCCAAATTCTTCAAAACATATATAGGCAGTCCTCGGATTATGTCGGACTTGACTTACGTCATTTCATGGTTACGTCGCCGTCTCCCATTTACAGTACTTATAAAAAAAAAAGTTCCGTCATGTTGACATAGGTACATACATGCTTTATGTTTTTTATTATTTATTTACCATAAGTAAAGGTCAGGAATTGTTATCTTTCTTATAAATTTTTTTTACTGTTTCACTTCATTACTGCTGTGTATATGCTTCATGTGAGTGATGTAGGTGCTTATGTAGGTGGGTTCTGACTTATAGCGAAAATCGAGTTACTTCGCTGTAAAAACAGATCTCCGATGTAACCCGAAGACTGCTTGTAATTTAAGTATAGGGCAGAGTCCATAACTCTATTTCTCCACATCCTATATAATAAAAGCCTAATATGCAAATTGTCCCCTCAACCGGGAGTTCGACCAGGATGTGGGGCCAGCCTGCCAACTGCCCACTGCCCCTCCCCCTAGCTGGCCCGGCCTGGCCTGGCCCCCGATCAGCCCCCTACACCCTGTTCGGGGCAGGCCGGCCGGACCCCACCCAGGCACAAATTTGGCACTGGGCCTCTAGTTCTTTATAATGCCTGACAAGGCCAGCACACAAAAACTCTACCATTCCTCTTTATCCACATCTCATTCTCTCAATCTTTCTTTTAAAAGTCATATAGCAATACTGTTTTTATTAAAATTTTAAATTAAAATGTAAGTGGGCTACCTTTTGTGTATAAGAAAAAGTATGCATTTGTTTTTACATGCATCAAATATCTTGAGTGTTACACATGAAACAGTTCATTGTAGTTGCCTCTGGAGAGGGAAACTAAGAATCTGAGGGACAGAACAAGAAGGGAGACTTTGCATAGATCTCCTTTCATAGCTTGACAATTTTATATCAGATAAATATATTATCTCTATAAAAAGTAATTTTAGCCAAAACCGGTTTGGCTCAGTGGATAGAGCGTCGGTCTGCGGACTGGAGGGTCCCAGGTTCAATTCCGGTCGGGGGCATGTGCATTGGTTGCGGGCACGTCCCCCGGTGACGGGTGTGCAGGAGGCAGCTGGTCGATGTCTCTCTCATCGATGTTTCTAGCTCTCTGTCCCTCTCCCTTCCTCTCTGTGAAAAATCAATAAAATATATTTAAAAAAAAAAAAGTAATTTTAAAAAGACATGGTTAAATTCCCTACTTACTCCCTCATATCACCACTCAGGTGTAGTCACTGTTGGCAGTTACAATTATGGTTTTTCTTGACATGTTTACATATTTCATTCCAAGATAGCTCTGAGCAGTAACTAAGCTTTCTGGACTTATATAATGTTCTTTTATTTATTTGAATATGTACTCCTTCCAAGATTGCTATTGAAAATACACTGAAAAAGTTGGATTGATAGAGTTATATTTCTCCTTGAGATAAGCTGGAATACAATGGAGTCACAAAGTCAGCGGTGAGAACCAATGGTCTCTGCAGATCCTCAGGATTTTCCTCTTCAGTCTATGTATGTTGGTGTCCAAGCCAGAACCATAATAAAAATCCAAAGCATGCTAAGTCCAAAACAAGTATCACAATTATTATCTTTCAAAATCAAAAGTATTAAGATAAATGTATGGTATAATTGTAAGATTATACATAGTGTTTCTCCAAAAAATATACATGAGGTTATATTACAATCAAGCAAAGAAAATTACCCAGGATTAAAACACCCTACAACAGTAATTATCATATTGATATATTTCCGTCAATTTTTTTTTGTATTTTCTAATTGAAATAGTACAAAAAGCTGTATACTTTAACCAGATTCCCCAATTGTTGACATTTTATTACATCTGCCATGTTCTCTCTCAGAATATATCCTAATAAAAGGGTAATATGCAAATTAAACATCACAAAGATGGAGGCGCCCATAGCCACAAGATGGCGGCGCCCAGTCCTCTCAGCCCCGCGGAAGTCCCCCAGTCCCAGGGGGGCGGCTGCTGAGAGCGGGCAGCATGAGTGGCCTGGCGGAATGCTTGCTTTGTCACTGTGGTGACGAGGCAAGCATTTCACCCCAACCACGGAGGGCCTCTGACCAGGCCGGGGCACGGATGGGCCTCTGGGCAGCAGGCGTGGAGTGGCCAGGCCCCGCAGAGAGCTACTGGCACAGGGATTCGTGCGCAGGGCTACTAGTACATATATAATTGTCTGAAGTTAAGTTCAGAGTAAGTTTCAGACATCATACCCCTTTATAGTTGAATATTTAATCCTAAAGATTTCCAAAGAACAAAGTCACTCTCATATAACTAAAATATAATTATCAAAATCAGGAAATTAACAATGATACCATATTATAATCTAAGCTACAGACTATTCACATTTAATTACCCCAATACTGCCCTTTATAAAAATCTGGTCCACGTCCAATCCAGGATCATATTTTGCATTAAGTTGTAATATGTCTTTAGTCTCCTTTAGTCTGAAATAGCTTCTTAAATTGTCATTGTCTTTTACAGCCCTGGCATATTTAAATACAAACCAGCTATTTTGGTAGTGTCCCTCTGGACATTTAGATATATCTGATGTTTCCTCATTATTAGAATCAGGTTGTGCATTTTTGGCAGTAATACCACAAAAAGGATGCCATGTCCTTCTCTATACAACCTGAGTAGGCACATGATGTCAGTCTGTCCCATTACTGGTGATCTAAACTTGAATACTGAAGATGGTGCTTGCTAGGGTTTTCATTATAAGGTTACTTTAAAAATATATGTTTTTATTTATTTCAGAGAGGATGGGGAGAGAGAGAAACATCAATGATGAGAGAATCATTGATTGGCTGCCTCCTGCATGCCCCACACTGGGGACTGAGCCACTAACACCAAGCCCGCAACACTGGCATGTGCCCTGACTGGGAATCAACTGTGACCTCCTGGTTCTCTAGGTCCACACTCAACCACTGAGCCACAACGGCTGGACTGTAAGGTTACTTTTTTACCTTTGTAAATATTAAGCATCTTGTGAGGAGATACTTTAGATCATGTGGACATCCCCTTCATCAAACTCTTGCTCAGCAGTTTTAGTATCCATTGATATCTTGCCTTAAATCAACTGCTTGCCAAACAGTGATTTTTCTAACTTACATCATTCCTTCTACATTAGTTGGATTTACTTCACTGAAGCACTTCTCCTTCTTCATTTGTTATTATAGACTAGTTGATTCCTATTTTATTCAGTGGGTTATGTCCACTATTATTATTTTGATGCTCAAATTGTCCCAGGTTCTATTAGTATGAGTCTCTTCAAACTGGCTCCAGGTTCATTATTTTTAATTGTGGTAAGAACATAGCATGAGATCTATCTAACCTTTTAAATGTTTAAATGCACAACACAGTATTGTTGATTATAGAAATGACTAGAGGCCTGGTGCACACGAAATTTGTGCATGGGTAGGGTCCCTAGGCCTGGCCAGAGATCAGGGCTGATCAGGGCCTTCTGGCTGCTGGCCAGGGCCTTCCTTCATTCCACACCACCCCCTGGTGGTCAACAGACGACATAGCGAGCAATTGAACTTCCAGTCTCCCGGTCAAACTCCTGAGGGGACAATTTGCATATTAGGCTTTTATATATATAGACTAGTGGCCTGGTGCACGAAATTCGTGCACTGGAGGTGGGGTCCCTCAGCCCGGCCTGCACCCTCTCCAATCTGGGACCCCTCAGGGGATGTCTGACTCCCGGGATTGGGCCTAAACCAGCAGTCGAACATCCCTCTCGCAATCTGGGACCGCTGGCTCCTAACCACTCACCTGCCTGCCTGTCTGCCTGCCTGCCTGCCAGCCTGCTCTTCCCTAACTGCTCCCCCTGCCGGCCTTCTCGCCCCCAACTGCCCCCCCTTGCTGGCCTGATCGCCCCCAACTGCCTCCCCTCTGCCAGCCTGCCTCCCCCCAACTTCCCCCTCCCCTGCTGGCCTGATTGTCCACAACTGCGCCCCCCTGCCGGCCTGCTCGCCCCCAAATGCCCCCCCCCAACCTGATTGCCCCCAACTGCCTCCCCCACCAACCTGATCACCCCCAACTGCCCTCCCCTCCTGGCCTGATTGCCCTTAACCACCTCTGCCTTGGCCCTGCCACCATGGCTTTGTCTGGAAGGACGTCCGGAAGGTCTCCCGGTCTAATTAGCATATTACCCTTTTATTAGTATAGATGTTATATAGCACATCTCTAGAACTTATTCATCTTGCATAACTGAAACTTTCTACTTACTAAAAAGATACTCCCACTTCCTCCTCACTCCAGCCCCTAGCAACTACCATTCTATTCTACTTCTATAAGTTTGACTATCTTAGATATCTTATATAAGTGGAATATGATATTTGTCCTTGTGATTGGCTTCTCTCACTTTGCGTAATTTAAGATTCATCTATGTTGCAAATGGCAGAATTTCCTATTTTTTAAAAGCTGAATAATATTTCTTTATATCTGTTCATCCATCAATGGACATTTAGGTTGTTACCACACCTTAGCTATTATGAATAATGCTGTAGTGAACATGGGAATGCAAATACCACTTCAAGACTGTTTTTCTTTTGGATACCCAAAGTGGGATTCATTTTTTTGAGAAACCTTCATACAGTTTTTCACAGCAGCAGTACCCTTTACATTTCCATCAACAACATACAAGGGTTCCAATTTCTCCACATCCTCACCAATACTTATTTCCCGTTTGGGTTTTGTTTTTTTTTTTAATATATATAATAGAGATCCTAACTGTGATATTGACTTGCATTTCCCTGATGACTAGTGATGACCATCTTTTCATATCTGTTGGCCATTTGTATGTCTATAATTAATATTTACAAATTCTTTGCCCTTTTTAAAATTAGGTTGTGTCTTTCTTTATATTTTTGAGTTTCAGGAGTCCCTTTATATTGTGGATATTAACCCTTTATCAGATATGTCTTACAAATATATTTCCCCATTCTTTAAGTTGTGCTTTCACTCTGTTAATTATTCCCTTTGCTCTGCTTATCTTGGGATTTCCCTATCTCAGCTCTTGTATTGACCATTTCATTTCTCCATTGGAATTGACCATTTCTCCAAGAAGCTGTGGTTCCTTTCAGTGGACAATAGTATTTAGAAACCAAGATTAAGGCACTAGTTGTGCTCTTTGCTACTGGGGCTTCCAATCTTTTTTCATATGATTATTTACTTAGCCATCAAGACTTGATAGTTGTAATTTTGAATCTTGTTTTTATTTTTAAATCCTTTCCATATTAAGGTGAACATAGTCTTCAAAACTTTTTAATGGTTACATAGTATTTCCTTGAGTGCAAGTAATATGATATGCCCTTGGCTTGCTTTTGTTTTTCCCAATTTAAAAATGAACCTGAAATAAATCTTTCCATATACTGAAAATAGCCTTTTCATATTCAGGATCAAAAGCTTAGCCCTGGCCAGGTGGCTGAGTTGGTTTGGAGCGTCGTCTCCTATACCAAAAGGTTGCAGGTTAGATTCCTGGTCAGGACACATACCTAGGTTAAGGGTTTGATCCCTGGTCAGGGTGCCTATGGAAGCCAGCCAATCGATGTTTCCCTCTCTCCCTTCCTCTCTAAAATTAACAAAAACCATTCTCGGGTGAAGTTTTTTTTTAAAAGCTTATTTGATGAAAGGTTATTTGCTGCTCAATGGCCCTTAACACAAATTGTAAAAGCGCTCTCCAAACTGAACGCCCCAAATCACAATGCACAAGAGAATGTTTTATCTCACATTTTCTTCCACTTTTTACTTTGCTATTTGAGAAAAATATAAGCATTTCTTAGAAGTTCTACTTTCTACCAACCAGTGCAAGATAAACTTACATTTGTGGAATGATTTAGGGACTTTCATTTCCAATTAATCCACACCCTGTGAGCTGACATTATGTGTAAGAGGTAGAAACCTAAATTTCAGAAAGGTGGCTTGTTCAGCCTTACACCTTTCTCAATATAGTGTAATGTTTAAAAGAATGGACTCGGCCCAGCTCTGTGGGTCTGAATCCTGTATCCACTGCAAACCATGGGTGTAACTGCAGGGAAATTATTTACTCCATCCCTCAATTTCCTCATCTATAAAATGGGGATGATAATAGTATCTACCTCCTAAGGCTATTGTGAAGACTAAATGAGAAATTATATGTAAAAGCACTTGCAATAGTACCTGTCACATTGCTATCTAAATTTAGCTGCTATTGTTATCATTAAGATGGTAGTAAACTAAGTTTTAAAGGGGACTAAATTTTGTTACATTTATGCCAAGTCTGAGATAGATGTTTCACCAGATTCTTTGACTTAATCTTCCCAATTCTTTGAGGCATAATTTTATACCTATTTTATAGAGGAGGCTCAGAAAAGTAAAACGTGCTTTGCTTACTATCACTACAATAGTGGCAGAATAGGAATTTAAATCTGTGACTATGATTACAAAACCATGGTATTACCTCTTGCTGACTGGGTACATTCTGAATTAATATAAGAGAACGATCTATGAAGGTGAGGCTGGTCTGGAAGTACTCATGAGAAAGTCTTAAAAAAAACGGTAAGATTCACATTAATGGGGAAAACAGCATTATAGGTGAGTTAATAAATGATGGTGAGTTAATAAATGATGGAAGACCAAAAAGAAGGGGGAAGGCTGGATATATTTAAGGAGAACTAGCGGGTCTGTACGAGGAAGAGTTTATTCATTCCCTGAAAAGCTACTCCATGCCAGGTGCTGTCCTAGGCCTGGAGGATGTAGACATAAATTGTGCAGTAAGGAGGCAGGCAGATCAGCGACTTCTCTAGCCTGAAAAGTGGTCTGATAAAGGTTAGAACAGGGCACAAAAGGGGAGCCAAGGGGCACCCAAACAATGCGGATGGGAGAGTGTGAGGCAAGGCTTCTGGAAGTAGCCATTGAGCTGAGGGTCATGAGTTGGGAGGTGGAGATACCGGAGACAGAAGGGCCTTCTGGGCTGAACACAGAGCACCGGCGTGGAGGCAGGAGAGGACCCGGGCGTCCCGGACACTGCAGACTAGGTGGGCAGTGCTGGGCAATGCTGGGATAGGGGCGGAGGCTGGTAAGAAATGCAGTCTCAGGCCGAAGAACCGAGATTTTATCTTGAAAAGTAAGTGTTCGTTCCAGCCTCAGATTGTGAGAGAGTCACTTAGTGACAACGAGGAGGTGCATTTGAGAGAGGAGTAAGGCTAAAGGCGGTGACACGAACCAGGAGAGCTTTTTAAACTACTAGTAAAATACCAGCAATTGTGACGAAAGATCAGCTAAGAGCGGCAGTGGGTGGAAGAGCCGAGAACCTGGATTTGCTGCAACAAGGCACTGGGGTTAAGTCCCCCGACCCAGCGGCCGAGGCTGGCCTCGAACTCGGGCCTCCCCAGAGCCAGCGCTCCGGAGGGCTGCCATTAGAACACAATGTGCACCTAAGGACAGAGCGGCTGTGCTACGATGTTAGGACTAGGTGTCTCCCCCACGCCTCCTTCCCAGCATTTTTAATGCGGCGCGCTGTCTTTTTGTTGTTGTTTTGGTCACAGTTTTGCACTTCTCCCAGCTCGAGAACCCCCCTCAGTCCCTCTCCAGCCCCACAGTGAACGCCTCAGGGTCCACAGCCCTCACCTGGCCCGGCCGAGATCCGGACCTAACCATCTCTTGCAGCTTCAGAGAAGACCAGACCGAAGGAAGCAGAACCACACGATAAAAGGAATTAACCGCCGAAGACTCCCGACCGCCCTTGGCCCGCCCCCCGGGCTTCCGCTTCCGGGAAGGAGCCCGCGGAATACCCCGCCTCATGGTGTCCAGCGCGCCGCCGAGGCCTCAGAGCTTCTCGCAGCCGGGGCACTGGGCTTGCGCAATAGACCTCTCCCGGCTCCGGGCTCCACACCCTGGTGAACGGGGCGGGGCCAGGGAGGGGCGGGACCGGGCAGGAAGGGGCGGGGCCGGGCGAGGAGGGGCGGGGCGAAGAGTCCGGGCTCTGAGCTGAGCGCCACTGGCCCCACAATACCTGGGAGGCCTGAGTTCACGGTCCTGCGGTGAGGGCTTCTGGTGGAGGATAGCCACCCTGCATCAGCTGGGGGAAGTGACGACAGGACTCAACAGGGCATCTTTTAGATGCCATTGTAAATATAATTGCTTTCTTAAATTTCCTTTTCAGAGTGTTGTTAGTTGTGTGTTAAGTTTGTATCCTGCTACTTTGTTGAATTCCTTTATTAGTTCAACAGTTTTTGTTGTTGAAATCTTGTTTTCTGGAAACGTAAATGATAAGAGAGAATCATTTATCGGCTGCCTCCTGCACACCCCTTACTGGGGATGGAGCCCACAACCTAGGCATGTGTAATTTAACTGTGACCCTCTGGTTCCTAAGTTGATGTTTGTTGGAGTAAGTTCTTCCTTGATCCTGCTGACAGTGCCAATTGTGGGAGTACTTACTCCTTCATCCTGCTCAACTCTGCCAACTATGGGGTGCACAGGTCCTTCTCTATTAGGAACTGTACCTTCATGGATGCCGGGTATTAGATGGAGAAGGTATGAGCAGTCATAGGTGTATAAGAGAGCATTTATTGTAGCCTAGGTAGCCATTGCTACTAAGGAGCCATTAGACAAAGCAGTTCTTCAAAGTAGCTTCACACAGTAGCCGCTCAAAGCAGCCCTTGTTAATACAGTAGCAAACACAGGAGCCATACCAAGCAGCTGTACCCTACATAAAAGCAGCTTCTCACCAGCTGGTCAGTAACACATCTTTACACCAACTTAGACAAAAGAAGCTCCTTGCAAATTGTGACATCAATATTTGTGCTACAGAAAGGCACGCTTGCGCAGTGTATACAGTACAACCACTGTGCCCTTGTTTTTGCACCTGTGTATGACAAATTGGCCTTGAGCATCCGGCATACTTTGGACAGGGACCCCACACTCCAGTTGGCCATGAACATCTGGCATACTTTGATTAGGATTTCCACAACGCTCAATCACTGAACCACTGGCTAAGGGTGTCTTCTTTTTTTTCTACCATATTGAGACTCATAGAAAGTCACCATATTGTCCAGAGGAAATATGTTGGTAGCTGGGAGTGAAGTGTGGGGTGAGGGAAGATAAAGAGGACAGATGTGCTTCTGTATCGGAGGTAAAATGAACAAGACTTGGTGAAGATTTGGGAGGTATTTACATTGGCCTTTGTTTCTAGGTTTTGTAGGGAAGTTTATGAACTCATTTCCCCAATGTTTTATTATGAAAATATAAACTAAGAACTCATTTTTGGGCATATTGATTAGGGATGCCTTAAAGTCATCCTAGAGATAGCAAGAAGGCTACTGGATAGTTGAGTTTTGAGATTGGTGGGAAGGTATGGGATACAGATACACATTCCTGAGTCATCTGTGGGAACAGAAGCCAAAGGCTTCTGAGTTTGCTTCCAGCTTGCTTCCTTAAGAAAGCCTTTCCTTCCACTTCTCTATGCCACTCCTGTAAACTAGGTCATGTGCCCCTGTACTAGTATGTTATTGTACCACTTACCACTTGTGTGATTAGTTGTTAATGTCTGTCTTCCCAAACAGAATTTAGTCACCATGAAAGTAGGGACCTTATCTTAGTATAGTATCCCAATATATAGCACAATACTTTGTATATAGTAGAACCTTTTAAATTATTGAATACCGGTAAATAAACGAACCAACCAGTGTGTGGACTGCTTTGGTACATTGGAGCTGACAGCCACTTAAATGCTCTGAGACTCAGGTTTACCCAGGACATTTACGTCCTTCTAGCATCATGGTTAATGATTCTGCTTGGTTGAGGCAGTGTTTTATAATTTAGTGCATTAGACCAATAGTTAAACTAAAAACACAGTTAAGATTTATAGCCAGGATACAAGATGCAAAAGTTAGAAGCTGCATACTGGAATATAAATTAAATGTTGGGAGCATGAGCTCAGGTCTGCCTGGAAAGATCTGAGACTGCCCTGTTGCTTTTCCTCAAGTCATTTGGTGTCTTCTGGAATGATTTATAATCCCATGATTCTTACATCTTTGGAGATCATATGCAATTTTGAGAGTTTGCTAAAAAGCTTTTTTTTCCCCTCAGAAAAATGTTAATGTGCAATATATATACATACATACATATACACACACACACACACACACACACACACACACACACACACACACACACTCTAGAGGCCCAGTGCATGATTGAAATCGTGCGAGAAGGCACCTCGCCTCCCGCCATGCGAGGAGGCACCCTGTGGGGGGCCAGGACCCGCACCTGACTTGCACAGTGCCGGCTGCCGTGGGAGTCAGGCCAGACAGCGCCGTGGGGGGCCGGGACCCATGCCTGACTCACAGCGTCCCCTGGCTCCCCTGCCTGTGTCTGTTCCGGGGCTGCCCGAGCCCCCGCGCCGGCTTGGGCAGACCCCCCTGCTTCTGTCTCCGTCTCCGCTCTGGGCCTCACCTGCGCATGCAACCTCCTCCTGTCTGGTTGTGACCCGTTACAGAGTCCCGGCCTAATTTGCATATTACCTCTTTATAATATAGCATACATATACATATGTGTGTATGTGTGTACATATATATATATACATAAACATATATATACATATACATATATATTAGATATACATATACATATATATACATATACATATATATACATATATATACATACATATATATATATATATATATATATATATATATATATATATATATATATTAGAGGCCTGGTGCATGACATTCATACACTGGGGGAGTCCCTCAGCCCGGCCTGTACCCTCTCACAGTCTGGGACCCCAAGGGGTCCTAAGCACTTCTGCGGAGGTGGGAGAGGCTCCCACCACCGCCACTGTGCTCACCAGCTGTGAGCCCAGCTTCTGGCTGAGTGGTTCTCCCCCTGTGAGAGTGCACTGACCACAAGGGGCAGCTCCTGCGTTGAGCATCTGCCCCCTAGTGGTCAGTGCACGTCATAGCAACCGGTCGTTCTGCCGTTTGGTCTATTTGCATATTAGGGTTTTATTATATAGGATATATAATTTATCAGAAGCATTCTAGAACCTTTCCAAGGATTTCAGGTTAAGAATCCTATTTTTACCTAATTCAGAACCAGCTTTCCACACTTGAGTGTCCAGCTCCTTCTGTTGCAGGGCCCTGATGATCTTGGAAGTTGTTGGTTAACTAGGGATAGTGAGGTGCCTGGCTGAACAGCATCAAGGAAAGTAAAGCATGGAACACAGAGAAAATGGAATTGAGCCACAATCTTAGCATTTCCCACTGAAACTTTAAAAGAATCTGCAGTGTTCACTTTAGTCAAAATAGCTTAATTTAGGAAAGAAAGAGCCCACTTCTTTTTCTTTATAAAATCCTGATTTTATTGCTTCCTGAATGTTTTTCCCTTTAAAGGAGAAATACAAACCATATGTTACAGGGGCCTCAGCTTGACAGCTTAATTTAGGTCATGCTGGGATTCAGATATTTCTGGTCATGCCAGGAAGACTAGTGGAACGGGTATGACAAGGGTCTATTGGCAGCAAGGACTAAGAGAGCCCCTTTGGAGTGATCTCATTACAAGGAAGAAAGACTTGGTTTGAGGCAATGTGCCAGGCTTGAGGGTCAAGTGTGCTTTTAATACAGTACAGTGCCAGTCAATTATTGCCCTGACCCAAGTTGCGAAGTGGTAGTGATTAGCACGCTAAAAATTTGTTTCATTAAAATCTCTGTAAGGCATTGCAGCAGATGTTAGTGGTGCCCCAATCCATTTGCTTATTGTGAACACCTATGACTTTCTACCTGAGCACTTTCTTTTCTGGAGCAAAGGAAGCAAGCTCAGGCCATGAGCTGGGTAAGCTGGAAATGCCAGAAAGTAGTATCCCTGGATGCAGCCCTCAGTCAAGGACAGATGGAAGTTTGGGGAGAACGCAGCCCTTAGCAGATGGTGGAGAGCTCCCTCCTCCCTCAGGTTGGGGTAATTCTGAGGTGTGTTCTCCACTGTCTCCCCGAGTCCTCCAGAAGGCTTGGGTTCCAGGCTTGAGAGCACACCCTCTATTAGCTTCCTTCCCATCACTTACTTTTCCTACTCCCTTTCCACTGTTCCTGGGACTGCCTCCCAAATACTAAACTGCTTGCACTTAAATATTTGTTTCAGAGGCTGTTTCTGGGGTATGGAAACTCCATATTAAGATAGGCATTGAGCATACAAGGCAGCACAAGTTTGGAGTAAAGCAAAACTGAATTCAAATTCCAGTGACAATGAACAATTTAATTTATTGAAGGCTGTTTCATCTATAAAATGGGGATAGTAAATGACCTCATTAGGTCAGGTTATAAAAAAAATTTGAGAATGTATGGGAAGTATTGTGCACTATGGCTTGTACATAGTAAGTGCTTTAATAAATGTTGACTATTGTCAATAATCTATATATATAAAAAGCCAGCGACTGAAATGCTGTAAAGGCCAGAATGACTGGTCGCTATGACGCCCACTGCGGCCAGCAAATTGGGGGTGGGGCCAGCTGGCCAACCTCCCGCAGCCCTTCCCCTTGGCCAGCCCTGCCCCCAATGGGCCCACCCCATCCTGATCGGCCTGCAGCCCCTCCCCCTGCCCGGCCCCACCTCAGATTGGCCCCCCCACTCTGATCAGGGGCAGAACTGGCTGGCCAACTGCCTGCGGCCCCTCCCCCAGGCTGACCCTGCCCCCAATGGGCCCCCACCACCCCAATCAGCCCGCGGTCCCTCCCCCCAGCCATCTCGACCCTGATCAGCTCCTCCCATTCCGATCAGGGGCAGGGCCGGCAGCCAACCACCTATGGCCCCTCCCCCAGGCTGCCGGCCCCTGATCGGCCTTCCTACCCTATTTGGGGCCAGCCAGCCCACCACCAACAGCCTCTCCCCAAGGCTGGCCCCACTCCCGATTAGCCCCTACCCCCCTGATCGGCCTGCAGCCCCTCCCCCCAGCCCAGCCAGCTCTGCCCCTGATCGCCGCCCCCCCCCCCCCCCCCGCCACACCAATCGGGCTGGGGCTGGCCGGCCAACCTCCCATGGCCCCTACCCTGGCCGCTGACCCAATCGGCCTCCCACCCCATTTGGGGGCGAGGCCCGCCGGCTAATCACCCACGGCCCCTCCCCGAAGCTGGCCTGGCCCTGATTGGGCCCTGATCGGGGCAGGCCGGCCAGCCAACCTCCCGCCTTATTCTCCTCCCAACAGGCCCCATCCGGATCTGCCCCAATTGGGGCTGAGCTGGCCGGACCCCACCTGTTCACAAATTCATGCACTGGGCCTCTAGTATATTTATACTATTGTTAATACAGCATAGTGCAGGTTGAGGGCAAAACTGTTTTCCAACCTCGGGATGACTGCTGAAGGAGGTTTGGAAGATGTGCTGTAGAGGCTGGGTGTCTAATGAGCACATGGGGCTTAGCAATATCCATGACTTAGAGCAGTGGTTCCCAACCTTTTTTTGGCCATGCACCACCTAAGCAGCTCTAGAATCCTGATTCCCCCACTGTGACATATACATGTAATTCTTATTATTCAAAAGGTGAACTCCTGCCCTGGCCAGTTTGGCTCAGTGGATGGAGCGTTGGCCTACGGACTGAAGGGTACCCGGTTTGATTCCGACCAAGGGCACATGCCCAGGGTTGTGGGCTCGATCCCCAATAGGGGGCGTGCAGGAGGCAGCCGATCAATGATTCTCTCTCATCATTGGTGTTTCTATCTCTCTATCCCTCTCCCTTCCTCTCTGAAATCAATAAATATTTAAAAAAAAAAAAAAAAGGTATTCACGTGGAGGAAGCCTAAAAGCCATTAACTTGGTCTAAACAAGCTTCCAAAGAACATAGCATCCATGAAAGAGAAAAATAAAAGGACAGTTGAAGTACTGAGGAAGAAATCACTAAGAAATTGTTAAAAAAAATAATAATATGAAAAGATATAAAACATAGCAAATAAAGTTTCAAAACATATAATAGAGAACTGAAATGCATAAATATGCCACAGTTTATATTTATAGACTGTATATGAGGCCCCTAGAACCATAAGAAATGCAAAAAATTCACTGTTAATAACTCATTCTCGAATTGCTCCCCTTAAAAATCAAATTGCCCCCCTGTGCGGCATGTGCCCCAATTGGGAACCACTGACTTAGAGGAAACACTGCCCCAGAAACATTATTAAGTTTATGAACTTAGTTTGCTGTCTAAGGGCCTTTCAAATTGGGATTGTTCCCTTTGCTCCCTTTCACTCCCCACTCCCAAGCAAGATCATATTTAACTTAAAAAATATATATTTTTATTGACTTCAGAGATGGAGAGGGAGCGATAGAAACATCAATGATGAGAGAGAATAAGTGATCAGCTGCCTACTGCATGCCTCCACTGGGGATTGATCTCACAACCTGCAACCCAGGCATGTGCCCTTGACCAGTAATCGAACTGTGACCTCCTGGTTTGTAGGTCAATGCTCAACCACTGAGCCATGCTGGCTGGGCCATATTTAAATGTTTGATCATAATGAAAGAGAAACTGAGGCAGGTTAAAGGATTTCATTCATTCTCTCAGCCCGATTAATTACACTGCCAAGGTCATCTGCAGTAAGTCAGCCCTTTCAAACAGCCGAAGGCCCAGGTGGAAATGACGGGCCACTTTGGCTAAGATGGCAGACGAGGGTTAGTTGTTGCCATGCCCTTGCAGGAGGATCGGGTTGACCTTGGTTATGGAATATGTTTCAGCTCTTTTTATTGTTTTACTCTAGCTCAGAATCAAGGGCCTATGGTGATGTCCCCATTACAATCCTCTTTTACTTATTTGGACACTAATTTCTCCCCAATTCAGTAGAGAGATATGTATTTTAAAACGTAAGTAACATGCTTTTTATTCAAAAATAACTTTTAAGAAGGGATAGTATTACAGTTAGAAGGGACCCAGCAACTTTGGTACATCTGGGCTTGAGAACAGTAACCACAAGGCCTGTTAGTCTCATCTGTTTCATGGGAAAAAGAAAAACCTTTCTGTGACCTTGTCAGCCAGTCTCTTAAGCTCAGGCAGGAGGTATTCCCAAGAGGGTCCCATTTCATCTGTATGTGGTGTCAGAAATCTGTTGACATTGACTAATACTGATCTCTGGGCCATTTGCATTAAAGTGATTGAAGTTCATGTCTTAGTGTTAAACTGTGAGCTCCTTGAGGGCAGAATCCAGATATGATTTATTTTTATATGCTCAGAAGCCAGCATAGCTCCTGCCTAGGGTTGCCAAGTTTAGGGGGTGGGGTGGGGAATAAAAATATTATTTGTTTATCCAAAATTCAAAATTAACCAGTGTCCTGTATTTTACCTGGCAATCCTATCCCTGGCATATAGCTCACCTCAGTAAATATTGGTGAGTGAGTGAATGAATGAATCATACCAACAAATGTGGAATTAAACTGGTAAAAACATGGATTGACCATGTAAAAGATACTCATCTAAATTATGCCTAACAATCTCACAATAGCAAAACTGTGGCTGGTTAACATTCTATTTTGAAAGTCTGACAGTCTGGTTTTGATTTGAGATGCATTTCCTATCCATGCTTCCTCAACCCCTGTTACTTAGTATCCATGTGGGAAGAATATTAATCTTCTGTTAATGTGTTTTGTCCCAATAATTTTATGTCTTAATTCCACACACTTCAGATTTCATGTTGGCCTAATTGTTTATTAGTGTGTACCAGTTGTACAAGAAAATGGTAATCGGATGGTGTGTGGGGTTCAGCTATTCTGAAGCACAATCATCTCCAAAATTGTGCTTTTACTCCAGCCGAACCCTTGGGTTTTGAGTAAAGTCAATCACCTTGATTAAACCATCAGGACCAATTCTGTTTGGAAAAAAATATATATCTGAGGTTAGTCCATTTAACAATTCATCTGAAGAAAGATTATATAAACTTTCCAAATGAATTCTGCTGCGGCTCCCACCCTCATCACCCTCTTTTTCTCTCAACCCTTGACTGTCTGCCCCTCCTCCTTCACTCCTACCCACTGGAGACACCTGAACAGGAGTTGGCATCACTTGGAGGACTTGTAAGATACGGATGCCTGGGCCCTGCCTCCGAATTACTGATTGGGAGGTTCAGGATGTAGCCTGAGAAACTGCGTTTCTAACAGGTTCTCAGGTGATGCTATGCTGCTGGTCTTGGCAACACTCTGTTCACTATCCTATACCAGTGGTCGGCAAACTCATTTTTTTGAGAGCCAAACTTTTTAAACTTAAACTTCTTCTAACGCCACTTCTTCAAAATAGACTCGCCCAGGCCGTGGTATTTTGTGGAAGAGCCACACTCAAGAGGCCAAAGAGCCGCGTGTGGCTCGAGAGCCGCAGTTTGCCGACCATGGTCCTATACCATTCTTCCCTTTCCCTTGCCCCTTCTCTTTTAGATCCTTATCTCTTGTTCTTCACACTATATCTCTGTTCCCAGATCAGTATAATACAGTAACATCAGTATGCCTTGGCCTACTAGATTTACAGTATTTTCCTGGTAGTTTTTCCCCTCCAGTTGGTAAAAGCTTACTTACACTTCCTGTTCAATGTAGTTCAGCATTCGGCTGACGTGTGATGCAGAGATCTCTCCGTCCACTTCAGCAATATATGTGTAGAGAAACTGGAAGGTGCTGAAAGGGATCCGGGCAGGTCCAGTATCATGGTCACATGATAAAACTTCACATGCTATCTGGAGAGTTTTGGAAATGGTCTATAAAACCGTAAGATTAAATAAGGAGAGAGTCACTGTTCCAGAATAGATTCCTCAGATCAGTTTAGATACAAGAAAGAAAACAAAAATTTTGCTCTTATAAAATGAAGTGGGAATGATATAATATTCTGGCAAGTTTGAATTTTTTACACCCAAATGCTATTTAATTCAATAAGAAAATCTTGGTCTACTGGGTATCTTTATTTATTTTTTAGAGAGAGAGATAGAAACATCAATGATGACAGAGAATTATTGATTGGCTGCCTCCTGCATGCCCCCCACTGGGGATCAAGCCACCCGGGCATGTGCCCTGACCAAGAATCAATCATGACTTCCTGGCTCATAGGTCGACACTCAACCACTGAGCCATGCCAGCTGGGCCTGGGTATCTTTTTTTATTTTCCTTTTCTTTCTTTGTTGGAGGGATATTCTCAAGGAATTAAGTTTATAAACTGATGAATACTTAAAAATATTTATTATCATAATACTTTAAAATATTTATTATTTTAATCAGAACTTTATTCAAGAATTCGATTTGCATTCTACAAAATTAAAATGATTATTCTTATTGTTCTCCAATCTTCTCTCCAAGGGGACGAGGTCATTATCAGAGAGATACTTTGAGCAAATGCCACAGGAAGAGAGGAGAACGGAGTAGAAGAATAATGCCCCAGGGAGATAAGAGTCCCCGATCAGGAAAAGTGACACTGACCATCACAATAAAACTAGTTCTTCTACTAAAACATGTGAGTCCATATTATCAGAACTACCCAGCACTTTATATGACATAACACTAACCTGGTAGTTGCTGGGAAAAATTAGTAGATGATGAATGCCAGCTACGGCTTACTTTGTCTTTAAATACACCTACCCTTTGAATAAGTTTCACAAGCAAGAGAGTTGTGAAATGATGGGATAAAGGAAAGAAATGATTCAAAGAAAGGATTGCTTAGCTCTGAGTTAGCAAAGACAGGTCAGCATGTCTATCTTGGTGGTTTACTAAAACAGATGATGTGTAGATTCTCCCGACATTCTCTCCCCGGATCAGGGAAAAGTTAGTCCCAAGGGGTGAAACTGGGTGAAAGAAGCAGCAGCTGCTATAACTCTCCAAATGGCTGGCCAGCATTGTTCTTCACTGGCAGCTTCTGTTTGCTGTTCTGCTGCCTTCCCCTCCCTGAGTTATTATGAATGTCTAGATGGTGTTCCTTTAACTGTGGCGCGTGTTACCCAGGGATGTAAGTCGGTATGTCGGGAGGTATGTGAAGATGCTGAATAAACTAGGCCCATCTTCCTGGAGTGACAGTTTTACCCGATGCCAGGTAATTTAAACATTATTTGCATTAATTAATTATAATTGATTATTAAGTTTTTTTACATTTACAAACATGGCTATTTTATGAAATAAAATCTTCAACATATATGAGTTTTAAAATGATACACTGCATGATGTAAAAGAAATTTTATGTTTGCAGCAAGCCACTTGCAGTTATTCTTCCCTGCCCTTGGCAGTCCTCTTCTAGAAATCGCTGTGAAGCACGGAGTGAGCCAGGCCTCACCACAACGGAGGGTGGGAGGCCAGGCATGCGGGGAAGCGGGGTGAGAGGCTGTCAGTGAGAATGGAGTGCATGCATGTAGGTGAGGTCAGCATGATAATGGTTTTGGGTAGATTTGCAGGCATGTATGCACTGAACTTCATAATTTCCATCCATAGCTCATTCTCTCTGCTTCTCTTCTTCTTTTTTTTTTTTTTTAAAAAAGGAAAAACAAAAAACAAACAAAAAAACACCCTACTCCTGTGCTGCCTTTGTCCTGTTGGTCTCTTCCTACAGTCTCATCCAAACTGAGGTGTTGTTATGAGATGAATTGTGTCTCCCCAAAGTTCATATGTTGAAGCCCCAACTCATATTTGGAGACAGGGCCTTTAAAGAGATAATTCAGTTAAAATGAAGTCATTAGAGTGGCCCTAATTCCATAGGTCTGGTGTCCATATAAGAGGAGGAGGGAGGGAGGGAGGCAGGGAGGGAAGGAAGGAGAGAGAGAGAGAGAGGGAGAGAGGATACGTGCATGTACACAGGAACAACCATATGCAGAAAGAGGGAGACATTGGCCATTTACAAGCCAAATGAGACTGACCTCAGACACACCTTGATCTCAGATTTCCAGCCTCCAGAACTGAGAGAAAATAAATTTCTGTTGTTTAAGCCACCCAGTCCATGGTTCTTTGTTATGGCAGCCTTAACAAACTAATATAGATGTTTTCTACCCCAAAGAACCTTCAAATTCTACTGCCCTCATAAGATTTTAAAATATTTTAAAATATTTAATATATGGATGAATAAAGAAAGAATTCCCTGGACTGGAGCTTTTTGGTAAACTTAAATAAATCTAAAGTCAACAGCAAGCTGCATTCCGATGCACCTTTCCTTTTTGGTCAGATGGAGATCCACTTCATAGAGATAGCCTTTCAGCATCTTATGAGCCTTGTTTTCGAATTTAGAGGTGAAAGTCTAAGAAAGTGAATTATTTGCTAACAAAATATGTCATTCCTTCCAGGAGCACAATTTCACAACCTCTTCTTTTATATAATTGGTCTCAGTGGAACAGGAGGTGGTGTAGGCTATTCTAGAAGAAGGGGGTGCTCAAAGGGAAGAGGAATACATGTCTTCATGTAGCATTTTGAATCGTGTGTGTAGACTCAGAGAGCTCAAGACTGAAGTTCCTGCTACCTAAAATCTCTGCCATTAGACTTTTCTATGAGGAGGAAACTGGATTTTCTAGGTGGTACAGAGATCATGGCTGGCTGGTAAGTTGGCAAAGAAAGGAGGGATTTCTGGGCTTGCCTCTAAGGATATATGGGTTAACTAGAATGCAAACCCTCCTCTAGCTGGTGACACCCTGACCACTCCCACACTTACGTTCCTAGCAATAGTCTAACATGAAACAAATGGCTATAACAGTATTGGTTCCTGGATTCACACAGTGCCCTTTACTTATGGACTAGACCTTCAGGCTGACCTCTGGATGTCCTTTGACGTAGAAATGATGAGGGGGCAAGTCATCTACCTCAGGACCTCCCAGAATTGGAGAGGTCCATTGCTCTCCAGAGTGAGGCATGAGTGTCTCAGAGGAAGCAGGGAAGGGGGAATAGAGATGCAAGAATCTCATGGAACATCTAATCTAACGTCATCACTTGGCAGGGAGGTAGAAAGATATAATTCACTTCATGGTTTCCCCTCCCCAATTTGGGAGGCAGCCATATCAAAGTCAACCTAGTAGCTGCACAGTGAGCGGAGCCGAGGGAGGGTTGGAATGTGGCTTTCCAGAGTCATTCTTGGTTACTGTGAGGTATGGACATTCTTGGTTACTGTGAGGTTACTGTGGACGAGGAGAGGACACAGGCATCTCACGAGGTGGTGAGGGGCTGTGAAGTAGACCAGCAAAGTCAGGGAGCAGGTGAGGGCAATCCGGAAGAGACTCCAGGAGCCCCTGAGCACCAGCAAGAATGTAGATGAGCCAGCGGGGACTGTTGTGCGGTGAGAGAGGCGGGACCAAAGATTTACATTGCAGACAGCTAGCGACCACAAAGATGAGTATTTAGTTCCAGGCAGATCCTCTGATTCAAAGTACCTTTTCATGGTTTTGCCAGAGGGGACCAAGGGTTGTGGGAAGCCTTTCAGCTGGGTGTTCTAAAGTCCTAGAGTTACCCCTTTCCTAATATCCTCAACTGCTATCTTTTTTTTTATATAGTCAATTGATTTAATACTTTTTTCAATTACAGTTGACATTCCATATTATATTAAATCAGGTGTACAGTGTAGTGGCTAGACATTTATATAATTTACGGAGTGATCCCCCTGATAAGTCTAGTACCCCCTGACACCATACATAGTTATTACAATATTATTGACTATATTCCCTAAGCTGTGCTTTATTTACATCCCAGGGACTATTTAGTAACTGCCAATTTACTGTCATCTTAAAGAGAGGAGCAGTGAGGAGAAGCCCGAGGGACTGGACAATTTACCTTAAAGCTGTTTCAGTTATTGCATCAGACGAAAATTCCAGAATTGGATTGAATCTACTTATTTTCTTACTTCACCCTTTGTGGGTGGTGTAGATCAGGAAAGTTGGAATTGCATACAGATAAACTAAAATAATTCTCCCCACCCCTGAACATCTCTGAATGTGCTATGAGTAAATTTGTGACCCTGTGAGACTTTGATAAAACTGTCAGCTTTTGTATTTCCCCCCTGTGATTTCCCCCAATCCTTGGGGCTGTTTCCACAGAAGTGTGATGGTGCTGAGTGGTAGCTCACCTGCCCCTGCTGGGTTTCCTCCACTCTCTGGAGGAGAGCACTTATTCATTATACAGTGTTGCCATAAAGAACAACGAAGACAAACCACAAATGGCCTCACCTCTCCTCCTCTCAAAGAAATGGTTAGGAGGAAAGTTGCGGGGAAATCCATAGGAAAAGGTGGACTACAATATTTCTGGTACTTTTCCCCAGAAACAAAAGCGTCAAATATGCATTTCAAGCATATTGGAGAAGAAAGAGTACAATCGTGCTTAGATTCACTGAATGATTCAAACTACCTTTTCATACCATTTGGTTTTGGCAGAGGCAATACTTTTCTCATTAACTTTTAAACTTGTATGTATTTCAGGGATTTTTAAAAACCATGTTTCTGATTAATCTTCATTTAAGTTATAACAGTGTTTAACAAGAGTGAGTCACATATAAGACGATACCTAAAGCTTTTAAATATATATATATATATATATATATATATATATATATATATATATATATATACTATATGTGAACTGGTTGCAGTATCTTCTTCTTTAAAACAGGAAAATGATTTTTCCAATTGTAAACCAAGTTAAATTTGGAGAAGGCATACATTTGTATGAGCATATTGCATCCATGATGATATCATGACTGTAAGTATAGACACAGCCTCATTTTCCCTTTCCTGCCCTCTTATCTCTGATTTTTTTATCCAATGATGCTTATCAAATAGTTTTATATATAGTTGCACCTCTTTTTAACAGTCTCTCGTGTATATCTTCTAGGTGACTGGAACCCACAGCTGGGTCTTGGTTATCTCTAGGAATATGAATGGAGGGGGTAAAGTGGTGATGGAAATAAATCCAAGTGCAAGACATTCATAAATAATCCAAAAGCCACATTTTAGTCAACCTCTCCCAAGAGACTGGCGACAGTTTTCCTCCCTTTTTCCTCCTAAGCCCTGCTTCTGGCTAATGCGCCAGGAAGTGACTAGTTGGGACAGGCGAGGGGGTGGACAAGAGGGGGCATGCTCATCACCAGACTGTGTGTACAGATGTATTGCCCATTCAGGCCCAAAGACAGGCTTTCCCTTAAGGACAAAAAAGCATTAAAGCTAACTTACAACACCAAGAGAGCTGCAAGCAAGGGCTAAAAACTTCAGCCACTCAATCTCCTCCGTGAAGCGGCCCACATTCATCACACTATTAAACAGCTCTGTTGGGAGACTCAGCACCTTCCACATTTGGGCCAGCTCTTCGACATGGACAATCAGTCTGCCACCAACCTGATGGTTGAAGATAGAGAATGAGGGACAGGGTGAGAGCACGCCCTGAGAAATACCTAACCAGCAAAGGCTCTGTGTCCTCCCAGCATCCTAGTAAAAGACAGGGGGTGTCAGGGCATAAAAGGGACTCTGATTAGCAGTTATCCTTGCAAGGGTACAGAAATATTCAGCCAATGAAGAGCATGCTACGGTAAATTTAATCATTTTAACGTCAGATGACAGAATTGTGAGAAAAATGTACATTTACATTATATTTTAATTTTTTTCTGATGCTTTTATTATCTGCTATTTCACTCCTAGGTTGTCCCTAGAAAGCAGATAGGGCAGCCTGAAATGAAACCAAGGGGCAGAAGACTGTTTGAGACCCAGATTCGTGGTGAAACTAGGACTAGGTGGTAAGTCTCTTGCTGCTAGACTTCATTCAGTTCTTTGCACTAGACTTCACGTGCACCCCTCACCTTTCCTAGGAATAACATTGGGGTCGTGTCAAGATGCTTCGTGTTGCTTGGCCCCAGTTCCCCCAGATCTCTGCCATGCCCACTGCAACAAGGCACTGGGTGGTTAAGAGGAAAAAGGAACAAATGGCCAGTGTTGGCCAACAGTGCGATAAGGTACAGACGCCCCAGTGAAGTGTCACTATGCCTTCGCAGGCCCTCTGATTCTAGTGAAATGCTAAGCTAAGTCAGTCCTGAGACACCCTGAACTGCTCTGTCCTGGATCCTAAAGCAGGGTCTAGGGTGCTAAACCATACTGCCTCATCCATTCACCAGACAGCTCCCAGGGTAATGCGGCAGAGAGGAGAGCCAGGGCTCTCCTGAAAGTTAGTCTATGGCCACACCTGGGATATCTGGGAACTACAGTATTGCCCCACCCCCCGCCCCGCCCCACCACCAACCTGCGATGGTCCTCATCTTGTGATCCTGATCAGTAAGGGAGATGCTGTCACGGGGGGGGGGGGGGGGGGTAGGGGGGGTGGACCTGCACTTTCTGGAGAGAAGGGATTAGCACTGCATGGAGCCCCTGGACATCCCACCAGCTTCAGGGAAATCTGGGATGACCCCACTGACAACTCAGCTTACTGTCCATTTCAACATCATTCCTATTTCCCTCGGGGAAGAGTTGCTTTCAGTGCACAGTTTAGTGAGCTTTAGGATGCTGCTGAGTGGCCAGCTGAGTTGCCAGGGGGACAGTGGGCTTCTATCCGAACCCGCCCAGCCTCGACATTGTCCCCACACTTCCGCTGGATGCTGCAGTGTGACCCTTACCCTCGCATGCAGGATCTTCAACAGCTCAGGTGTAAGCTCTGCCCAGTTAGACGAAGGGACTGGCTCAGCCCGCTCTCTCACTGAAGGAATCTCTCCGCGGCACATAGCCCCAAAATAACTACAAGAAAAGTGTGTTTTCATTGACAGCACATATGCAGGAAACTCTTGCTTGTGATGAATTAGACGTGTATTTTGTGGAGTTCTACGCTCTAAAATGCTGCAGATTTGTAAGTCACATAAAACCATGTGCCAAGAGCTTTCCAGTGTCTGAACAGAGAGTGCTGGTAGGTCACGCTCTCCTTTTCCACTGCAGGGAACTACAAACGGACGCTTCGTGGATAGCTAAAAAGTTTATAGCACACAATACAGTCCGGGAGCAAGCAGGCCGTAGCAGCGGAGTGTTTTCTTACATAAATGTCAGGGACAATACCAAGGAATGTCATTTTTCTTGCTATAAAACAGCGGCACAAGAATAATAAAATGAGATTCTAAACCGTTGTATAGTGTAAAACAAAGCCTGCCTGTGATGCCTAAGAGAAATTAGTTTTCTGACACTTAGAGGTCATACATAACACGTAGAATGGAGAACTAAACGGGCCTCATTTCTAGCAAAGCAACCGCATTTCTGTCTCTTTTTATGAGTACCACTGGCTCATTTTCCTCCCATTTGTAAAAGCGTCATGGTGGCCCAACCCAAGGGCATGAGTGCACTGGCTCAGTGCCTCTGGAAGGCTCTCTTAGATTCTATTTGTGTGCCTTCTCAAGGTGTCCACACCTCTTTCCCACCACCTGCTCAATTCACCTACTCAACCTCACCTCCCTCCCCCAACCCACCAGCTCCACTCCACAGCTACTGGCTAGCTACTAGGAGGCCCTGGCACAGGAAAAACAGCCGGAAAGTGGTCTGGGAGGTCTGGTTAGCTCCCAACTCCTGCCTCAAGTGCCAGTTCCCCAGTTTCAAGGAGGCACTTGGTCTAAAAAGCAACTTCAAAGCTGAGAGGCTTTCTGTGTTAAGCTGTTTCAGTCCGGGCCAGCAGCCTCTGTGTAAGCTCCTTCCACTGAGCAGCCTCTGGGGCACTTGCCTGACAGAAGGCACCTGCGTTTGAGGCACGTTTTCAGCCAGGCCAGGTGCTCTCCAGCCCTTATCACTGTTTTACCTAATTTCTCCAGAATGTGTACTGTATGGATAAGTCAGTTCAAAGAAACACGAAAGAGAATAACATTTTCTCCATTGACAAAATGCAAAAGGTCACTGGTTGGGGCGAGAGTTTTAACAGCAACGAAGAAGCTGTCTCATGAAAGGAGTGGACCAGTCCCACGTTACCCACCCTCGGTGCACTGCTGCCACCTAGTGGTGAGGCCGGGGAACGAGGCCCTGGTTTACACCTGGTTAGGCCGGCCAAGCTCCCAGATGCTGAATTTTTCTTTTCCCTGGCATAGGGGTTGGGGTGCAGGTCCGGGTAGAGTGTGCGTATGCTGATGTGATGTGATAATCTAACATGTTGATTGCCCCAGGACACTTTGCCTGTTGCCATAACTTCCTATTATTCAGTCTGGTTCGCTTAAGGGCATTTCATCTTCAGACCCAGTTTGATGGATTTATGTGTGGAGTTTAAAGCACCAAAGCAATGTAAGAGCTGAACATCAAACAGATTATGCTAACCAACTCCCAGGCTGCAGCCACGACAACCTCCTCACAGTTTTCCAAGTCCCTCCCTCCTCCACCCCACATCTCCACCTCCAATGGGAATGGGTGGCTGAAGGTGAGAAAGGGGCACGTACTCCGCCGCCCATTGGATGAGATCCG
This sequence comes from Eptesicus fuscus, assembly GCF_027574615.1. Lineage (NCBI taxonomy): Eukaryota > Metazoa > Chordata > Mammalia > Chiroptera > Vespertilionidae > Eptesicus > Eptesicus fuscus. Next base: position 56,440,622 of record NC_072475.1, on the reverse strand, counting down.
GTGGCTGGGTCCGAATCGCGGCTTTGGTAAATTGCTTCAGCAATTCCGGCAGCTCCGGGGGAATGCATATTTGCTTATCGGTCTGAGGCATTGATTGGTTGACCTATTGGCAGACAAAAATAAATAAATAAAATGGTAATCTCTGAGTCACAAAATGACAGGAATCCTGGACAGGAGGGCACCCAGACTATTGGACACTCTCAATACTGGGGAGTTCACCACCCACAAGACATACCTTCTATAGTGACACAACTCTGAGACTGAAACGTGGTTTACTAACCCTTCTATTTGTTCTTGTAAATAATTCTGTCCTTTAACATAAAAACACACACAGAATACTTAGTCATTTAAAAAGTAGAGATCAACAAGGAGTAAACAAAATGATGTCACCCCAAAATATTGGATATCTCCTTCCAGAATTTTTTCAATGTAAATAATATATATTTGTATAAATAAAAATGTGGTCAGGCAAAACAACTTATTTACTCCACAGCATTTCATGAACATCTTTCATAGCATGCAACTCTTATTGGCCAAGTAAGAGTGTAGCAAAATTTACTGTGTAAATCCTCTGTTATTTGACATTAAGTTATTTCCAAATAAAAATAATCATTAAGCAGGCATTTGATGAACATCTCTCTTTACATCTGTATGTACTTATCTATTCTAATGGTAAAAAAAAAAAAAAAAAGGAAGAAGAAGAAATGTACATTTCACTCAAAAAGTTCTAAGACAAATTGAAACAAAATATGAAAATCCATACATGGTATAAAGCTCTATGCACAAACAACAGTTTAAAAGATTTTGTTTGCTTTTTAGTAGAGAAAGCATCTAGGTATTCTGAAAAGCCCCTCCTCAAAAAACACCTAGATGTTAGACAAATCCCAGCAAACTGTACCTTTCAAATTACCTTGTTATATTGCAGGAAAGCAGGAGAAATTAAGTGCCAAGTGAATAAAGCAGAAACCAGAATGACAAATGACAAAATGAGGGGCAAGTGTAGATGCCAGAAACTGGAAACTTTCAGACACATGGCCAAGTGAGTTGGAAATAGACCAGGTCTTGGGCCTACATAATGTAAACAGCTGAACTGAAGGACTCTCCTATCACTGATCCCCTCCCCAACCTGAGACCCTCCGAGGTTCACACACCCTCAGTGTGAAAGGGTGGGATTGAAAACGTCTGCTTACTGGCCGGGGAGGTGACATAGAAATATGTTTCCATTGTTGCTTCTTGTTGAGGGCAAGTAGTCTCCCATGAGTTTGTAGCCACAAACTAGGTCTAAGTTTTAAATTCATTCCATCCACCAGCCTGGTTGGAAAATCCCAAGACAAAAAATTAAAGTGGTCTCAGGTTGGTGGTACTCCATTCTTTTACTTTACGTTCTTTTATTTGGAGAAAGCGGAATATAAAGATATTTTAGACTTTGTAAAAAGTCAAGTATGCAAGTATGCACAGTAAAATTTCTAAAAATGTAATATTACCACCAAACTAGTAAAGAAGAAATAGGAATTAAAAACAACAACAGCAAAACAACTTGATCAATAGAAAAGAAGAAAGGAGAGAGAAAAGCATAGAAAAAAAATGGATAAATAATGCAACAGAAAAGAATCCATATAGTATGTCAGTAATTATAATAAAAAGAAACAGTGATAAATGTCCCAGTTAAAATATAAAAATTATCAGAGTGGATTTTAAAAAAAATCCTCACCTGAAGATATTTCCCCATTGATTTTCAGAGAGAGTGGAAGAGAGAGGGAAAGACAGAGAGAAATATCGATGTAAGAGAAACACATTGGTTGGTTGTCTACTGCATGCACACGGACCAGGGGAGGAGCCTGCAACCACGGTACGTGCCCTTGACCAGAATCGAAACTGGGACCCTTCTGTCCACAGGCTGATGCTCTCTATCCACTGAGCCAAAGCGGCTAGGGCTATCAGAGTGGATTTTTAGTAACTTCAACTATAGGCACATATGAAATGACATAAGGACACATGAAGATTGAAGGTAAAAGGATATATGATTAAATAGGCAAATAATAACCAAAAGAAAGTTGATGTAGGCATGTTAATACCAGACAAAAGAAACTTTAAGGCAAAATGCATTATTAGGAATAAAGAGGGCCACTGCAGAGTGGTGAAAGCTTCATTGATTGGAAAGATAGCAGAGATCTCCATGAACATGCTGCAGACATCACCGTGGGTGAATCTCACGATGCTGGCTGGAAAGGCGATACATTGTTTAGGGTTACATACAGATGTCATAATCCTATATAATAAAAGCCCAGTGACCCAAATGGCAGAATGACCAGAACAACAGAGACCAGAACGACCTCGGACCCTCGCCCCAGCCGGCCCCGCCCCCCAGCAGGGACCCCCACCCTGATGGGGGGTGGGTATGGCCAGCATGCAAACTGCCCGCAGCTCAGCCCCCCAGCAGGGACCCCCACCCCGATCCGGGTGTGGCTGGCCGACAAACTACCCTCGGCCCCTTGCCCCAGCCAGCCCCACTCCCCCAATGGGGAGCCCCACCCTGATCCGGGGCCCCCATCAGGGCAGGCCGGCCAGCCCCAACCTGTGCACCGGGCCTCTATAGAAATATGAAACCCTACCCCACCACCACTCCAACCCAACCTGCCAAAGGCTCCTGAAACCATGCAATTAGATCACTGATTCAGGCTAGCAGTTCAAAGTGTAAAGCCTCATTCACACGTGAGGAATTCGCACCTCTCTCCTTCCCCTCGGACTCTGTGTCTCAGAGGAGACCTGCACGGTATGCATGTGCAAATGAAAGCTCAGAAAAGTCACTCTTTTGGGGTCCTGTGGTGCATCCAGGCAGAGACAAACTGATCACCAACAGCCAAGCACCAGACTCTGTCCCTTCCTCACCCAGCGGCCTCAGCTCCAGACAGGCACTCCACATGGCAGGATACAAGGAGAGCCCCTTCTCGAATCTTCACAGAGACGGGAATGCTCAGGAAGCCAAGGTAATAGAAACCTAAGGACCTAAATGCTGGGGCCCATGCCACCAGGGCCCGCTCAGCCCCAGCTGGCCAGCAAAGCTTCTCTGCTGGGGTGGGATCGCAGGGGGCAGGCTGGGGGAGGGGTGGCCGGCCCGAGGCCTCCTGTGGCTATTTGCACACATGTAATTAGCTCTAATTATCCAGGGCTTTCAGTTCACGGAGGACTCCAGGCCTGGGAGCTGTGCCTGGGGTGAATGTGCCCATGGAGCCGCTGCTCCGCCAAATGAGCCCTCTCACCGGGCCAGGAAGCTCTATCGCCGTCCACAGCACCCTGTGTGGAGTGTCTGTCTCGCCCTGTGCCTCTCTCTCCCTGTTCCTTGCTTTCTGATCCTATTTACTCATTCCCCATGTCTCACTGGGCCTTTTGTCTCTGTCTCTCATAAGATCTCTGTCTGTGGAAAACACCCCAGCGACCCCCGCAAAGGAACACACACCAGCAGAATCTGCCTTTTCAATAAAAAAGGACAAGTGGGAAACAGAGTGAATTGAAAAGCATTAACTTAAAAACAATCCATGTGTCTGCAAATGCGTTCCAAATGGCAGCACTTCCGCGGGGTGGCAGGGGCGGGGCGTGCTGGCCACATGTTCTGGAGCCTCAGACACAAAGTGTAGGAGGCTCAGCACCTCGCTATGGGCCCCTCCCACTAGCCACCTGGGATGGCAGGGTCTGGGGAAGGGACTTAGTCTATACTCACCCTTGCGGACCCCCACCTGATTCTGTAGACCCTTTCCCCTCTTCTGGCATCTGCTGGTCCCCCTTACTCCCCCAGTACCTCCAAATCTTCCTATGCTGACCCCAACTCTCCTTCTGCACCAGCGCCCCCCCACACACACACACAGATTTCACCCTCTCCCTCCCCCACCCCCCAGGCTGCTACCCCATAACTTCTTCCTGCCCTTCCCCACCTTCATTCTGCCCTCCTGCCTCAGACCACCCAGCAGCCCTGGCTCTGGGGCAAATGGTTAGAACAAAGCTTTCCTTGGCCGGAAGAGACTCTCCAATGAGCTGCATGCAGAAAGGCGCTCCCAGTCCTGTACCTGCAACTGCTCTGTCCTGCCAGATGCCAATCAGAAACTGTGTCTCTGGAGACAGAGGGTAGCAGAAGTAGGCTGCTGTCCTTTGAAGCCCCTCATCAGGAGGAAACTCTCCCCGCCCCCCCCCCCCAAAAAAAAAAAAGTTCACCCTGCTGCCGCCCTAATCACTTTCAGCAACACTCCTTTGCCCTTTTCCCTGGAAGTGGAAGGATTGGAGCACATCTACATATATAAAAGAGTAATATGCAAACCGACTGAATGGCAGAACAACCAGAATGACCACGTGACCAGTCGCTATGAGGCACACTGAACACCTCCCTGTCCCTCCCCCCAGGTCAGCAGACTCTGATCCCCCCATGGTGAACGGGAAACTGGGGGAGGGTGGCAGCGGGCAGCTGGGGAAGATGGCCCTAATCACAGGCCAGGCCTAGGGACCGTACCTGCAAACGAATTTTGTGCGTCAGGCCTCAAGTGTTACAATAAAGAACAACAAGTAATAAACCCAAATTCAGAATGGCTGTTATCCTGTGTCAGGGAAGGAGAGGGATGTCATCAGGAAGATGAAATAGGGGTCCTGACACTATTAGCGATGTTCTATATTTTAAGCTCAATGGTGGCTGCTTCGATGTTTGTTTCATTATTTTTATGCCTATATTTTTACATTATGCATTGGATTTTGTATTGTGAAATATTTCATAATTTAAAAAGTTACTAATACAAGTTGATTGTCTGCATATACTGTGGAACCTCGCTTCTCAAACTTAATTCATTCCTGAAGGCTGTTCAAGAAATAATTTGTTTGAAAACCTTATTTTCTCCCAACTAAGAAGGTATATATGCCTTCATCATCCTTATCATCATTATCATCATCATCGTCACTGCTAATAAAACATAATTGATTTTGTTCACTTTTAAAGTTGTGCCTTGATTTATATTTGTTTTTATTTTTGGCTTTTGATGTAAAATATCCAAAATCTGATTCTTAATGGATTTCATAATTATATTACTTATAGAAATAATGTTCCTTCTAAAATCAAAAAATAATGGAAAATAATTTAACTGGTTTAATAAAGGGGACTTAGGCCTTTAATATCATATGGAAAACATTTTTCAAAAATTTTTAACTATACTTGAGATAAATAATATTTATTTTGTGGAAAAGCTAGCATTTCAATTATTAAATTCAATTATAATATTTCCAAAGTTCCCCCTTATCAAATGCTTACTTTTTCAAAAATTTAATGATTTAAAATAGCTTAAGGAAATGAACCTTATTTCCTTGAATATTGATTTGTTGTAGTCAAAAAGGCCTATGTTTCCTTAAGTACTTTAATATGGTATTCATTTTCCCACCATAAAGTATAATTTAAATCTAAATATTAATAATTTTTTAAATATTGAATTATTGTTGAATACTTTTTAGAGATTCACAAGACATATACAGGAGTTAAAAAAATAAAGTCACTTATTAGGTAATATAGTGAAGATTATTTCAAATTTGGATTTGTTTGCCTTGATAATTTTTTTGTCTGCCTAAATATCTTATTTTCATTGAAAAGGTATCACATGAAAAAAAAAATGGTGCCAGGTAAATTATGCCAGAGCCTTAATAGAAAATATCTGTGTTCTAGAGCCTCTTAAGATAGTAATTCTTAAAGGTTTTGGCATCAGCACCCTTTTACATTCTTCAGTTATTGAGGACCCTAAAGAACTTTTGTTAATGTGAGTTATATCTATCAATATTTATCCTTTTAGCCCTAACTGGTTTGGCTCAGTGGATAGAGCGTTGGCCTGCGGACTCAAGAGTCCCAGGTTCGATTCTGGTCGAGGGCATGTACCTTGGTTGCGGGCACATCCCCAGTAGGGGGTGTGCAGGAGGCAGCTGATCAGTGTTTCTCTCTCATTGATGTTTCTGACTCTCTGTCCCTCTCTCTTCCTCTCTGTAAAAAATCAATAAAATATATTTTAAAAATATTTATCCTTTTAGAAATTTAAAAAATATTTATTAAAAATATAAAGAAATCCTTTACTTGTTAACATAAGTAATATAATTTTATGAAAAATGCAATAGTGTCCAGAAACAAAACTCCTTACTGAGACATTGTTTTACATTTTCACTAATCTTTTAATGTCTGGCTTAATAGAAGGCACCTAGATTCTTATATCTGCTTTGCATTCAATCTGATATGATATCACACATCATGTAGCTTTTGGCAAACTCCATTGTACATTCTTAAGGAAAAAGAGAGTGAGAAAGACATATAATGTCTTAGCATTATTACAAAAATAGTTTTAACTTCATAGACTCCTACCCAACCAAAGTCTCAAGGATCCTCAGAAGTCCCTGAAACAACACTTTGAAAACCACTGTTTTATGAAACTGTTTACAACAGTATATACAACTACAACAAGAGTTTACATCAGATTGGGTCTGGCTTCAAGAAGCTAATTAAAAGGTCACATAATTAAGAACTAAAGCCAAAATGACTCTTACAATTACAGAATCACCATTTACCAACCTGCCTGGGAAATTAGCACGTTTAGGACTACGTGAAGTAAAGGGATTATAAGTGCTATTCTAGAATGATACTGTTGGAAGATGCATTGATGACACTCTCTACACGACTAATTAATCACAGCATTTCCTTGCAGAGAAGTGAACCGGCAGATGTCAGTAACAGTGTTCAGGTTAACAGCACTAGTTAGAATCCTTAGAAAGGAATGCTTGGAAGGATATGTTTTGCCAAAAATTATTGCTAATAATACTATTTTGCCAAAAATTACCAAAATAAACTACTCAGGATGAAGTATTTGGAATACTTTATGTACTTTAAAACAAAAAGTTTTCTGGATGAATACAACGGTTTCTGTGCCGATGGGAAAGCTGTGATGGCAGGGAGGTGGGAAGGTTTTACTTGCTATCTGTTCTCCATGTTCTGAACACGTAGGAGGCAACCAAAACATTGTTTGGCTCACATAGAGTTCTCGTCTCTATGTTTGCCTGTAGATGTAAGTTCCACATTAGAGGATGTTACTAACAAAATCCAGGCTGCTATGGTTCTGTCAATCTGTTTTCAGCTTTATGTGAAGAAACAGTCTGATGTTTCCTACCAAGGTATTAGCAAAATAAAAGGTTTTCTGGAGGTTAGGAGCTAAGAGAGGAATTGTAAAAAAAAAAAAAAAAAGTCAGTGATCCTTATTGCAGAGTTGGTGAGGAGAATTTATTGTTTTCAGAAAATTGGCTCACTTGACATTTTTGAGCACAGGACTGAATTTAATCAAAATTGCAAGGAATGTGTGAAAATATAATAAAGTATACCAACAATGCTCATGAATTCAAAGGAATGTGAGGTTAGAATTACCTCATTGGGGAGTTTAACTGATATTCTAACTTCAAGTCTAAAGAAGTCTAATAGCAAAACATCTGTTAAGTGTCACATTATTTGGAAATACATGATAGGAAAAGTTTAAGTACAGTGGAAATCCATTCACATTATCACAGGAATTTCGGTGAAAGAAGAAATCACATTATCCAAATTGTGGTTAATAGTGAGAAAGGAGTTTCTGCCAATTGGAGAAAAGTCAATAAGTACCCTTCTATCATTTGCAAAGATCCATCTGTGAGGCCACCTTTCTCACCGATGATGACTAAAAATAGAAGAGAACAGCATTACAATGTTTGCTTTTCAGCTTTACGTGAAAGAACTGCATATAGTCATCTCAACATAAAACAGTATAAAGCAAACTCATGATAAGAAAGCAAGCTTGATTTCTCCTTTAAAAAACTTGAGGTGGGGGTGGAAGATTTATTTAAACCTAATGTTTAATATCTTCACTCTTACTCTATATTTTACTTTTTATTATAATCCTATATAATAAAAGGCTAATATGCAAATAGACTGAACGGCGGAACAACCAGAACAACCAAACCACCGAACAACTGAACAACTGGTCACTATGATGTGCGCTGACCACCAAGGGGCGTGCGTGGAACATGGCAGGCGTCGGCCGTGGCGGGATGGTGGAGCAGGTGAGCGGGGGCGCCAGACCAAGGCAGGGCGCCGGACGCTGTCATGGGGCGAGCCTCTGGTAGTTACTGAAAATTATTTGCTCCCACGCACCGCGGTCCCGCCTGGTGCTTGCACCTGTTGGCAGTGCTAACCCCGCTTGCACCCACAGCTGGCGCCTGGCGCTGGCCCCGATCACTTGATACCATCAGTGGGTGCAAGCGGTGGCTGCTGGCCCCAGTCGCCCCTCAGTGCTTCTCCACCGCCCCCTGCTCCTGAGGGGAGATCGGGGCCAGCAGCTGCCTCTCGCCCCCACTGCCAGCACTGGCCCCACTCACACCCCGCAGCCAGCGCCAGAGCTGCCACTCTCACCCAATGCTGGTGTCCAGTGCTGGTCCCGATCGCTCGGCACCATCAGTGGGTGTGAGCAGCAGCTGCCGGCCCTGATTGTCCCTGAGGGCACTCCACCTCCCCCTGCTCCTGAGGGGTGATCCAGACAGCAGCCACCTTGCACCCGCTGCTGGCGCTGCCCCAATCACTTGGCGATGGCGGGAGCTGGGCTGCCGGCAGACAGGGGACCCAGGGGCTGCGGTGGATGGGGCTGGGCGGGGGTGCGAAGGATGGGCCGAGACCTGCCCCTGTGCTTACTGCAGCCTTGCGGCCCACAGTTCCTTTCAAGGTGCACGAATTCGTGCACTGAGCCCCTAGTTATATAATAAATATATATGTTGACTTTCTTTGTAAGCACCATATACACCGTTAATACTCTATAGTTTACTCTGGTGTGCTTTACAAATATTTTCTCTGTGCGCCATGACATGAAAAAGTTGGGGGACATTTTGCTGTGCCAAGTACTTCTGTTGAAAAACAGTTTTGCTTCAACCTTTTAAGATTATGTGTTATAGAAGAGATTCTTGTGGTTATTGAAATAAATTTCCAGTAAAATCTGAGATTCATATAATTTAAAAGGAATATTCATTAGAAAGTGAACTATAAAAAAACTTGTTGTTAAGTGAACAATTAACTTCTAATTTAAATTACTCAACTAAGATATTGATTAGAAGCCAGGAAGAAAGTTTGAGACAAATTAGCAAAGCAGATGAACTTCTTTTTGATTACAGAGAAATTGTGATTGCAGAGTTCATAGAATGTCACACAGGCCAAAGGCACCTGGTACTTTCTAAAGAAGATGGAAGCCAAGAGAAATAAGTAGGAATATCTAGCTAAGAAAGAAATAGCAGGTAGCTAACCACTAACTCTCTTACTGAGGCAACATGATAAAGGAATGAAACGGTATTAGTTTATAAATAGGAGCTGGGATTCCCTCAGGAGAATTGATGTTGCTTTCTGGGGTTGGTAGAAGTGGGGTGGGGGAAGGTGTCTTTAAAATTTCTGATACCTATAAAACACCAAAGCATAAACAAATTTTAAGATGGTCATATGAGTCTAAGATTGAGATAAACTGAGTGAGTTTGAAAGAATCAGAAAAGCAGGCTTATATCAAGTGAGGCTTCACTTAAGTGGCAATCATATTTGGATGCAGGTTATTCTTTAGACCTCATTCTATTTTTAATTTGTAAAACAGTAACATAATAGTAATATTTACAGTATCATCCAGTGTAACAAACTCCAACCTTAGATCACCTCTACTCTCGTAGTGATCTCTGCCATTCCCCAACAACACAATTCTATTTCTTTCAATTTTATTTTTATTTTTTAATCCTCACCTGAGGATATATTTTTATTGATTTTAGAGAGAGAGGAAGGGGAGAGAGAGAGAAACATCGATGTGAAGGGACTTAATTTGGCTTACAATATAGTTCAATATCTTCAATTTACAAATGAGGGAACTGATGTACAGATAAGTGAGGTGTTTGGCACAAGCTAACAGCTTTTGTTAGAGCTGAATCAAAAACTCAGGTCTACCTCATTGCTCTTTCCACACTATGACATACTAACCCTCTCTGAATAAAGCAATGCCACATCTTCATTTCTTCTCTTATCAACATGATGGTCTGACTTTCAAGCTCTCCATAATTTGTCTTATTCATATTATCTTGCCTCTCCAAGTTTATTTCACAGAAGTCTGAATCTTTTTCTATCCTCAGCCAATCTATGATCCAGCAAACCCAGCATTTGGATGCCAACAACAAAATTGCTAAGAGCAGTCCTACCTGACCTTGTTCCCTTTTTTTTTTTTTTTTGAGTAGAGCTTTTGGCTCTGTTATTAGCAAATTTCCCAAAATTGCTTGTATATCATGCTAGTACCATCTCTTGGAAGTTATGAGGTCCACACTTATTATTTAACTAGAGGCCCGGTGCACGAAATTTGTGCACTGGGGGAGGGGGTGTCCTTCAGCCCAACCTGCACCCTCTCCAATCTGGGATCCCTCAGGGAATGTCTGACTGCCTGTTTAGGCCCGATCCTACAGGGATCGAGCCTAAACAGGCAGTCAGACATCCCTTTCACAATCCGGAACTGCTGGCTCCTAACTGCTTGCCTGCCTGCCTAATTGCCCCTAACCGCTTCTGCCTGCAAACCTGATCACCCCCTAACCACTCCCCTGCAAGCCTGATCGATGCCTAACTGTTCCCCTGCCAGCCCGATCATCCCCAACTGCCCTCCCCCTGACAACCCGGTCACCCCCAAATGCCCTCCCCTGCATATTCCCTCTTTATTAGATAGGGTTTTTTCTTTAACATATTGGACAGCCCTAATTGGTTTGGCTCAGTGGATGGAGCATCGGCCTGCAGACTCAAGGGTCTCAGGTTCGATTCTGGTCAAGGACATGTACCTTGGTTAGGGGCACATACCCAGTGGGGAGTGTGCAGGAGGCAGCTGGTCAATGTCTCTCTCTCATAGATGTTTCTAGCACTCTAGTCCTTTCCCTTCCTCTCTGTAAAAAATCAATAAAATATATGCAACAAAAAAAGAAACATTTAAGACTTCTCCATATCTGCCTGGCTGGTGTGACTCAGTGGTTGAGACCACAGGTGTGTGCCCCTCGCAGGCTTAGACTGAGCCCAGGCTATGGCTGCTAGGAGGGGGATCGCGCCATGGGGGTGCACGCCCCTCACATGCTGAGACCCCAGCCCAGGCTAAGGCTGTTGGGGTGCACACCCATCACTGGCTTAGACTCAGCCCAGGCTATGGCCGCTGGGAGGGGAATCGCGCCATTGGGGTGCACGTCCCTCACACTCTGAGACCCCAGATAAGTCTATGGCTGCTGGGAGGGGGATTGCGCTGTGGGGGTGCATGCCCCTCACACTCTGAGACCCCAGCCCAGGCTATGGCTGCTGGGAGGGGGATCGCGCTGTGGGGGTGCACGCCCCTCACACTCTGAGACCCCAGCCCAGGCTATGGCTGCTGGGAGGGGGATCGCGCTGTGGGGGTGGGCGCCCCTCGCACTCTGAGACCCCAGATAAGGCTATGGCCACTGGGAGGGGGATTGCACCCTTCGCAGGCTGAGACCCCAGCCCAGGCTAAGGCCACTGGGAGGGGGATCACGCTGTGGGGGTGCGCGTCCCTCGCACTCTGAGACCCCAGCCCAGGCTATGGCTGCTGGGAGGGGGATCGCGCTGTGGGGGTACGCGCCCCTCCCACTCTGAGACCCCAGATAAGGCTACGGCCGCTGGGAGGGGGATTGCACCCTTCGCAGGCTGAGACCCCAGCCCAGGCTAAGGCCGCTGGGAGGGGGATCGTGTCATGGGGGTGCACGCCCCTCGCAGACTTAGACTCAGCCCAGGCTATGGCCGCTGGGAGGGGGATCACGCTGTTGGGATTTACGCCCCTTGCAGTCTTAGACTCAGCCAGGCAATGGCCACTGGGAGGGGGATCGTGCCGTTGGGGTGCGCGCCCCTGGCAGACTTAGACTCAGCCCAGGCTGCCGCCGCTGGGCGGGAATCGTCGTGTGGGGGCGCAGGCGCCTCCGAGCTGAACAACCTGCGCTGCCAAGGCTGGGTGGACTGGGGGACTCCGGCAGGGATGAGAGGACTGGGCGCTGCCATCTTGTGGCCATGGGCGCCGCCATTTTTGTCATGGAGTGATGGTTAATTTGCATATTACTGTTTTATTAGATAGGACAAGTGAACCTCTTTCGATTTATCTTAACTTAGGCATGCTTGTATTTCAATGATTTCCTCATGTTCACATCATGGTACACAAGTCCCAGGCTACCATTTACAGTCTGCCATGTTAACTGTGTTCCCTATAGCTGTGTAGCATGTCCTCTGATCTGGAAATCTGGTATACAAATCTGGGGTCACCTTAACCTTGTCTTTCCTAAGTATATGAGAGTCTTCATTTTTCAGAGTGAAGTGTCAGAATACTCCCACATCATTTTCACCCATCTACTTGTCCTTCCTACTTCTGATTTCATTATAGCATGTCTATGATCCAGGGACTCGAAGTATAAAAGGGCCCCGAGGGGGAATGCACCATAGTTTTCAATATAAGATCAGGGCTATGTTTTTGTCCTATTTCTGTTATCATTTCTGATGATGCTCAACATTGACTTGTCTTTTTCCAATAGACCCCATAGGGTGGATTAGGTTCTAGTTGAGAAGCACTCTTGACTATAAGGCAAGACTTTGACTCATTATATGATCCTGGGCAAATATTAATCTAACAAAACTCAAGTGTGAAGAATAGTACTGAATACTGGGATATAGAAATACACGAGTCACACACCCTGCCCTCAGAGAGCTCATAGGCTAGTGGAAGAGCCTAATAGGAAAATCAATGATTAAAACAGGGTATGATAAATGTCAACAGGTCTGCACTAGATATTGGTGACTAGAAACTTCTAGATGAGGAATTCAACCCCTCTGAAGGTAGGAGAAGGAAGTTGAAAAATACTTCCCAAAGGGTTATGATATTTGAACAGAGACTTGAGGAAGCCTGGTTTGTCCATTGCTTTATTCCCATCTCCCAGAACTGTGCCAGGTACAGAGAAGCTACTTAATAAGCATCTGCCTACTGATGAGAGCAAGGAGGGAGTTCTTTGTGGCTATGACTACTAGTACAGTACTTAGACAAAGGTGTGGAGGTATAAGAGAACATGGTGAATTCAGGGAACTATGAGTAAATGTGGTGGGCTAGAGGGGACAAAGGGAGAGTGGTTGGGCCTAAGGCTGAATATAGAGCCCAAGATCAGAATATAAAATAGGCCTGGTATGCCCTGGTATAGCTTTTGAACTTTATATTCAATAGGGTAGAATTTAAGCACTAGAGTCATACATCAGATTTTGGTGTTAGCTTAATGCTCCAAATCCACCCTGCATTGCCTCCTCAGCAAAAACAGAACTAGACCCTTAAAATATTTCTCATTTTGCCAGTGGCCATAATGTACAGCTTCCTCAGTACAGGGTGCTGGAGGGATCCTGGAGGAGGAAGGGGTTTCTCTGTGGGTTCCACAGATGTATCTTTTTGCTAGGTGCAGGAGTGTGCAGTTTCTCCCGTGCTGGGATCCGGCAGTGCACAGCTTCTCCAGCATCTGCACTATGTGACCTCCTAAGTGCCTGACTGCAGTTCCTGGCTTCCCCCCTGGCATCTATCTCTCTGGGGAAGCTTCGTAGCAGAGTGTAGCCAGTGAGTCTGTCACCTTTCATGAATGGCTTCTCTGGCATCCCAGACAGATTTTTGCCTCCCTGGCATCTCAGCAATTTCTCTGCCATCCAGTGAGATGTGGGCACACCCTCTGCAACAAGCTCTGAGGAGGCTGTCTCTTTCGCTGCGTAATCCATCTCGAGGATTGTGGTTGCTTCTTGTATCTCTGTATGCTTTAGATCTCTTTATGTCTTGCCAATCTTCCATTACTCCAATCCCATTAGAGTTAAAAATTCTTCATATTGCCCTCTGTTTGTTAGACTTGTTATATGATTTCTTTCTCTTCATTGGACTCTGAAATATTCGTTGATTGACAGCTGTGTAGATGAGCTAAAGGGAGTGGACTGAAGGATAATATGGCAGCACTTTTGGCAAGCACTCTTGAGCATCACTGCCTTGAAAAGCAGTTACAATGGGAAGGGATAGGAGAGACAGGAGCTATGGGATTTGGTAACCACTGAGGGAGGAGGATGAGGAGAGAGAATAATTTAGGGTGACTCCCCACTTTTCAATCTTGGGTGACTGGGTAGATGGTAGCATCACAGTAGAAATGGAGAGGACAGAAGGAGGGGCAGGTCAAATTCTTTCATGCTCCCATATACTCGACTTAGAATCATAGGCTCCTTAGGTTGGAGAGGCCCCAAAGCCCAGCCTTTATGCCTTTGAGTAATATGGATCATTTGTTCACATCAGATAAAAGAAGTGGAGAAAGGCCCATTTCACCTTACCATTCCATGATTGCAATGTTTTTGTAACATTCTTTTCCATTCTTAAAGCTGTCAGTATGGTAGGCCCTCCTCAATGATCCATTCTAGTCCCCTTACCCTCAGCTCTTTAAAATTAAACAGATTTCCCTTTTTAAAAACTCATATCCTTCCCAATGTGGAATTGTGGCCAACACATACATTCTCAGTGCTGAAGAAAATAGGTCTTATTCTATATGGAATAGAGATGGTTCTGGAATCTCTCATTTTGTTTTATTGGTGTGGACTAAACAGGGCTTCAGTTATATAAATGAGGTCTCCAGTTACATGAATGAGAGGATCCAGACACCACAACCCCAGAGGCAGTTTCTATGAACAGCTCTTGGAACCCAAGACCAGGCAACTGCATGTACTTGTCTGAGTTTGGAATGGGAGGTGGTGGGTTTTGGACACATGGTTACCTGTGCTTGGAATGTACTCCCCACCTTTCCACCAGTTCTTCAGATCTCAGCTCAGCTCTCCCTCAGCTGTTAGTTTCATTATATCTTCTCAGAGCACCACTTTACCCAACTCTCATTGCCAGCACTTAGCTCTAATTTTTCACTATTTACATGATCATTTGATTAACACCTGTCTCTCCTGATGGACTGTAAACTCGAGGGCAGGAACGATCAGTTTCTGTTCACTATAGAATTCCCACTACCTAGCCTGGTGACTGGAATAGCCAGTGCCCAATAAATATTAGGAAAATGGATCGATGATAGCCGTTTATAAAGTGCTAGTCACGCTCATTGGTCCTCATGACAACCCCTCCCTAGGTATTCTTATACCCATGTTACAGAAGAAAAATAAGAGGTTTGGTTAGTCAGTAGGGTCGGGGGCTCTGATCTCAGAATATGTTGTGTTCCCAAATCACTATCCTCTGTGTAAGAAATCATAAAATAGTAATACTTGGTACAAAAACATAGATATAGGATGGGCAGAGGGCAATAATCACCCATGGTCATATTCTCTTAAAGATCATAGTCCCTTCCTCTTGCTCTGTAGACAGAATTCAGGTGGGCCCATGGGCAGGACTCTTCCCTCAGACCCACGCAGCCATCGGTTAAGCTCATCGCGGCCCCCTCCCTCCACTTCCCCTTCGGGGTTGCTACCTGCGGTTCGCTCCCAAACAAGCTGTCAGGCACCAGGCTGGGAGTGTGGGGAGAGATTCAGGGCCTGGCACCCTTGGAGAGGGAAAGCAGCAGAACTTGGGTGGGGAAGGGCCGTACTGGGCCTCGGCTTGGAGAGAAAGGAGAGGTGGAGCAAGACCGGCTTTGTTAGCGCGCAGCCTTCGCCTGGCAACCCTGACGCCGGTTACGCTGCCTTGGCAACCGCGGCGGAGGGGCGGGGCGCTACGTCACAGACCTCACGCCCCGCCCACCCGTCTGGCTCCGCCCCCTGGGCCCCACCGCCTGCAAGGCAGAGTCGGGGTTCCCAAAGTCCTGCCAGGATGGGGCTGGGAGACTGAAAACAGCTTTGGGGGGTGGGGGGTGGGGAGGTGGTTTGTTTGTTGTGGGAGGACCAGCTGTCCTGGCAGTTTAAGGACGGGGCCAGGGCGTTAAGAAACCTGGGGGGGATGTGTGTGAACTTACAACGGGCTTTTGTACATTAGAGAGTGGAAGTGGAGGAACTTAAAATGACCCTTTGGCTTGTGGAAGGTGGGCAGATGAGAAGCCCTCGGGGGGAATAGTAGTAGCAAGCATTCTTGCAGTGCGTTTTGTGTGGGAGCCAAAAAGATTCCTAAGTGCTTGACACATATTAACTCAATCCTTACGACCACCCCAGGAGGCAAGTACTACGTGTTATATCATCTTCACTGACAGCTGAGGAAGCAGCGGAGCGGTCAAGTAACTTGCCCAAGGTTACAGTTAGCAAATGATAGAGTTAGGATTTGAACCCACGTTAGGTGGTTCTAGATCCCTCACTCTTATTCTCTATAATGCTAAGAAAGGGGACAGCGTTACTGTGGATAGGAATAGAGCTCGAGATGCCTGAAGCAACCGAGAAAGAAGGAAAATATTCACCGTGCAGAATGGCATCAAAGTCTCACAGTAACTCTGGAGGTAGGTATTTAGGTAGGTTGCAGAAATAAGAAACAGGCTCAAAACTTTGAGTAACTTGCCTATGGAGGAACAGCTGGCAGTAGAGCCAAATAGGACTCCAGGTCTAATGATTTTTAAGATTTTTTTCTTTTTCAAGTTCTCAAGGAGGCAAGAAAAGCCCCACCTTTCTCTGGTACACCCTTTGTCACTTCTTTACGCCCATTTTTAAAGATCGCCGCGGCCCCCTCCCTCCACTTCCCCTTCGGGGTTGCTACCTGAGGTTCGCTCCCAAACAAGCTGTCAGGCCCATCCAATCTTTCAACCCCTTTATACAGTACTGTGCACTACTCTAAATCAATGAGTTCATCCAGGGTCATCAAAGGTTTCTCTAGTTGTGAGATGGAAGCGGTTGTCTCTCCTTAAAGCAATTTCAAGCATCAGTGAACAAGGGTGGGGGAAGCTGGGTTTTGGGTTTAAGTATGCAGAGGGCTTTTCAGAGCCTGCTGTCATCCATTTGAAAAGGGCCCAGCCTGTTGTCAGGTCAAACTCTGGAGAATTCTGGATGATCTGGGGATGACCACTAACCCACAGGCGATTTGGGGATGAAACCAATCTAACCACTGGCCACCAATTGCCTTCCAGCGCCTTCCGTGGAGGTGCCACCAAGTGGTGTAGGCACCTATCCAGCAGGGTGTGCCTTAGGGCTAGAGAGGGAGGCTAGAGGTTTGAGGGCTGCAGGTGTATCGTCCAGGAGAAAAAGGCCAGTGGGGTCTGTTCAGTGTGCATGAAGGAAGAGGGTATGCTGATCTCTTCCTGCTTTCATGTAGAGTAAGCGATGCAGGCAGGAATGAATAATAATCTTCACGTAGAAGAAGGGGTGTTTCTGGTAAACTAATAGCCAGCTGGAGATGGAAGATGAAAAATACAATCTTAGCGTGGCAGGTTAAACGTGAGAAAGGGATTTCATGATACCGTCGGACCCACGTGGTCTGATGTCTGTCTGCAGGAGGCCAAGTTGAGGGACAGAGGTGAGGTTATCCTTGATCTATCAGTCAATAAATGCAACAGAATATAACGAAGAGGATAACTTTACAAGAAAATGATAATCACAAAATTCTGAGAGGCAAGGGAGTGGAAAAAGGAGGAGCATAGAGATAGATGTGGTTGGTGGTGGTCTAGTCCTTGGTGTGGATGCTGGTTTTGTGGGTATCCATTATGGGTCAGAGCTTGTAGATACTCTTTTATATGAGACTAAGAAACCCTCCTCTATGGCTAATCCTCCATGCTTCCTGAATATTACAGTCTGCCCCTTCTTAAGAAAATGTACTCTGCACACATTAGCTGGCTGAAAAATGTTATTGCCCATTTCCCATACATACATGTCTTCCTCTGTCCTCCCCCTTCCATTTCTATGCCAAGAAAGCTCCCCTTTCTCTTAAAACCCATAGGAAGGTGGCTAGCCTGTGTGCTAGGCTAAGTCTCATTTGTCCCCCTATGCCCACTCCCCGCTCTTCTCTCTTCTGATCTGTGCCCCCAAATTGTATCTTCTGGTTCCCTTGCCCTCCAGTTTCTGGTTGGGTTTGGCCTGTGGGAGGCATCAGCCAGTGAACAGAAGTTGGGTATTTACCCCCCCAACTCTCATCCTGAGCATCCTGCTCTGCCTTTGTAGCCTCAGCTCCTGTCTAGTATCCCCTCTTCCATGGCACCGGCTCTCAGTGGGGCGCCAGTAAAGTCATTCCTTGCCCTGCCTCGTCAGGCCCTAGAGTGGTAGTGTGGTTGTTACAGAATTTACCAGGCGATCAGAAAATACACACACAGGAGTACACGGAGATGCAGGAAAACCCCCATTTATTTCCAGATGTACTAGTGTCGTGACTCAGGGGAGCCTGTTTCCAAATCCTGAGCAAACCAATATGGAGGAACTTTCTCTTTATACCCTTTGGTTTCTTTGTCTCCCATATACGGATCAGACTTCTGGACCTTTCGTGGGCTTTGCAAAAAGCCCATTGTGTTGGGATGGGGGACATGAGACCACACCTAAAGGCCTGGCTTGGTGCCAGCGCTGATAACCCTCTCTGGGGGTTGTGTATTGTTCATGGTTTATGGCCTCTGTAAAATGTGAGTATTTAGGTAAATAGGTCTTGCAAGACCAGATAATTAAGGAAGGGGCAGTGACTTGATTATAGGCCAACAAGAATGTGCATTAGGGATACTGACTAACTAGGTACAGAGTCAGGCTGCTGGCCTCCCCCCAAAAATGTCTTATTTTCCTCACCATGGTAACTGCTTCCCAGGGTTGCTAGTCCCCAAATTCACCACTGACAATTAGTTGGCTGAGCTCAGTCAGTATTTTCTTAGTTAAACACTTTTAGTTAAATCCTTTGAGTGTGCCATCTGCTTCCTGTGGATCCTCAGTGATACATCAGTCACTTGAGGATTCGCCATTCTCTTGGCTCTCATACAGAGCTTATAGTCTGGATCGCTCCTGTGCCATTTGTCATGTGTATGCCCCGGTACCACTGTGATCCATTTTCATCTAATATTTCCCATGTTTCCCAAACACATTGCAGACTTCTGTGGGTTGGGACTATTTAATACATCCTTTATACCCTCTTGGCATAGTGGCATGCTCAATAAATGTTTGCCAATGACAATTATAAAAAAAAAATCACCTGATTTTATAAACAAGTTTTCTGAATTTAAATGGCTTGTTTTATTTTGTACCACAGGTATTTGGGGTGACTTGCACTCAATAACTTTTCCACGATGTTATAAAACTGACTGAGGCATGGGCTTTGGGACTTGAGGTGGGCCACGCAGCTGCATTGTTTTGCTTGCTTCCTGGTACTTGATGGCATTCTGTGTATTTGTGGCTGCTGGACAAAGGACTGGAAGTAAAATTGGGGGTTTCTGTTTTGGGGTCCTCCCTTGAAACCATCATTCTCTTCCTTCAAACTCTTTGCTGCATCATTACTATAATTCTGGTCTGCAGGGACTGAAGGTTCTATTGCTGCCTAAGTCTAAAACTTGGTGCTGCATTGTGTCCAAATATGTGCTTTGTAAATGCCTTTTTGTCCCGCAATTCATTTGGAGTTTTTATTTAAATATTTAATGATGCAAAAACTGTGCCTCCTTAGGGAATCTTGGGAAAGTACAGGGATGTAATCAAATGGTTTGCAATTATCCTATCTAATAAAAGAGTAATATGCAAATTAACCATCACTCCACCACACCCACAAGCCACGCCCACCAGCCAATCAGGAGTGAGTATGAAAATTAACCAAACCAAGAGGGCTGCGGCCACGGAGCAAGCAGGAGGCTTGGGTTTCCCCGGCAATGGAGGAAGCGAAGCTTTCCGCACACCCTGGCAGGCCCAGGCCTCTACTCAAGGCTACAAAGTTTCAATTATAGAAGATAAATAAATCCCAACAAAAATGGCTGTGGCCACAGAGCTGGAGAGAGCAGGAGGCTTGAGTTGCCCCCGGCGATGGAGGAAGCCAAGCTTTCTGCACACCTTGGCAGGCCCAGGCCTCCACTCAAGGCTACAAAGTTTCAATTATAGAAGATAAATAAATCCCAGATACCAGGGCCTCTGCTTGGGTCGCCAGGGGGCATGGCTGACCTGCAAACCACCACAGGCCCTTCGCCCAGGCTGCCCCATGTCCCAAGGGAACCCCTATCCTGATCCGGGACACCCTTCAGGGCAAACCAGCTGGCCCCCTCCCATGCACCAGGCCTCTATCCTATCTAATAAAAGAGTAATATGCAAATTGACCATCACTCCAACACATAAGATGTATGCCCCCATGTGGACACAAGATGGCCACCACAAGATGGCCAGCAGGGGAGGGTAGTTGGGAGGGACCAGGCCTGCAAAGGGAGGGCAGTTAGGGGCAAACAGGCTGGCAGGGGAGCAGTTAGGCATCAATCAGGCTGACAGGGGAGTGGTTATGGGGTGATCAGGCTGGCAGGCAGAAACAGTTAGGGGCAATCAGGAAGGCAGGCAGGCAAGCAGTTGGGAGCCAGCAGTCCTGGATTGTGACTGGGATCGGGCCTAAACGGGCAGTTGGACATCCCTCGAGGGGTCTCAAGTTGGAGAGGGTGCAGGCTGGGCTGAGGGACACCCCCCCCCCCGTGCACGAATTTTGTGCACCGGGCCTCTAGTGCTTATATATTTATGACTCTGATTTGAAAAGAAAGACCCAAGTTATTCAAGAGGATGTTCACTTATTTTTTAAAAATACATATATTTTTATTTCAGAGAAAGGAAGGAAGAGGGAGAGAGAGATAGAAACATCAATGATGAGAAAGAATCATTGATCAGCTGCCTCCTGCATGCTGACCAGGAATGGAACTGTGACCTCCTGGTTCATAGGTCAATGCTCAACCATTGAGCCACACTGGCTGGGTGAGGATGTTTACATCTTACAGAAACATTATCCTAAGGAATGAGGGGGTAATCATTCTTTTTTTTCCCCAAATATATTTTTATTGATTTCAGAGAGGAAGGAGAGAGAGAGAGAGAGAGAGAGAGAGAGAGAGAGAGAGAGAAACATCAATGATGAAAATCATCGATTGGCTGCCTCTTGCACGCCCCCTACTGGGGATTGAGCCCACAACCTTGGCATGTGCCCTTGACTGGAAACAAACCCAGGACCCTTTAGTCCGCAGGCCGACACTCTATCCACTGAGCCAAACCAGCTAGGGTGAGGGGTAATCATTCTTAAAAAGAAAGAGGGAGCTGATGCCCTGGCTGGGTAGCTCAGTCAGAGCATTGTCCCAATAAACCAAGGTTTCAGTTTCCATCTCCAGTGAGGTCAGGACACATACAAGAAGCAACCAGTGAATACACAAATAAGTGGAACAACAAATCTCTCTCTCTCTCTCTCTCTCTCTCTCTCTCTCTCTCTCTCTCTCCCTCTCTCCCTCTCTTTAAAACTCAATAAATAAAAATTTAAAAAGGGGAGTAAATGCCAAGTCATTTCCTAGAGTTATTGCTTCTTATCCTTCCTGTGTTGTAATGGTTGTTTGTGTGGGCAATTAAAAAAGCTATTTCTTTGCTCTCAGCTAAATATGTCTCCAGTTGCCTAGTTCTGCTGTAGGGTCTCAGTGTGACCTCATGGTTCTGGGTATTTTCATGCCAAAAATCCAGACCAAAGTTCCTTGTCTTTTGTATTAGAAGGATAAAGAAGATGAATAGAGAGGCGTGGTGGACATTCTGGTCCACAATCACCTTGATAGTTTCATGGAAGGGCTTGGGGATAATGAAGCTGATATAGGCTGAGTAGAGCCACAGTGTGACTTTCATGGACCTGAGGCACTTTTGCTTTTGTAGACCCCTTCTTTCACTGCAAATATGAAAACTTATCTATATAATAAAAACCCAGTGGTTGTAACGCCATAATGACCAATGACCAGTCACCAGGAGATGCCATGACGCTGTGTCCCGCGGAGCCAGCAGGACTTGACATGCAATTATGCTTATATATTCGTCCGGCAGCACGCTGGGTCTGGGTCTCACATGATTTCACGCGCTGGGCCCCTAGTATTTTATAACTGTGTTGACATATAGCATATACATCAATATTGCATATTAAAACATTTTTGTGGATCCCTAAATGTATTTTGATCCCTAGGCACTGTCTCTCCTCTGCCTAATGTATAAGTCAGCTGTAAATGAACAATGGGAAAAGAAAGTCACTTGACTCCTTTTCTCAGGTTTTAAAGATACCTGGGTTCCAATCTGTTCTCAATGATGCCTATGCTGGGGGAGGTTATGATCATAAATAAGGTGAATGAATGGGATGGGAGGATTGTGGAGAGTTGACCAGCTGAAACTCAACCACCTCCCAGATAAAGGCTGCTTATCTATCTATCTATCTATCTATCTATCTATCTATCTATCTATCTATTTTTAGATATATCTTTATTGATTTCAGAGAGGAAGGGAGAGGGAGAGAGAGATAGAAGCATCAATGATGAGAATCACTGATTGGCTGCCTCCTGCATGCCCCCTACTGGGAATCGAGCCCACAATCCAGGCACATGCCTTTGACCAGAATTGAACCTGGGACCCTTAAGTCCACAGACCGATGCTCTATTCACTGAGCCAAACCGGCTAGGGCTGAGCTGCTTATCTCTTTGCCTTCTCTGTGTGATACAGATGGTGTTACAGTCTCAACTCCGGAAGGGTCCAGGGTGATCATCCCATTTCACAGACGGAGAGCCTCAGGCATTGTGAGAGGAGCCTGGGTGGCTTGCTCTGCTGCAGCGAATTCAGATTCTAATGCCTTCCTGCTTTCTTGGCAGCAGAAAGAAGAAACACTTAAAATGTTCTGACTATGAAAGTCAGAAACATTATATAAAAATGTGAACCTAAAGGAAATTGAGGGAAGATTAAAAAAAAAAAAAAACAACTTTTAAAACCTTAGAGCCAACCAACCACTGTCCACTGCCCCATGAAGGTATGTAAACGGGTGACTCACACCACCCCGGGAGCCGAACCAGGACTACTGGCTGCTGCTGCTATTTCTGCCTGATGTCACCCTCAACTGTAAAATGGCTGGATTTTACTACACCCCCCCCCCCCCTTCTCAAGGCTTATAAACTACAATGTTAACCGAAGAGGGCAGATTGCAACATTTGCATACAATATGACCTTAATTGTATAGAAACATGCATACAGATTTGAGGAAAGTAATAGATAATTATGTCAACAGTGGTATTAGTCCAAAGAAGCTCCTGTGTGGGTGAGGGAGAGCTTTTTGGGGGGATGGTAGCTTTTCAGCACCATATAAACCCAGCCCGCAGGCAATTTCCTATGCAATTTCCAGGCTGTTTCCTATGAATAATGTTGCTGCTGTTTATGCTCCTGGAAGAGGGCAAGGGGGATGGTGATCCTTCCATGCCAAAACCCCGAACCTTTGGAGGTAGCTGTCCTTCCTCACCTCTTTTTCCCTGTGAGCATGAAGCAGAGTTTCTGCAGGCTCCCTTTTGTATTTGAGGCTGGCAGTGGGTTTTCGGAGCCATTCCCTTGGGAACACGATTCTATTCTCTACCTAAAAGCAAGGATACAATTAAAACTACGAATCAGAGAACAATCAAGGGAACTAACAACTCCACATGACTGTGAAGAGGATGCCATCGAACAGGCAGTTTCTGCAGCAGCCGCTTCTTACTGTGGCCACAAATGCCGAAGAGCAGCTCCTGGTGCCTCTGCAGACCCTCAGAAGCAGAGCCTTCCCAGCAGGCAGGCGTCTGGCTCCTCCCAGAGAGATAGGGATCATCTGCAGACAAAATATTTTGTCTTCCTCAGTGGCCTGGCCCAGTGTCTTACAATGTTTTCCTTAGTTCTAACCTCAATCCTGCCTACTAAGGTTTCCTCCCATATCTGCTTTCCTTGGTGAAGACAGAGAACATTGGCTCCCGTGTCCCCATCTGATAACCTTCTGAGGCTCGATGCTGGGTTTGGCTGGGTGTCTGGGTCAAGCCCTGTATATTAGAATAATACCAGGTTAACAAACTGAGTCTAAATGGTACATTCAATAATTTAATTTAACCAATATTTGGGCACCTACTACATGCCAAGCAGGAAGGAAATAGGCACAGGCTGAACTAGAGGTCGTCATGTGCGACTCAAATACTGTATGCAAAGGCTCCAAATATGCTTTCCGTTTTTTGTGAGCTTCAGGCAGATAGATGGATGTGGGTTGAATCTAATTACTATTTATGTTCCCTAGGGCAAGCTACTCACCTACCTGAGTCTCAGTTTTGTTATCCACAAAATGGGGATAATAAAACCCATTTCAGAGGTTTTGGAATAAATGAAATCATTTAAGCAAAGCATAATTCCTAATAGTGGAAGTCATTTTATAAATGCTGCTCTTTCATTCAGATTTTATAATGATTTGGTGATGGGGACATCAGAGATATTGGGTATAATGTGAAATTGATTTTTTAAATGAGATATATATATATATATATATACACATATATATGTGTATATATATATATATATATACACATATATATATAATTTTTCACTATTTGAATTAGCTACAATTCCATATTGGCTTCCTAAAAACTCACTTATGACCTATTATTAATATGCCAACATTTATTTACCCAACAAATGTTTCTTAAGTATCATTTATGGTGTAGTCAATGTATGCGAAAGGAATCAAAACCCCTGTTAATATAAACGTCGTCCACACATGACCAGGACGGGAAATATGCTATGAAAAAAATCCTCTGTGGAAGGACTTCCCAGGACAGAGGAAGACGGGCTCAGAGAAGCACAGCTGCCAGCAGAGACACTTCTCAAATGCTGGCAGAGAAACGCCGAACAAGTGCTTGGCTGCAGAAGAATCCCGGGAGCCTGGATTTGCCTCTCATTCTTGAATTGCCTTTATTCTGGGAAGCAAGCAGAGTGCTGTGTCAATCTGCTAAGGAGGAGGCAGAATTATAAATAGGATGTGTGCTGGAATTAGGAAATAAGATGAAAGATGGCATTTAGGGCTTTCTCGGCTCTTCCTTCCTTAAGCAGAGGGAGAAAGCCATCGCCTTTTGGTGGGGACAAGAAATTCAGGAGTCATCATTCCAAGAGACGTGGTAGGGGGAAAGGAAGTGGAAAGTATGAAAATGGTGGAAAGTGGAGAGATGGAAAGAACTGAGTGAGATATGAACAGAGGGGTGTGAAGGTAGACTGGCTCCCCATGGCAGATGAAATGAAACCAAAGAGAAAAAGCCAGTGCTAAAACCAAGAATGAAGATTTACCTGGCTGGAGAGAAACTTGAAATAACAAGATGGTAATCACACATGACCAGAAGAGGAATTGGGGAGGAAAATAATTAAAAAGCGTAAGCCATAAAAATGGAATTAGGTGGAAGGCTGATATGACTGAGATAAAAGGCCAGGCCTGCTCAGTAGCATTCCAGGTAGCTCCATTTACCCCAAAACTGACATCGACCCTCAGCACTCAAGGTGAGTATCTTCAAAGACATTAGTGAATCCATAATGAGGTGTCCTATTCAGGGGTGGGAAAGGGTCTTCTAACTATGGCTGAGGAAGGCTATAGCAGGGAAAAAGTCTTATTGTTGAAGATGGGTTTTAGTCCCAGTGTTGCCATTAAGCAGACAGGTAACCTTCCACAAGTCACCAGACTAACCTCTGTGAGCTGGGTTTGAACAAGGACTACCACGAATTGCCTAGTTGATCTTGATCTATTTACTTTCCTTCTCTAGACTTCCTTTTCCTTTTCCAAACAGTGATGGATATCAGGCTCTGTGTCTTAAAAGCTGCTGCCTGCTGTACAATTCTACATTTTTTTCCTTGAAGTATAATTGACATACAACATTATATCATTTCCAGGTGTACAACATAATGATTCAATATTTGAAAATTCTACTTTTTAATACTTGGGTGAATGCTTTGGATGGGAGAGAATAGTGACACCCCTCCCTCCCACTTAATTTGTTCTGCAATAGGAAACAGCTCTCCTGGAGAACATCCAGCCACGGGTGCTAGATCGGGGTGCGGAACATCTAGCCCGAGGGCCATATAAGGCCCCAGAATCAACTGCAGGAGGGACTTAAAATTCACTAAATCTAGGAGCTTTTTTCACAGCCACATAAATTTATATGAAATACATTTTAGTAAGTGAATGATGTTATAAATATCCAAATGGCCCTTGGCAGAAAAAAAGATTCCCCACCTCTCTGGCAGATGAATGGGTGGCCTTAAATCCTGGGCTAGCCAGAGTCCATCTCCTTCTGTACTGCAGAGATTCATGCGTTCTACCACTTCTCTGCATTGCAGTTTGGATCTATGCTGCTTGTGTCAGGGAGCTCCAGGAGTCAGGCCACGCAAGAGCGTTTTTAGCAACTATCCACCCAAGATAAAGTGGGAAGGAAGCCTATAGATGACATAAAATGAAGGTTCTTCAAGGAGGTCTTGAGAGAAACAGCATACCAGCGCTCTTCAGAGGAGATGAGATGTACCTAATCTTCCAAGTAGAAGGCATGTAACCGTAGGTATGGTTCTGCTTCACTTACCTGAAGTAACAGGTCTTTCTGAGGCTAAAATAAGAATTTGGGGCCCAGCTATTGAGCATCAACCTATGAAGGTTTCTGGTTCAATTCCTGGTCAGGGCATGTGCCTTGGTTGCGGGCTCCATCCCCAGTGGGGGGCGTGCAGGAGACAGCCAGTTGATGATCCTCTCTCATCACTGATGTTTCTCTCTCTCTCTCTCCCTCTCCCTTAATCTCTGAAATCAATAAAAAATATATTTATTAAAAGAAAATGAATTTGGGGAAGGGAAGTCATAGGGACACCAAAGTATATCAGTGTCAGAACTGTACTATGACATAATATTGTCCAAACTCATTAATTAGGAACATCCATGTGATATATATAGGAATTTGCATTCTTCTTCCTTAAAAATTACATGACCAATTCATCTTGAGGCAACAATGTGTCCTCCCATGAGCATTACTAAGGTTGTCTTGGTCAGAGGTCCCTATAAAGATGATCTAAGTTACTGTAGAGATTCTGTTGCTTCTGCTCTGCCCTCCTGGTCATCTCTCCCCCACCTCCTCATCCCCCCACCCCCACCCTGAAAAAATTAGTATGCAAAACCCCACCCCATTAGAGAAATAAATTGAATGTTATCAGCCTTTATTACCTTGTCTATTAGGGGAATTCTGAAATAGCTCAAACCTTATAAATTTCCAACAAAGGTATAAAACCAGGAACTGGGTCACTGGGTCACTCAGTGTTTGGGTGGGTATAAGCCTTGGATGCTGGGAATCCTGGTCTAGTAGACAGGAGACTCATTATTACACCTAAGGTTATAAAAGTATTCTCCATATCTCTGGGGACGAATGGTCAGAAACTGTCCTCATGGAAAACCAAAGCCATTACCAGGAGGCAGATTGTTCCCTCTGCTATGGATGTTTTGTTAGTGACAAAATGTGGTGTTTTGGCAAACCGATTGACTACCATAACTTCTTTGAAGGAGGCAAACGTTTGGTACGGATAAGTTGATGGCAAAGTCAGACTGAGTATTGCTCAGGGTTAGAGCTTTATTTGAATTAGGGCCTGGCTCCTCTACCTGCTGCCCTAGACAGGCAGTATCAACATCTCCTGGGAGCCTGTTGGGACTACAGAGTCTCAGGCCCGCACCAGCCCTCCTGGGTCAAAGCTGCATTGACAAGGTTCCAGGGTGACTTGTATGCCCATTCAAGTTTAAGAAGCACTGGGTTGGTGCTCCTTTTAAGAAAAATCTAAAAGTCTCTTCCAGAAGGCTACCATAGGCCAGTCATTTACAATGTAATGACTACAGCTTAATCAGACTATTTTTCATTTATCCCTTAGCTAAAACGAGCCAGAATGGGCATTTTGTTTGAAAGGGGGGAGGGGGGAAATCATCAACACCCCCATCGCTGACCCCTACTTAACCTCAGCTCTTAGCACAAGGATCTGGCATATAGTAGGACTCAACACATTTTGTTGTTATTATTTAGCTGAATAACAAGTGATTCACAATAATAAAGAATATGTGGTTTTCACTATTTGCCATGCCCTAAAATCCATGTCCTAATCCCTGGAACCTGTGAATATGTTACCTTACCAGGCAAAGGAGAATTAGTCAGTTGATTTTAACACAGGGAGAGTATCCTGGTTTATCCAGGTGAACTCAATATAATCACAAGGGTTCTGGAAAGCGAAAGAGGGAGGCCAAAGAGGTCAGAATCAGGGAAACCAATGTGAGAACTAGAGCTGCACTTGCTGGCTTTGAAGATGGAGGAAGAGGGCCATTAGTCAAGGAATGTGGAGATGGAAAAGGCAGGAATGGATTCTGCCCTGGAGCCTCCAGAGAGGAATGCAGTCCTGCTGACCCTTGGACTCCCCCCTCCACCCCCGTAAGATCTGGGTTGGACTTTTTACTTAGAGGACTGTATGACAGTAAATTTATGTTATTTTAAGCCATTAAGTTTGTGGTACATTGTTATGGAAGCAATAGGAAACCAATACATGATACTAGCAAACAGTTCATTCATTTTGAATATGAAAAACAGACAAATAAAAAACTTTCTCTAATTTTTAAAATATCCTTTGGAATTCAGGTGCCCACGCCTCAGTTAGTCCCATTCTCAGTTTATGGACTATCAGCATCTACACATGAAAGAACCCTCTCTCTTTTCCAGAAAAAATTTTCATGTTATTGTTTTTTTCTCCTCCCTTTCCTTCCCTGTTTCCTCCCCCACTCCCAATCCCATTGCCCTCCTCCCATAGGAATTCACTCTAATATATTTAGTATAGTCCTTTCAATCCATCTGATAGATGCTTATTTAGATATATGGGCACCTGTACAGAAGCATACAAGGCTGTTTTATGTAATACATTGCATTATAAATCTCATTCTGTTTTTACTTTTCTCTCTCAACTCTGTTTTTTAGATCAATTCAGGTTGCTTATATAAAAATCTAGTTTATTATCCTGTCGTATGCATGCCCCATGTTTTACTTGCACACTCCTTAGAGATGGACACTTAGGTTACCCTCAGCAGTGTGGCACTAAACTTCCTTATGTCCACCTCCTTGTGTTCCCAGAAAGAATTTCCCAGGTGTACACTCAGGGGTCAACTTGCTGGATTTTAAGTACTTGATTGTCCTTCAGAATGGCTTCACCAGCAGTGGATGAGGGTCCTATTTCCTCACTTCCTTGCCAACATTTGGTAATAATATCTGACCCAAAAAGCACATATAGCTGTTGGCAACAACTAGCTGTGAAAGGAAGTATAGATGACTTAGTGGAAATCATGCTGTGAATGCAGAGTGGGCAGAGAGAAATTAGAAAATAATTCTTCGAGAAAGTGAGTCTTATAAGAAGTGACAGATGGGCTGGGAAGGTGAAAGCTTTCTAGGCAGGATGTGTGCAGGGCTCGCAGGGTCTCAGACTAATCACCCCTGAATGGTCCTTATGGACGGGGAGATTTCTGACAATAGCTCTCTGGCACTCAGTCCCGTCTGCTTCCAGCCTCCCACTCACCTTCCCACCCAAGGAAATAAGTCTTTTCTGATTTTCCCTGGGGATCGGAGGGGCTCTTGGCTCCCAACCCTCTCTCTTCTTTAAGTCTCTTTGCCACTTTGTACATTTATACAATTTATAAAATTGACGAGTGTTACCAGATGCATATCCCTAGGAACTCACCACTGTAATCAACACATAGAACATTTCTTTCATCCCCCAAAGTTTTGGAAATGTTTGCTGTCCATCTTGCCCTCTGCCCCATGGACCACTGGTCAGTTTTCTGTAACTATAAGGAAGTTCATTTTTCCCCAGAATTCTGCATAAGTAAAATTTTATAGTATACTAGGGGCCCAGTGCACGAATTCATGCACCTTGAAAGGAACTGTGGGCTGCAAGGCTGTGGTGGGCATAGGGGTGGGTCTCGGCCCATCCTGCTGTGGCCTCCTGTCCCCCTGTCTGCCGGCAGCCCCACTCCCACCACCACCGCTTCCACACGCTGATGGAGCTGGCCCCCTTGCACCCACTGACAACACGGAGTGATTGGGGCCGGCACCAGCAGCAGGTGCGAGTGAAGGCTGCTGCCCGATCACCCCTCAGGAGCAGGAGAAGGTGGAGAAGCCCTGAGGGGTGATCAGGGCCGGCAGCCACTGCTTGCATTCACTGACAGCACCAAGCGATTGGGGCTGGTGCCAGGCGCCAGCAGCAGGTGCAAGTGCCGGAAGGGACTGCGGAGCGTGGGAGCAAAGAATTTTCAGTAACCACCAGAGGCTTGCCCCAATGACAGTGACGGGCGCTCCACCTTGGTTTGGCACCCCTGCTCACCTGCTCCACCATCCCACCGTAGCTGATGCCTGCCATGTTCCACGCTCTGCAGCCTGCCACTGATGCCTGCCCTGTTCCGCGCGCGCCCCCTGGTGGTCAGCGCACGTCATAGTGACCAGTTGTTTGGTTGTTCAGTTGTTCCACCATTTGGTCTATTTGCATATTGGCCTTTTATTATATAGGATACTGGAAGCCTAGTGCATGAAATTCGTGCACAGGTAGGATGCCTAGCGGCTGCCGGCTGCCAACCAGGGCCTCCCTTCCCGCGGTTGGCTGGCTGGTCCCGCCCCCTGTCAAACTCCTGGTAGAGGGGACAATTTGTATATTAGGCTTTTATTATATAAGATTTTTTTGTGTCTGGCTTTTTTCACTCAGCATAATTATTTTGAGATTCATTCATCTTATAGAAATATCAATAATTTATTCATTTTTATTGCTGAATAGTATTTCCATTGTATGACTTTATCACATTTTGTTTATCTACTTGTTGTGAGACATTTGAGTTGTTTTCTGTTTGGGGCTATCTGATTAAAGCTGAATATGAATATTCATGAACAAACTTTTGTATTTGCTTTAATTTTCTCCAGTAAATAGGAGTTCCATGACTAGATCAAATTACAGGTGTATATTAAACATTTTTTAAAACTGTCACACTCTTTTCCCAAGTGGCTGTACCACTTTACATTCCCAATAGCATTGCAGGAGAGTTTCAGTTGGTTCACATCCTTGACAACAGATATATGGTCAGTCTTTTAAGTTTATTTTACTATTCTAATGGGTGTGCAATGGCATTTCATTATGATTTTAATTAGCATAATGACTAATGCTCAACATGTTGAGCATTTTTCATGTGCTAATTGGCCATTCATATATCTTCTTTGGTGAAATGTTTCTTCAATTTTTTTTGCCCATTTAACATTTATGTTGTTTGTATTTTTATTATTCAGTTGTAAGTGTTCTTCATATATTCTGAATATAGGTCCTTTGACAGATATGTGTATTGAAAATATGTTTTCCCATTCTGTGGCATAACTTTTCATCTTTTAAATGGTGTCTTTTCATATATATGAAAATTTATATATTTTTCAAAATATATATTTCAAAAATATATATAATATTTTTATTGATTTCAGAGAAGAAGGGAGAGGGAGAGAGAGATAGAAACATCAATGATGATAGAGAATCATTAATCGGCTGCCTCCTGCATGCCCCCTACTAGGGATTGAGCCCGCAATCCGCATATGCCCTTGACTAGAATTGAACCCAGGACCCTTCAGTCTGCAGGCCGATATTCTATCCACTGAACCAAACCAGCTAGGGCTAACTGGTGTCTTTTCAAAGAGCAACCTTTAACATTTTGATTAGATCCAATTTATTAAGTTTTTTATCATTATTATTTTTTTGTATATTAAGAAATTTTGTATATTTGCCTAACTCAAGGTTGCATGTTTTCTCCAGTGTTTTCTTCTAAAAATTGTATGGTTTAAAATTTTACACCACTTGTGCATAGTCAGCTTCCTCCTTTGATCTCTGAGATCCAGGGGTTTTTCTTGGAAAGGTCAAAAGTATCTCTCTTTTTAAAAAAATTTTTAAAAATATATTTTTATTGATTTTAGAGAGGAAGGGAGAAGGAGATAGAAACACCAATGATGAGAAAGAATCACTAATTGGCTGCCTCCTGCATGCCCCATACTGGGGATCGAGCGCACAACCTGGGCATGTGCCCTTGACCAGAATCGAACCCAGGACCCTTCAGTCCACCTGCCAATGCTCTATCCACTGAGCCAAACCAGCTAGGGCAGAAAATTTATTTTTCAATTACAGTTCACATAAATATTATGTTAGTTTCAGGTGATTAGACATTTATATACTTTACTAAGTGATTACCCTGGTAAGTCTAGTACCCATAGTGAAATATAGTCTATTTTATTATAATAACGTAAGTGTCTCTTTTTATCCATCATGGGAATAAACCTTAAGACCTAGCTGGAGTCCTTTGAATACATGATAGCCATTTGGGCTTACAGCCATACAGACACATAGAAGAAAATTTGGAAATTTTACTGAGTGTTTCTCCCTTAGGTACTGTAATGTAGACTATGACTGGTTGTCCCATCTGGAGCTTAAATGAGATTCATATCCCTCTGGAGGAAAGTGGGCATGGGTGCTAGGAGCTGATTTGGCTAAAGAAAGTGGGAAGGTGTTTTTGCTCAGGCACCTAGGGAGAAAAGAGGGATCTTGAGAGAGCAAGGTGTCTACTGGGTATTTATGATGAGCCAAGTTCTGTGACTCAAGCAGAAATGGAAGTATATGATTTCACAACTGATGCTGTATGCAGAGGAGCCCAAACAGAGGTGTCACTTTGGCATCTGGGAGAGTGTGTCCTATAGAAGTCTTATTCTCTACTTCACATCGACTCAGCATGGCTTTAACCAGGGAAGACTCTGGGGATTACAGGGCCTCTTGGGCACTATGGGAATCTGTAGTTTTGGAAGCTCCACGGGCCACCCGC
This sequence comes from Eptesicus fuscus, assembly GCF_027574615.1. NCBI lineage: Eukaryota > Metazoa > Chordata > Mammalia > Chiroptera > Vespertilionidae > Eptesicus > Eptesicus fuscus. The sequence continues at coordinate 56,407,794 of NC_072475.1, read as the reverse complement.
CTTGGCACAGATGTTAGCATGGTCACAGAACAAAAGAAGTGTGGCTCAGTTGGTTGCAGCATCATCTTGTGCACGGGTTTGATCCCCAGTCAGGGCACAGGCCCAGGTTGAGGGTTCAATGGCCCATCAAGTGCGTACTAGAGGCAACCGCTCAATGTTTCTCTACCACATCAATTTCTCTCTCTCTTTCCTTCTCCCTCCTCTCTCTCTACAATCAATGAGAACATATCCTTGGGTGAGGATTTTTTAAAAAAAGTGGGGGCAGAGATGAAAAACAGGAGAGAAGTTCTTGAGTACATGAGAGACGTACCTTGGAAACTCTAAAAAATGCAGAAATGGCCCTGGCTGGGTTTCTCAGTGGTTAGAGCAACAGCCCTGGGACTGAAGGGTTGTGGGTTTGATTCCTGGTCAAGGGCATGTATCTTGGTTGCAGGTTCGATCCCTGGCCCCAGTTGGGGTGCATGCCAGAGGCAACCAGTTGATGTGTCTTTCCCTCATATCAATGTTTCTCTCTCTTCCTCTCTTTCCCTCCCTTCCACTCTCTAAAAATCAATGGGAAAAAATATCTTCAAGTGAGAATTTTTAAAAAATGCAGGGGTGGAGGGTTAATGCCAGTAATAAGACTGGAAACGAGACCTGGGTAAGCTTTAGGTACAGTTACTGATTACTTACAGCCATTTGGGAAGGGTGATGGGGGAAAGGGCAGGCATAGCATGTTCTCTGACCATTGCAGCCATGAAAAAGTCAAGGGTAGTTATCTGAACTGCCTTCCTTAAGAGGGTTATGTATTTAGGATGTGACTCCTTGGTTATAGCCTTAGTGTTGCTCTGTCAGTATTGGTTTCACTGAGGAATAACTGGTATTAACGTCTGATGATATTTTAAAAGGTATTCTGCTCTCAAAGTATTATCTCACAAATTATTTAGAAGGGAAAAATGTACTTTATAATCCAGATATCTGGAAGTTACTACTTTAACCAGATGATCAAACTTAGCATCATTTCTAGTAGGACAGCCTGATTTTATAAACCTGCTGGGATACATTATGTAGTACACAGCATTGCCTATGAGGTATTCTTGCCAAAAGTGAATTTAATCAAGCTTCCAGACCAGCACTCTCCAACAGAAATATAATGTGAGCCACATGTAATTTTAAAATTTCTAGTAGCTACCAAAAGCACAGGCAACAGAAGAAAATAATAGCTAAATTGGACTACAGCTAAATTAAAAATTTCTGTGCATCAAAGGACAAAATGAACAATGAAAAAATACTAGATTAAAAAAAAATGGGCAAAGGATTTGAATAGACATATCACCAAAGAAGATATTCAAATGGTCAATAAGCACATGAAAAGATGCCCAATAATATTAACCATTAGGGAAATGCAAATCAAAACCACAATGAGATCACACCCATTAGAACGGCTATTAGCAACAAGATGGACAATAACAAGTGTTGTTGAGGATTAGAACCATTGCTGATGGGAATGTAAAATGGTACAGCCTCTGTGGAAAACAGTATGGTAATTCCACAAAAAATTAAACATAGAATTACCACATGATCCATTAGTCCCACTTCTGGGTATACACCCAAAAGAATTGAAAACAGGAACTTAAACAGATATTTGTATAACTGTTCAAAGTAATACATTTATACCAAGGTGTACATATTTATAGTGTGGATCTCAAGAAAAAAATATGCATACTAAAAAGGGCTCCCAGTGGCTAACTGGGATCAAATTAAAAACAAAACACAGCCTAACAGTCATTAGTACACAGGGGCCTTTCATGCAAACTGCACCTCAGGGAGAAGCCTGCACTGAACTACCTGCCTGCACTGTGTTTCTGTCAGCTGAGCCAGCCCTTATAAAGGAGCTCCTGAAATCCTATTTCAACCAGTAGGACTGAGGTTTTCCCCATCCAATTGGAGTTGCACAGCTATATCCCCGTCAACTTCTTCACCAGCCAGCCAATCATAGCAGCCTCTTTCCTACCAATCAGGATGGTATCTTTTGGACAAATCAAACTGCAAGAATTTGGAGTTCTCATTTGGATGAGGATGGACCAATCAGGGACTAGGGATGAGATCTTCTGTCTGTATAAGTCAGCTGCCCTCTGACTCTGGGAGTGCACTTTCCTTTTCCACGAAATACTGCATTTTCCTGGCTGGAGCTAAAACACCAAAGATGTCTGCTGGAGCAGACCAGAGCAGGCCAATGCAGGCCAGAGCAGAGCAGAGCAGAGCAGAGCAGACCAGACCAGACCAGACCAGACCAATGAGGAGCAGAGCACAGCTGTCTAGCCAGAGAGGCCTGGGTCTAGGGCAGGCTCACAGACATGCTGATCATGCTGGCTGTGCTGTATCACAATTGAGCTGTTTTGCACTGAATAAAGTTTCCTTCTTCACTGCACCCCAAATTGTGGATTCCTGTTGGCATTGAATTGGTGCCAACAACCATTGGTTGATATTAGCAACCTTAATCACAGTAGCCAACAGTTAAATGGATGAATGGATAAACAAAATGTGGCATACATATAACAGAATATTATTCAACCCTAAAAGGAAGGAAATTCTGACTTATGCTACAAAATGGGTGAACCTTGAAGACATTATGCTAAGTGAAATAAGCCAGACATCAAAGGAAAAATATTGTATGATTCCATTTATATGCAGTCCCTAGCATAGCCAAATTCATAGAGACAAAAAGCAGAATGATAGTTGCCAGGAACTGGGGGGAGGAGGGAATGTGAGGTTAGTGTTTAATGGGTATAGTGTTTCAGTGGGGGAAGATGAAAAAGTTCATCCATCTCCCAGATGGATGGTGTGATGGTTACATAATAATATATATGTACTTAATGCCACTGAACTGTACACTTAAAATGGTTAAGATGGTAGATTTTACATCTTATATACACTGAGTGGCCAGATTATTATGATCTCTGAACGCATAATAATCTGGCCACACAGTGTGTGTGTGTGTGTGTGTGTGTGTGTGTGTGTATATATATATATATATATATATTAGAGGCCCAGTGCATGAATTTGTGCATGGGTAGGGTCCGGCCAGCCTGGCCAGGGGGAGGGGACATGGGCAGTTGGCTGGCCTGCCTGCTGGTTGAACTCCTGGTTGAGGGGACAATTTGCATGTTAGCCTTTTATTATAAAGGATATACACTGAGTGGCCAGATTATTATGTGTTCAGAGATCATAATAATCTGGCCACTCAGTGTAATAGAAGGGTAATATGCAAATCGACCAAACAGCAGAGCGACCGGTCGCTATGACGCACACTGACCAGCAGGGGGCAGACGTTCAATGCAGGAGCAGCCCCCTGGTGGTCAGTGCGCTCCCACAGGGGGAGCACTGCTCAGCCACAAGCTGGGCTGACGGCTGGTGAGCAGTGGAGGTGGTGGGAGTCTCTCCCACCTCCTCAGCAGCACTAAGGATGTCCGACTGCAAGGGCTCCCTGACTGCTAAAGGGCGCAGGCCGGGCTGAGGGGACTGCCCCTCCCCACCCCCCAGAGCATGAATGTCATGCACTGGGCCTCTAGTTATGTATATTTTACCACAATAAAAAAAATTATAAATGGTATTTTTGCCATAATTGGGGATATTTGATATTATGGGATTATTAATTTTTATAGGTGAAAGAATGGTATTATGGTTATAGAAGACCAACATTCTTATTCTTTGGAGATGTATTCTGAAGTATTGGGATAAAGTGTCATTATATCTATGACTTATTTTCAAATGGCTCAAAACAATTTAAAAAACACACCAAAATACACATGCGCACACACTACACATAGAGATAAAGCAAATACGGCAAAATGATAACAATTGGTAAATTAGGAAGAACATATATAGGTATTCATTGCTTTATTCTTATATTTTCCTGTTTGTTTGAAATATTCATAGTAAACATGGGAGCAGGAGAGAGAAAGTGACCAGGAGACCCCAAGAAATGCCCAAATCCCATCCTCAAATAGGGACATAATCTTCTCTCTCTTTCTCATAAAGTTCCTAAGGAAGATATATGTAAAGGGAGCAATGACAAAGGAAAGTGGCTCTTCTGAGTTTGTGTTTGGAAGCTAAGTGCCTCTTTCTTGGTTAGATGGCCCAGAGCACATGGCCTAGGCCAGAGCCTTACCTATGCCTCTCCTTCCTCTAAGCATCAACCCGAGTTTGGGGACCTACTTCATGGAACAAGACCACAAAGAGATGAGTGTACAGAAGCAAGCCTCAGAGAAGAAGACTGTAAGCTAGATGCCCTCTTCAGTAATACAAATGGAAGAGAAAGAAAGGAAAGTGGCGGAGAGAGGGATGCCATCCTTTACTAAGCAGTTGCCCACACAGTATGCTAGGATCTCTCCATCATATTGACATGATTTCTCCTTGAGCTACAGAGGTGAGGAGTCTGGGGAGAAGTGAAGATGGCTTGAGTTCTTTCTCTTCCCAGGGGCAAAGGTGGGTGGATGGAGGCTCTTAGATAGTCAATATCTAAAGTTCAGACTTCTGCCCTTGTAAATATCTTTAGCATTATAAATATTACTAGAGGCCTGGTGCACAAAATTCGTGCATGGAGAGGGGGTGTCCCTCAGCCCAGCCTGCACCCTCTCCAATCTGGGACCCCTCGAGGGATGTCCGACTGCCTGTTTAGGCCCGATCCCAGTGGGCAGTTGGACATCCCTCTCACAATCCAGGACTGCTGGCTCCCAACCGCTAGCCTGCCTGCCTGCCTGCCTGATTGCCCCTAACCACTTCTGCCTGCCAGCCTGATCACTCCCTAACCATGCCCCTGCCAGCCTGATCGATGCCTAACTGCCCTCCCCTGCTGGCCTGGTCACCCCTAACTGCCCTCCCCTGCCAGCCTGGTCACCCCTAACTGCCCTCCCCTGAAGGCCTGATTGTTCCCAACTGCCCTCCCCTACTGGCCTGATTGCCCACAACTGCCTTCCCCTGCAGGCCTGGTCCCCCCCAACTGCCGTCCCCTGCAGGCCTGGGTCCCCCCCAACTGTCCTCCCCTACAGGCCTGGTCGCCCCCAACTGCCCTCCCCTGCATGCCTGATTGCCCACAACTGCCCTCCCTTGCAGGCCTAGTCCCTCCCAACTGCCCTCCCCTGCTGGCCTGATTGCCCTCAACTGCGCTCCCCTGCCGGCCATCTTATGGTGGTCATCTTGTGTCCACATGGGGGTGGCCATCTTTGACCACATGGGGGCGGCCATCTTGTGATGGTCTATTTGCATATTACTCTTTTATTAGATAGGATTTGTCTATAGAGGAGTTGTGAAAAGGAGAAGTTCAAACCTGGAGAGGTCAGAATTGGGCAAAGCAGTATTGTTGCTGCCTTCCCTAAAGCTGTGTCCTGCAACAAACATGTCAACCAGAAGCGAAGATACTTTTGAGTTAAAATGCTTAGGAGCTTGGAGAGAAAATTATAAGCATCAATAGTGACTTTTATTAGGGGCCAAAGAATCATACGATGGAAGAATCATCACTCCTGATCCTTTCTAAAATGCTCTTTCCTTCTCTTGGGGTTATTTTCTATAACTTGACAAATAGACGTTCAGACCATAGGTATAATTCAGGTCCTGTAATTTGGAGTACTGAGGAGATAACGTAACTGGGCTCCCTTTGGTATAAATTATTAACATTTTACTCCTAATTTAGCCTCATCTGTAAACGTTTTATTAATAGGGATGAATTCATGGAAAGAGGAAGGGAAGCAGGTGAAATTTTGGGGGAAAGGGGAACAGAAAGTAGTAGTACCTTGAATTAGAACAGGGAAACTCTGACTTCCAACTGAACTGGATGCTGAATGATGGTCTCAAGTTGAACTACTGTAAGTGGCTCAATAACTATAACTTTGCTTTCACCTCCCCTCAAACTCTGGTCTTATGCCAACTTCCTGAAACATTCATACCATCCTTGCTTCAAAGTGAAAACTACTTCTTTCAATGCCTCACTGTATCTTTTCTTACATGTTTAGGAAAAAAGGCAATGCCTTCAGCTGAAATAGTTGCTGTTTCAGAGGCACATTGACTTACTTCATCTGAACAGGAATTAGTCCAACCTATGTGGCTATTACCACTCCTCACAATGACCTAGTATCATGGTGAAGGAGTCAGGCAGTTGCAAATATTTTAAAAGCAGACTTTGTCATTTCTGGATTTCATGCACCACCAATGGGGGAATGTGACTTACGCTCACCTTCAGCTGAGAAATATTACTGATATGGAGCCAGAAAAAAGCCTGACAGCCACCACAAGCAGGGGAAAAGAAGGAGGTGGGGTCACCTGTATCCCCAGATAGTTATCTTGTTGGCATGGGACTATGGACTCAAGGTCATGTTCAGCACAGTCTTGTACCTCAAAAATAACTGGAACAGTAGCTCAGGGGTACACAACTTCCTTCGAACTTAGTTTTCCCATCTGGAAATATGGAGTCAGTATGAGAGACACTGATGCAGAACCATGTCCTTCAGGATTCACTATGTCAGTGTGTTCCAGACATTTTCCAACTGCCAGTATCTGTGTCTTAATGCCGGAGGACTTTACCTGGAACTCTGGAAGATCACTAGGCCAAAGATAATGGAAGTTCAGAAGTTCTGGAAAATCAGTGGCCCTGCGCCCTCTCAGCAACCTTGAACCAATGAATGATGGGAGATGATGTATAAATATTTTAGCAACCTCATCCCTTGGGTAGAATAATTCTGAGTTGTGCATTTTACAGTGTATTAAGCTAGAGTTGTCCACTGTGTAGTTGGCTTAATAATTCACTTTTACTGGCTGTCTTCCCCTCCCTGACTCACTTCCTCATTCTCTTACTGGTATTTCCTTGGATTAACTCCCAAATAAATTATTTGCTCTCAAACTCTTGTTTCAAGGTCAGCTTCTGGAGGACCCCAAGACTAAGACAATTCTCTAGCATAAGTTAGATTCACTAAACATGCATTGCTAGAGAGCTGCTAAATGAGACACCCTCCTCCTCTTATTCTTCTCATCCAAGGTAGGAGGGCCTGTACCCAGAGATTTGTGGGGTGTGTACTCTCCTCTGTGAAGAGCCTGGTATTATAAAAACATGTTCGCAGGCTTTGGGGAGTATTCTCATTGATATGAATTATTAAATGAAAGAACATTGGTCACAATGGAGAGTGGATCAGATACTGTATTGATGGTGGGTAAGAGAAGTTATCTTTATTGAGAGTAGCATTTCCTAAACTATGTTTCCTGGTGTTCTGGAAGATTCTTAATAGATGGAAACCCCAAAATCAAATTCCTATAGTCAACTGTTTGGGAATTGCTGGATTGAGCAGAGACTATTTAATGTAAGACTTCCCAGGACCTTCAATAAGACAAAGTACATTGTGATTCTCACATATATGGTATTTTCCAAATCTCTCTGACTATAGACCTTTTGAGGAAACATCTGTACTAATAAAAGGGTAATATGCTAATTAGACCGGGTTGACCGAACATCTTCCGGACATCTGACTTCCTTCCAGACAAAGCCACGGTGGCAGGGGCTGAGGCAGAGGCGGTTAGGGACAATCAGGCTGGCAGGGGAGCAAGCAGTTTAGGGGGCAATCAGGTCAGCAGGGGAGCAGTTAGGGGGCGATCAGGCTGGCAGGCAGAGGTAGTTAGGGGTGATCAGGCAGGCAGGCAGAGGCAGTTAGGGACAATCAGGCAGGCAGGCAGAGGTGGTTCGGGGCTATTGGGCAGGCAGGCAGGCAGGCAGGCTAGTGGTTAGGAGCCAGTGGTCCCGGATTGTGAGAGGGATGTCCAACTGCCGCAGGGATTGGGCCTAAACCAACAGTTGGACATCCCCAAGGGGTCCCAGATTGGAGAGGGTGCAGGCCGGGCTGAGGGACACTCCCCCCATGCACAAATTTTGTGCACCGGGTCTCTAGTCTACTAATAAATAGCCTATTGAAGACAGTTTTGGAAGTGATGGTAGAGAGACATCTATTTTCTTTTTTTACAATTAAAAGTCTTTATTGCAAAGTTGCATATATTTTCAAAATAAAATACAATATTTAAGGAGAGAATAAAATATAGATATTCACTTGGAAGATTAACATATGTATGTAAATATATATAATGCTCACAAAACACCAAGAAACGTAGTTTGATGAAGATTCAATTTGAGTAAAAGATGCATCTCTTTTTTTTGTGTGTGTGGTCTTTATTTTTAATTTTTTAAAATTTCTTTATTGATTAAGGTATTACATATGTGTCCTCATCCCTCCTTTAACCCCTCAACCCCCTCTCCCCATTCATGCCCTCACCCCCCTGGTGTTCATGTCCATTGGTTAGGCTTATATTCATGCATACAAGTCCTTTGGTTGATCTCTCCTCCTTTCCTCCACCCTTCTCTACCTTCCCTCTGAGGTCTGGCAGTCTGATCGATGCTTCTCTGCCTCTGGATCTGTCCCTGTTCATCAGTTTATGTTGTTTATATTCCACAAATGAGTGAGATCATGTGGTATTTGTCTTTCTCTGACTGGCTTATTTCACTTAGCATAATGCTCTCCAGTTCCATCCATGCTGTTGCAAATGGTAAGAACTCCTTCTTTTTTACTGCAGTGTAGTATTCCATTGTGTAGATGTACCACAGTTTTTTAATCCATTCCTCTGCTGATGGGCACTTAGGCTGTTTCAAAAAAAAAATGCATCTCTTAATTACAGCATTTCTTTCATTGCTGTCGAGAGAGAATCCAAACATTCTGTGATTATAAAGAAGCCCCTCTTTCTTGGTATGTTGTGGGAAGTCTCTTGTTCTTTATACTTGTGGGGATTGTGCCGTGCAGAATTTGACTGCTGTCTTTAGTTTATGAGGAGGAGGAACCCCAGGAACCCCAGCCGGGGGAGAGGGCCCTTCTGCATCCACTGGCCTCAAGGATTGTACTGTGGAGGTGCGGGTAGGCGGCACAGCTGGCAGCTGGAGAGGCCCAAGTGGAGAGGAGGGAGGGAACATTGCTCCTTTAAGACCCAGGTCCACTCCTGAGGAGGGAACCACCAGGGCTTAGCTCTTGGCCTTCTGGAAGCTTTGGAAAAGCAGCTTGTGAAGTAGAGATTTTCACGACCTCTTCCGGGGACTTGAGTGTCTTGAGCATCACCTCCATCCATCTCCTCCTCTTGCCCTGAGCGTTTGGACCTCTCTTCAGTTCGTGAGCCAGGGAAGTAACTTCCGGTTCCAGCATCCAGTAGGTCCTAGTCACCTTTCTGTAGGTGTCGCTAAGGCAGGGTGTCTTGAATGACGCTCTCTCACGCCTGGCATCATCTCAGGATGACTCGATCCTCGTGCACTCCTCTCTAGCTGCGCTGTACTTGACAATGAGGTGACATTTCACCTCCATCTGTGTGGCCAGTGATTTTGCGAGCTGCACTTCACGTCTTACATGACGTCGACTCTGCATATAACAAACAAGTCTGACTATAAATACGAGACCCACCAAGAAGCCGAGGACAGGTGGACACGCCAGTGTCTCCCACTGGAGGATGTGGGCAGGGAGGCGTGGACTAAGGCCGTCGGGAAGCAGTTCCACCGCCACCTCTCCCAGCTTCCCAAGGATGGGCCCAAAGCCCAGCTCCACAGAGGACCGCAGCCCTCCATGGACCATCCGCACAGGGACTGCCTGTCGCCAGGGAGCCTCCGGCCATAGCAGACCGGTGACACCCGACATTCCACCCAGAACCCGGCCAGTAAATGCTACCCTCATTGGTCTTCAGTGATATCGTTTGGGGTAGGGGGAGTTTTGTATGTAAACTGTCCTCATCTCCATGACTACCGAATGATCATTCTCCTTCAACTCTATATGTATGTTTTTGTATCAGTATACATTAAAATATAGTGAAAATAGCCATCTTAAGTGTATGACATGGTACATTTTTAAAACTTTATGTTTTCCTATGGTATCCACCAACCCTGTCTATGCAGTCTTACCTCTCAGATGTGGGTTTGGTTCCACACCAGTGCAACAAAGCCAGTACCACAGTCAAGCCAGTTGTAATTGTTTGCTGGTGGAGAGTCTTGCCTTTAATTGGTAAAAAAGACATCTTCAGAGCACAATAAAGTGAACTTAATAAAATGACTGACGTCTGTACATAGATCTTGTCTAAAAGATATTTTTTTGTTTTTGTTTTTCAATTACAGTTGACATTCATTGTTCTAGTAGTTCAGGTATATAGCATGCTGGTTAGACATTTACTAGTATATAATTTGCTAAGTGATTCTTCCCACATATAAGTCTAATACACACCTAGTACCATGCATAGTTATTGCAACATTATTCCCTGTACTGTACTTAACACCCCTGTGACTATTTTGTAATTACTAATTTTTACTTCTTTTTTAAAAAAAACTAAAAATTTTAAATTATCTTTATTTTTCAATTACAGTTTATATTCAATAGTATTCTGTGTTAGTTTTAGGTGTACAGCGCATTGGTTAGACAGATATGTACTTTACAGAGTGGTCCCCTGATATTTCAAGTGCCCACCTGGCCCCCTACATACTAGTTATTCTGATATTATTGACTATATTTCGCATGCTGTAATTTACTTCTCTGTGACTATTCTGTAACTGTCAATTTGTACTTCGTAATCCCTTCACCTTTATCACCCAGTTCCCCAACCCGTCTCCCCTCTGTCAACCATCAGTTTGTTCTCTGTATCTGTATGTTTCTACTTTATTTTTTCTTTGGTTTCCACATGTAAGTGAAATCATATGGTTTTTGTCTTTCTCTGTCTGACTTATTTCACTCAGTATAATACTCTCTAGGTTCATCCATACTGTTGCAAAAGGTAAGATTTCATTATGGCCAACTAGTATTCCATTGTGTATATGTACCACAACTTTTTTATTCACTTGTCTATTGATGGGCACTTGGGCTGCTTCCATATCTTGGCTATTGTAAAGAATGCCGCAATAAATATGGGGGTACATCATATTTTCTTTTGGATTAGTGTTTTGGGTTCCTTTGGCTATATTCTCAGAAGTGGAATTTCTGGCTCATAAGGCAATTCCATTTTTAATTTTTTGAGGAATTTCCACAGTGGCTGCACCAATCTGTATTCCCACTAACAATGCACTAGGGTTCCCTTTTCTCCACATCCTCACCACACTTTTTTGTTGATTTATTGATGATAACCATTCTGAAAGGAGTGAGGTTGTGATTTGCATTTGAGAGACATATATTTTCATTCTCCCCAATGCATATCTTTCAATCATGAGTGTTTTGAAATGAGTTTTGTCGTTCATCCCAGTGGTTGAAATGTCTTCTTCCTTCTCTCTTCTCTATGAAGCTGGACTTTACTGGGGCTACGACTCCTAATTATATTGAAGGTACCATAATAATCATAAACCATCGCCTTGTCTTTGCAGTCTCCAGACTATATTCCAACACATTAGTCCTCATAATAGCCCTTAAGTTAGATCATACAGATCCTTGTTTAATAGGTGAGGAGTCTAAAGTTCAGAGATTTTCCCAGGATCACTTGGTAGTACCTTAGTGCAGGAAAATTGTGATCTGAAGCAAGCAACACAATCAGGGGACTCTTCTTTTCTCTATGTAAACTGAACTTGGAGTAAAGATTCAGTTAATATAGCCACCTTTTTTTTTTTTTTAAGACTTTGGGGTTTGAAAAGATTGGACCAGGTCAAGAAAGAGGAAGATGAAAACACATCAATTATCAGAGTGTGATACACTAAATTTGTCCAGGTGATCTGTGGGCTGGCTCCACTACATCACAGAAGGTATCCTGGATAACACTGGGGCTTCCAAAGCAAACTCTGGGTTTGAATTTTTGCTCCAGAACTTACCAGTTGTGTGATTTGGGGTAAGTTACTTAAACAGTCTAAACCTTAGTTTCCTCCTCATCTGTAAAGCAGAGAGAATATTATTTCTCATGGGGTTATTGTGAGGATGAAATTAGATCATATAACTAAACCTCTTTACACAGGAGATGCCTGGATTATAGTAGGAATGAAAAAGAAAAGGTAGTTATTGTTAGTAGAATAGTATACATAACTTTTACTCTTTGGCATGAATTAATCCTTTAACAAAAACCAGACATCACTTTGTTGGTGCCTTACTACAAACAGTGCTGTTTTCTAATGACTTCTGGCAGTAGTTTTAAAAATTCTTGTTTGTTTTTGGTTTTATTTTATGTAAAAATAGAACTAAATAAGATAGATCTTTGCCATTTTTTTTCTCTCCTGCTAAATAGCACATTAGCACTCCCTCACACTCCACCCTACCCTATTGAAAAGAAAACACACACACAAACACACACACACACACACACACACACAAATTGAGAATGTATGGAAGCACAACTCAGAAACTTGAACGTTTTCCATTTCAGCTTTTCTTGGAATAATTTGATGAAAGTCTGTGCTGTGGTTTTAAATGGCATTGGGATGCCCATCTTCTGTCCCTACCCATAAGCTCCTGAACATGATTGATGTTTCTCAATTTTAAGCTAGTGCAGATTTATGAGAATTTAAACACCATAGTTGAAGTTATGGAAGGTTTAAAGGGATTAAACAGGTTCAGCAGCATCTAGAAATATATAGGTGTTGTGTGTTTTTTAAAATCAGCATTTCCATGTTAAAATATTTTCAAGGATTCTCATAGCCTGGGTCAGAATCTATTTATTTTGGGCAGAGGAGTGAATTTTTAGGATTTTTCTTAGATGGAAAAAAGCTCTATCCCTCTATTGCTTCTGCTTTGTTTTCTGGCCTATGCCTCTGCTCTTTACCTCATCTTTCATGCTTAGCTTGCTCTGTCTTCTCTGAGGTTTCCCTTCTATGTTCCTGTCCTCTCTCAAGTGGTTGATCTCTTAGTGTTTCTCTTATGTTCATGTATTTACAAGCTCAGCCTCTGACCCGTGTTCCTAACAGCAGCTGGAGGGAGCCTGACATTTACTTGCCCTTGGCTTCTTGGTGAGGGGAGCCAAGGGATCCTGCTGGCAGGGGAAGGCTGTGGTAGATGATAGCTGCTTGGGTGGGAATGCCTCATGCCACAAGGGTGACAGATCCCCATGTTTACACCAGAGGGTGCAATGACTCCGTGCTGAGAGGGGCTGGTTGGAGTCAGGAGTTTCCAAGAGCCCCTTCAAGACAAAGCACACAAAATTCCTAGGCAGTTAGGTTTAGGAGAAGCTGTACTGAGCGACATTGAAAAATAAGTTCAAGGCACAACGTGGGCACACACTCATTGCCATATTCTACCAATGTTTGGAAAAACCAACATTCTTCTCAATGCCAAGAAGTATTCTCATCTGCCTCTGTATGTCGCCTCTCAGGTTTCTTCCAAGTCCTAGCTCTGCCCTCCCTGTCAAATCAGTGTGGGTGTGGGGAACATGAATTCATTTTAATATCAGCCTGAACCAGACATCACTGGGAAAGAAATCAGAGAAGCTAATAAAAATAATTTTGGTGAGTACATACCCTATGATTCCACTTATATGAAACCCTAGAAAAGACAAATCTAATCTAGAGTGACAGAAAGCAGACTGGGAGCTACCGTAGGGGAAGATTGACTGCGATGGGGCACAAGAGAACTTTGTGGGCTGCTGGAAATGGGCTTTGTCTTGATTATGGTGATGATTGCATAAGTATATAAAATTGTAAAAACGCAATAAAATGTACAGTTACAATGGTGTAATTATACATTGATTTAAAAAAATATATCTGCTGGGCATCTATACTCCTCATCCCCTCTATTAGCATGGACAATGGAGAGCTGAGTATAAACCTCAGAATGCACCTTAATCTGTGAGTGGTATTCATCCAGCGGCTAGATTCTAGCCTATACTATGTATCCATACAGGGCATGGGGATCATCCAAGCAGTGGATGAAATACCTAATTAGTTGTAACTGACTTTGGAATGCCTCCTGTGCCTTTTCATTCCCTGGGTACCACCTGACTGACAGAGACAGTCAATAAATATGGAAAGGAAGCCAGATTAAACACTTATCAGGCAACAAAAAGGTGAATGACCACACAGATGATAAAGAACAGTTGACTTTGTGTGAACTGTGCATCATATCAAAGTGTAAAGTGATTGGTGATGTGCAGCAGATGCTCATTAGAAATTAAACCAACCACACAGAATGATCCTGGCATCTGGATAACAGGGGGTTTTCACAAACGCCATCTTTTCCAAGTCTCTAATTAAATTTTTGATCTTGCTTAAGTCAGGTACAGTGCCCTATTCATTCTGACATCCAAATATTCATTTTAAAGTTGGCCAGGCTACCCAGAGGATGATGTAAATAGATCAAGGCTGGAGCTTAGATTTAGGAGATTGGATATTTCCCCCCTGTTGTGTGACCTTCTGAAAAATCACTTAGTTTGTTTATTTATTTGTTCACTTATTCATTTATTCAATGAAATTACCAAGTACTTGCTACAGATCAGGCAGTTTTCAAGACACTGGGGGTATGACTCTGGGCTTTGCTTTCCTCATTTGTAAATGCTGATTCTTGGATCCCTGCACCACCCTACCACTGTGCTGATAGATAGCATGGGTAGTGAGGTGGTCAGGCTCTGAGATCCTCAATGCTCAAGCTCTGAGATCTTCAATGATAAAGCTACCTAGGTGGTATAACAAAGATATGACTCCGTAACCTCTTTGCTCTTTATTTTTCCAAAAAGTAATTTTAGGCCACGTAAAATATCTTTGCAGCTGCTCTGTCTGTGGAGTAGCCTTCTTTCTGTTCCACTGCTTCACTAATAAGCTCTCTTTCACTTTTAACTCTAAAAAAAAAAAGCATCTTTGCCATAAAAATTTTCATGAAAATGAAATTAGGCATTTTACTTTTGTTTGTAGAAAAATGCCCGTAAAAAAAACTTCTAAGGCAGTTTGAAAATTGATTCCCGGTTGCCTCAAAGCACAAACTCACATACCGTTATAAATTAGAATTGGGTCTAGTGCAGGGCGGCAGACCAAGGCTTTTGTCCAGCATTTCTCCTTAATTTGCAGTGTTCCCAGCCGCACCCCCCCCCCATCTTTAAGCAAAATCTAGACGTCAATAGACACAAAATTACTTCTCTTTTTGAAGTCCTTCTTACACTTATCTCTAAGCATACAAGATCTTCTGCCTTTTGGATTATCAAAGCAACTCCCAGAAAAGTCTGATAGAGTTGGATTCAAATTCTACTCTGCCCATTTATAACATGTGATCCAGGAAAAGTGATGTGGATCAGTTTCTTCATCTAGAAGTGAAAATAAAAATATCTACTTTAAGTTTTTGTATAATTTAAATAAGATAATAAATATAAAAATACATATCATGGGCTCGTGCTGGTTTGGCTCAGTGGATAGAGCATTGGCCCGTGGACTGAAGGGTCCCGGGTTCGATTCTGGTCAAGGACATGTACCTTGGTTGCAGGTTCCCCAGCCCTGGTTGGGGTGCGTGCAGGAGGTAACCAATTGATGTGTCTCTCACATCCATGTTTCTCTCTGTCTCTCCCTCTCCCTTCCACTCTCTCTAAAAATCAATGGAAAAATATCCTTGGGTGAGGATTAACAACAACAACAAAATGTATAGCATGGTGTCTAGCCAATCATAGAAAACCAACTAATTGGTGGTTGTTATCAAAGCCTAGCAGAAATTAAGTCTGGGGTTTGAAGAGAAAAAGTCCACCACAGAGTAAAAAGTATTCCTTTGATTCTTGGAATAGAGGAACCTGGAACTTCAGCCTTTGCTGAGTGAATGGCTACTGTTGGGGGATAGCATCTTTAGATTATAAAGTTCAGGAATATAGTATATCTATTTGGGAGAAGGGTTGGCATTTTAAAGGGGAAAATAAGCTATATACATGCCCTTGACCCAAGCATGAGAGAGTTTTCTTTATAACCCAACATTCAGCTCTAGGAAGAATTCATCTGGAACAATGATTGAGAAAAAGTCATGCCCTGTCTGGCTCTGATGGCTACATCAGCAGATGCCACAGTCAGATTACCTCTACATTACCCTAGGGAAATGATGACATCTCCTGGCCCTTTTCAAAGTTGACACTGTTCCACCCAACAGGTCTTAATCAATATCACAAAGAGGGCTGAGAACTCGAAGATAGAGTGTGCCTGCTGTTCCAAGAACAACAGACAACTGGCTCAGGCTGTGATTAAAGCTGGTTGGAATTCACAACCAGTAGAACAATGACCACACTCATGAATTGAACTTCTGCTTACTCTCCTATTCCAATGTCCTTCATCTTTCCTCCACATGGACAGCCAGCTGTGCTGAGAGATTTGTGGTGTCAGCACCTGGACGTGTTGGGTGGACTTGAATACTGTGCAATAAAATCTAATATGAATGACTTGAAAATATGATTAAAGGATGCAAACCTACTTGTAATGAAGAGCTCCACATAAAGTCCACAATTTATTGTAAGCTCCACATGGGCAGAGTCCATATCTGTCTTTTTACTGATTTATATCCAGTATCAAGCACAGAGCTTCTTGGGTAACCAAACTTTTTGGTTTTCCCAGGATTCCCCTGGTTTTGGCACTAAAAGTCCTGTGTCTCTGGGAACTCCCCAGTCATTGGCAAACTGGAATGGTTGGTCACCCTAGGCCTGGAACATACTAAGTGCTCAGTAAATTTTTGTCAAACAAAAGAAATAAATAAGCAGTAGAAGTGTAACTGGAATTATAATGCAATAAGTTGGATTAACTGCTGTGGATAGGGGTATACCTCCAGCAGATACTGATTTCAGGTTGAGCTTGGTGAAACCAGCACATGAGTTTGATGGTATGTAGGACCAGTCTTGGGCTTAAAATACCATCTCATTTCTGTCCCTTCTTCTGACCTTAATTTATATTTCTTGGCCATTAGTCAGAGAAAGCTGTACAGTTTCAAGATTGTCAAAGCATGGTCCAAAATGACTAGTATTACTTTTCTTTTTTTCAATTTTTTAAAATTTATTTCAGAGAGAGGAAGGGAGAGGGAGAGAGATAGAAATATCAATGATGAGAGAGATTTGTTGATCGGCTGCCTCCCACACACCCTCCACTGGGGATTGAGCCTACATTGAACCATGCCACACCAGCTGAGCCATAATTAGGATTTCTAAGGTCTCTTTTTCCACTTGGTAAATTTCCTACCCTTTCTACATAGAAGCTTTGGGTTATATACACTTAGGAAGGGAAGAACATTTCTCTACTCAAAGTAATTCAATAATCTTTTATTGAGTGACTGCTCTGGGCAGGACTGCAGGGCATTCAAAGTGAGTGAAATAGCATCTTTGCCCTTAGCACTGATCAATCTAGTGGGGGTAGGTGTGATTAAACATACATAATTATTTATGACATGAAGTGGGCTTGCTACATGCATGCTAGTTTAATGATTTTAATTGTGCCCTATGGGAGAGAGGGAGATTAATTTTGAGATGTTATGCAATGCCTTATTGAAAGAGGTGGGATTTAAGGTGGGCTTTGAAGAGAGCATAGGACTTCAAAAACTGGCTATGGGAGAGGGTGACTTACCAGGTTGAAGAAAGAGTATGGGCATGACAGTTAGTTGGATTAGGCTACTCATTACAAACACCTGACTATAAGGGCTCAACTAAATGTAGTCATATTATTCTCACATAACAAGCAGTCTGAGCCTGATGCAGCAGCTTCAAGGTGTCACCAATGCTCCAGGCTTCTTTTCTCTTTCTGTACCTCAGTTCTTAGCTTATGGCTTTGTTGCCTCATGCTTTCTAAATGGCTGCCCCACTCAAGTCTCCTGTTTGTGAAGCAGGTGGGGAAACAGAAGAAAGAAAGGGAGGAAGGAAAGAAAGAAGAACAGAGAAAAAAGAAAGGTATGTGAAAGGGAAAGACAGGATATATACGAGGAGGACAAACACTTTACCCAACTCCTTACCACACTTTCTCTGAGTCATATATCACGACAACAAACAAGTTACATGGCCACCCTAGCTGCAAGGGAGTCAGGGAATGTGAGCATTTTATCTGGACACATTACCCTCCTGAATAATATTGAAGTTATTTTAGTAAGGAGGCATGGGAGAATGTATTTTGGGTAGGTAATCACCAGTGTCTGTGCCTTTGAGCACTAGCTTAGGGATGGGAACAGGGCAGGAATTGCTGGATAAATGAGAATGAAGAGCAAAATCTTGTGCGTGGAATGAAATGTGTGTGTGTGTGTGTGTGTGTGTGTGTGTGTGTGTGTGTGTGTGTGTAGGCAGGACATGATAGAATGAAATGGCTTTATGGAGTATGGAGAGGAATAAGATGACGAAGATAAGATTGGAAAAAAGTGAGCCAAATGCTAGAGTCATGTGGCTTTCACCTGGCTCTTTAATTTCTCTGAAAAAGCTCAAGAATAGCCTAGATGACTTTTTCATGTTTCACAGGGTGGCATTCATCCTTTACTCCCAGCATTTTCCCTCCTCAGTCTCATGTTATTCAGCACTTTGGATAGGGATATAAAAAACACCACTTTTGAACCTGTACCCTCATGTCAAGATCAGAAGAAGATGATGGAAATACTTAATTCGTTTTATTTCCCTAAATTCACCTGTTGTTCATATTTCAAAATTTTATTGTTATATATATATACTTCATTAATTCCCTTGGGAATTATACATATCAACCTTTTATTATGAAACGATTGTAATTTTAGTACTGCTAAATACTAATCAGAAAAATGCAAATACAGAAACATCTACACTGAGTGGCCAGATTATTATGATCTCTGAACGCATAATAATCTGGCCACTCAGTGTATATTCTATATAATAAAAGGCTAATATGCAAATTGTCCCCTCGATCAGGAGTTCGACCAGCTGGCAGGCCGGCCAACTGCCCATGTCCCCTCCCCCTGGCCAGGCTGGCCGGACCCCACCCATGCACGAATTCATGCACTGGGCCTCTAATATATACTGAGTGGCCAGATTATTATGAGTTCAGAGATCATAATAATCTATAATAATAAAAGGGTAATATGCTAATTAGACTGGACGTCTTCTGGAAGGAAGCCAGCCTGGGTCCCGGGTGCCTGAGGGCGGCCCAGGTCCCGGGTGCCTGCCAGTGGCCGGAGGAGGGAAGCTGGTGCTGCCAGCCAGGGAAAGGAAGGCCTATTCTTGCATGAATTTCATGCATCAGGCCTCTAGTAATTCTTCTAAGAATATACACACATACATATTTCTGTACTTTATACACATACACAAATATATATACACACATATATATTTTTCATCTGTAGGCAACTTTTTGTGAGTCTGATTTGTGTTTTTTTAATTGAATTTATTGGGGTGACATTGGTTAATAAAATTGTATGTTTTAGGTGTACAATTCTATAATACATCATCTGTATGTTGTACTATGTGCTAACTACCTTAAGTCCAATATTTTCCATCACCATTTATCCATCCTTTACCCTTTCCTATCTCCCCCCAGAGAGTCAAATTTGTTCTTCAGCTTTGTGATTTCTTTTGTATCTTGATGCAATTTTGCTTTGGTCACTCCCTAAGCTACAGCTCTGACCAATTTTCCCATTGTTTGGCTTTAGCCTTGGTTTCTTTCAAAATAATAGTCTCTGTAGATAACTAAACATAACAAATAACTGAAGAAGTACAAAAAGCTTACTAGTATTAGAGAAAGTTATAATGTTATTATTTTAAGTCAGCAAACCTCTTTTTGTAAAGGGTCAGATAGTAAATATCTTTAACTTTGCAGGTCATATGGTCTCTGTCACAACTAGTCATCTCTGCCATTGTAACACAAAAACAGCCATAGACACTAAGTAAATGAAGGGGCATGGCTGTGTTCCAATAAAACTTTATTTACAATCTAAGTGAACAACGGGAAGAGGTTCTTTCTCTTTCTCTACATCTCTCTCTTTCTCTCTCTCTCTCCCCCTCCCTTCCTCTCCTTATCACCATCTTTCTTCCACTTTTGTCTTTATCCTTATCTCATTTTAGTTTCTCACCTTTCCCCCCACATTTTTATTCCCCTTTTGTCACTTGCTGCAAGACACATCCCTGAGGGATGCTTGGCAGATCCTCCTAGACTCTTGAGATGGCATTTGAGAGGAAACTTAACTCTTCCTTGAGTCTACTTGGTGACACAGAGAGGCTCTGAGGCTGACTGGATTGTGTGTCTGGTTACTTCTTAAGCACATGTAACTCTTCTTGGGTAGCTTAAGATATACTTTAGTTTCCTAGCTGTGGAATTCTTTCTGGCTTCCTCATATCTGAATCTCTGAGATGACCAAAAGGATAGTTCTCTCACAATATTAGTGGAAATGAGTTATAATTGGAAGTTCTTAAGTATTTTTGAGTGCCTCCCTCTCTTCATGAGAGGCAAGGCTAAGGCGGAAACACGAACGGAGAATCTAGGAGGACAACTTCCTTAGGATCTGGAGGAAATCCATATTACTCTACCTGCTGCAGATTGCCTTATCCAAGCAGGTTTTTTTTTTTTTTTTTTTTTTTTGCTACCACATGCTATTCCCAAAGACAGGATGAGAGGGAATGGGCTTCAACTGCAGCAGGAAAGATTAAGGGCAGAGGTCAGGAAGAACTTTGGTTCTGTGACAACTATATATCAAGCAAGGCCAAGACCAGGGGATGTTTTGGCATTCCCTTGGAATTGTTAAAAGAACAGGACAGATTACTTCCTATGCTCACTCTAAACAGAAAATAGTGTGACAAAGGAAACAGCTTTGTGTTAGAAATTTCCTGTGCAGTACGAGCTGAGGACTGGGAATTGAGATTTGAGGCCGGAATATCTACCAGCAACTTCCTCTATGCAGACCAACCCTCAGGATGCCAACTGATCAGGGCAACAGGGAAGGCCATCCACCCTTCCAGTTTCTGAGGGATGCTCATAGTTTCCCAGCTTCAGAATTTTCTATCCCTTGCTTTTCCTCTCAGCTTGTCTTTCAACTCTGCATAGCTAGCTCCATTAAAAAAAAAAACAAAAAACACAACACAAAATGAAATAAACATTTGGAAACTTGACCGTCCTGTCTAGCCACTGTCTTTTCTTCTTCACTGCCAAAACTTGGTGAACAGATGATTCAGTGCCACTGCTTGCATTCTCTCACCACAGGCTCCTGTACTGTTTCCAGTCAGGTTCCACCCTCCACTTCACTCCCTCACCACATGCTCTCTCCTACAACTGGGGTCCACCTTCCTCTTTCTCTCTCAGGTCCCTTGTAACCTACCTGTCTCCATGTCCCAGTCCGTGTTGCCCCTCACGTCTCTGTGGCATCCTATGGACTCCTAACTGCCTCTGGATATCCTCTTGTCTCTTGTCTCCATGGCCAATATGTTCCTGTGACTGGTCTTTCTCCCTGGCCTATCTTATTTTCCCCAGGCATTGGCTTAATGTCCTCATCTTGCCTGGAGAAGCCCGTTGGCAAGCTGTTCTAGAAGTTCAAGATTACAGCGCTGAAGGCTCCACTAGGATGGCATCAGAGGGAAAGGGACAATGGATGTCATTTCAAAGGAAAACTTTGGCAACATGGAAATATGAATGCAGGAAGTAGAGGAGGCTGATGAGCCAAGCAACTCTCCCAGGGTTCTAGTGTACGAAACTGGATTAATGAAGTCAGGAAATTCAGCAAGAGGTGCTGGTTCTAAGGCAATTTGATTTGAGTAGAAAGCAGGGCATACAAGTGGATAATATATCTAGAGAGGAAAGTTAATGGAAATGAATAGAAAACCTTTTATCTCATTTGCTCTTGCTGCTTCAGCAGCTCCTAGCTCCTTAATCAATATTTCCAGCTTCCAAGCCCTCCCAGGCTCTGCGATGACAGTTCTGATTACTGATTGGACATTACCACCTGAATGCCCATCATCACTTCAGACTCCTCAGGTAAGGGTAAATGTGTTACAGGGAAGTAGTATGGAAAACTGGCTTAAGAGTCATGGGTTCTAGGGCCTCTGGTCATCTCTAGACAACCGCTGATCTGCTTTCTGTCAGTATAGATTGCTTTGCATTTCCTAGAATTTTATATAAATGGAGTGATTTAGTATGTATTCTTTTTTTGGTCTGACATTTCATTCAGCATAATTATTTTAAGATGCACTCATGTATTGTTGGTATATCAATAATTCACTCTTTTTTACTACTGAATAGTATTCCATCATATGTATATATCACAATCTGTTTATCCTATCACTTGTTGATGGGTTTTGGATTGCTTCCAGGTTTTGGCTATCTCTCTCTCTCTATCTATCTAAAAGCCTAAGCGACTGAACAACCGAACGACTGAACGACCAGTCGCTATGACTCGCACTGACCACCAGGAGGAAGACCCTCAACACAGAAGCTGCCCCCTGGTGGTCAGTGTGCTCCCACAGCCAACCTCCCCCAAGTTGGCCAGCCCTGATGGGCCCCGATCACTGGCCAGGCCGAGGAACCCTACCCATGCACGAATTTGTGCACAGGCGCTCTAGTTATAAATAAAGCTGTTATGACAATGTGTGTACAAGTCACTGCAAGAAAATATGCTTTTATTTCTCAAGAATGGCTAGTACATGCCCTGACTGGGAATTGAACCTGCAACCTTCCAGTGCATGAGACAATGCTCTAACCCACTAGCCGGGCTGAACAAGTCTTTTTCTTTCTGCTCTGGGACAAGGCTCGGGACATGTCTGTCTATTCCACCGCCATTTTTTCGGTCTTCTCTGAACAAGTCTTTTGAATTATAGACATAGATTGTGGTATCTCACTGTGGTTTTAGTTTGTATTTCCCTAATGACTATTGATGTTGAGCATCTTCTCAAGTGTTTATTTGCCAACTATATATATGCTAAGGTGTCTATTTAAATCTTTTGCCCAATTTGTAAAAATCAGACTATTTTCCTATTTTAAAAGTTTGAGAGTTCTTTATATATTCAGAGTATAGTCCCTCATCAGATATGTGTATCTCCAATATTTTTTCTCCCAATGGCATATCTTTTCATTATCTTAACAATGTCTTTTGAATAGCAGAATTTTAATTTTGAAGTCAAGTTTGTCCTTTTTTTTTTTAAATTTATGCTTTAGGTGCCATATCTAAGAAATCTTTGTCTCCCTAAGGTCACAAATATTTTTTTTCAATGTCTTCTATAAATTTTATGGTTTTAGGTTTTACATTTAGGTCTATTGTCTTTTTGGGTTAATGTTTGTATATGGTGTGAGATATTGATCTAAACTCATTTTCTGTTTGCATATGGATATTATGATAGGCAGAATTATGCTCTTCTCCAAAGATGGTTATGTCCTGATCCCCAGAACCTATGGCTATGTTAGGTTACATGGCAAATGGGAATTGATGTTTCAGATGGAATTAAGGTTGCTAATCAAATGACTTTAAAAATAGGGAGATTATCCTAGTTTTATCTGAGTGGGCCCATTGTAATCACAAGGGTTCTTAGAGGTGGGAGAGGGGAACTGAAGAGAGATCCAGAGAGATGGCAGTATGAATATTGCTGGGTTTGAAGATGGAGGAAGGGGGACAGAAGCCAAAAACAAGTGCAGGTGGTTGCTAGAAGATAGAAAAAGCAAAGAAACAGATTATTCTTTAGAGTCTCTGAAAAGAATGTATATCTCTGCTAGCACTTTGATTTTAGCTCAGTAAGACCCATTTTGACTTCCAGAATTGCAAGATAATAAAAATTTTGTTATTTTTAAGTCATTAATACTAAGTTTGTGGTAATTTGTTATACCTGCCATAGAAAACTAATACAGATTTTTTAGTTATTCAAATACCACATAGAGACTATCCTTTTTACACTGAAATCCCTTTGATCTTGGTTGAAAATCAATTGACCATAAATGTGTGAGTCTGTTTTGGGACTCCATTCTATTCCATTGATCCATTTGTCCATCTTTAAACCAACATCACATTATCTTGATTACTGTAATTTATAATAAGTATTGAAATTGAGTTGCATAAGTCCTCCAACTTGCTTCTTTCTTAGTTATTGGCTTTTCTAGTTTCTTTGCATTGAATCAGCTTGCCAATATCTACAGAAAACCTTCTGGGACCTTCACTGGAATTTTATTGAATCCACAGGTCAATTTGGGGAAAATTGATGCCTTAAAATCGATATCTTCTGATCAATGACCCAGTATATCTCTCTATTTACTTGTCTTCTTTAATTTCTTTCACCAATGTATTATAGTTTACAATGTATAGGCCTTGTATATGTTTAAGCAGATTTAGCCTTCATATTTCATGTTTTAAGCTTATGTAAATAGTGATTTTTTTAAATTTCCATTTCCAAATCTTCATTGCTAGTGTATAAAAATAAAATTTATTTTTTATATTTGTTTTATATTTTGAAATCTTGCTAAACATGATCTTAGTTTTAGTGGCATTTTGGTAGAATTTCTAAAAGGACAAGTATGTTATCTATGAATAAAGCAGTTTTACCTCTTCTTCTCTAATTTGGATACCTTTAATTTCTTTTTCTTCTCTTATTGTTAAAACATCCAGTATAATGTTTAATAGGAGTGAGAGTGAACATCCCTGCTTTGTTCTTATTTTGGGGGAGAAGAATTGTCTTTCATCATTAAGTATGATATTAGCTATCGGTTTTTTGGTTAGATGCCCTTTATTAAGTTGAGGAAGTTCCTTCTATTTCTAGCTTTCTGAGAATTTTGATCAAAAGTGGATGCTGCATTTTGTCAAGTGCTTATCTTGCATCTACTAAGATGACCATATGGTTTTTCTTTTTAGTATGGTATGTATATTAATTTTCTAGGACTGCTGTAACAAAGTACCACAAACTGGTAGCTTAAAATATATTTATTCTGTCACTGTTCTGGAAGCTGGAGGTCCAAATCAAAGGGTCAGCAGGGCCATTCTCCCTCTACGTCTATGGCTTGAATCCTTTCTTGCTTCTCCCTAGCTTCTGGTGGTTGCTGTTAATCCTTGGTGTTCTTTCGCTTGCAGTAGTATCACTCCAATTTCTGCCTCTGTTGTCACATTGTGTTTTCTCTCTGTCTTAACATGGAGCTTTTCTCTTATTAGGACACAAGTTATATTGGATTAGAGCCCACCCTAATGTCCTCATTCAAAATTAATTACATCTCTAAAGACCTTATTTCCAAATAAGATCACATCCACAGGTACTGCATTTTAGGACTTCAATGCATCTTTTTGGGGGACAAAATTCAGCTCATAACATATTGTAAATTACACTGATATATTTTCAAATGTCAAACCAATCCTGCATCCTTGGGATAAGCAACTTGGCCATGATGTATTATCCTTTTTATATATTACTAGAGGCCTGATGTATGAAGATTCGTGCAAGAATGGCTCTTCCTTCCCCTGGCTGCTGGCACCGCCTTTGCTCTGGCCCAGAGCCACCTTTCTACCTTCCCATGCTGCCCAGAGGCCTGGAGCTGCTGGGGCGGTGCGGAATGCTTGCCCTGCCCCCGGCTGCTCAGCGCCTGCATATGCAAACTAACCCGCCATCTTTGTTGGGTTAATTTGAATACTCACTCCTGATTGGCTGGTGGGCATCTCAAAGGTATGGTCAATTTGCATCTTTCTCTTTTCTTAGTGTATATTGGGTTTGCTTTGCTAAAATTTTATTAAGAATTTTGCATATATGTTTATGAAAGATAGTGGTCTGTAGTTTCTTTTCTCTTAGTTGGCCTTTGTTTAGTTCTAGCATCAGAGTAATGCTGGCCTTATAGAAATAATTGGGCAATAATTCCCTCTTCTTTATTTTTCTGGAATAGTGAGTGTGGATTGCTATTATTTATTATTATTGCCTTAAATGTTTCACAGGATTTACCAATGAAGCCATATGGGTTATGAGAGTCTTTTTAATAGGACGCTTTTAAGCTAAAATTTTTATTTCTTTAATAAATGTATGGCTATTTGAATTATCTATTTCTTCTTGAGTAAGCTTTAGTAGTTTGTCTCTCAAGGAACTTGTCCATTTTATGGAAATTGTCAAATTTATTATAATATCCCCTTATTATTTTTTTATATCTCTATAATCTATAGTGATGCCACCTCTCTCATTCCTGCTAATTATAATTTGATTCTTCTTTCTTGTTGCCTTATTCCAGTCTAACTAGAGATTTATAAATTTTATGGATCTCAAAGAACCCAGTTTTGGATTCATTAATATTTCTCTTTTGTTTTTCTGTTATTTCATTGCTTTGGCTCTGCTCCTTAAACATGTTTGTTTTTCTGCTTTGGGCTTAATTTACTCTTAAGGTAGAACAGGAAATAATTGATTTGAGACCTTTCTTTTCAAAATATTTTAGGAATCAAAATTTCCTTCTAACTGCTGCTTTAGCTATATCTCACAGCTATTCATATGATGTGTTTTCATTTTTATTCACTTTAAATTCTAATATCCCCTTTGAGTTCTTCGTTGACCATGGATTATTTAGAAGTATGTTATTTAGTTTGCAAATATTTGGAGGGATTTTCCAGATATTTGTTGTTGATTTGTAATTTAATTGTGTTGTGCTCAAGAACATACTTTATATGATTTTTTAAAAAAAAACAACTGAGGTATAATTTGCATACTACTGTGCATGGTGAATCCTTTTAAATTTACTGAGACTTATTTTATGTCTTAGCATATGGTTTATCTTGAAAAATGTTACCTGTGCACTTGAAAAAAATGTGTACCTGCCACTGTTGAGTGGAGTATTCTATAAATGTCAGTTAGGTTAAGTTGGTTGATATCATTGTTAATATCTTTCTAATTATCTCTCTTCTTATTCTACCAATTATTAAATGAGACAGATATTAAAATCTCTACTATAGTTACAAATTTGTCTATTTCTCCTTGTAGTCTATCAGTTTTGCTTCATATTTTTGAAACTTTTATTAAATGCAAAAACTGTTAGGATTTTGTATGTCCAGTTAATAAATTGAAATGTCCCTGGTAATATTTGCTCTGAAATATATGTCTGATTAATATAGCTAAGAACATTCAAATTTTTAATAGAAATCACCAAATTTCCTCTCAAAAATCAATGTCATTATGTAAGGTTATCCCCCATTCTGGTCCATATTTATTGAGATTTTAATATGAACCTCCCTCTAAACATGTAATGTTCCTTCTCAGTTTGGGATGAGATAGTATTCTTGCCATGACTCCGGTTCTCTATCTGCAGATTAGTGGCAGTTAATAGCAGCTCTGTCATCCTGTGTGTGGGGGTGGCAGCTGTGGGGAGGGGGAGTACAGGCCAGGGTTTTGTCATGGGGTTAATTTAGGGAGGCAAAATTTAGAAAAGACAAATGAGAAGTACTTTCATTGTTAGAGGGGGTGGTAAGTAGGGGGCACTTGACTGCTTTAAGGCAGTTCAAGATATCAGGGCCAGATGAATTAGATCTCATGGCAGTTAACTTGTGATCTGAGTCACTATTAAAATTTTTTAAGAAATGGGGTCTGATAGATATACCCAAGATTGGAGACAGGTAACTGTACAACAAACCAACAAACAAACAAACAAAAATTGTGACATTCAAGTAAAGGAAGTGATGAGTCCACGGAGCCAGAAAGGGTTCACTAAAAACTTATTTAATTCATTCTATTTGCTGGTAGAGTTAGCCAGTTGGTAGATTTGGAAAGGTCCCAGGTGCTGTGACCCAGAGAGAGGTAGAAAGAACTAGGTAGGCTGTCAGAGACAAACAGACCCAGAAGGTTCTGGCTGGTGGGTAGCAGGCCATCAACTTTAGACTAGGACCTGGTTTTCTTATTACGTGTGTTTAACACATTAGGTCAGGCCACAGCCTCTCCATTTGCCTGGACGAGGCAGCAGCAACAGCCCCCAACACACCACATGAAGTACTCAGGTTAAAGAGCCTCTATTTTATAGTCTCTGCAGTCACTAGAACTATAAACAGAATACTGGCTAATTATTGTTTAATTATTGCTTAAAAACCAATTGGCACAATACAATCACTGCATTAATTACCCCATACAGCATCTGCTTTCTTTCTTTGCTGTCATCCCCATTCCTCTCCAGCCTTTCTCCCCACTTTAATTGAAATTCAGCTTGCTGTAACACCTCCCTTCCCCTGGCCAACTGGATCTCTCCATTCAAACGAGGAAGAAGAACAAAACAGAGCCCCAGGGATTAGGGAGTTTTGACAGCTGTCCAAGAGAAGCGCTGAGCTACGGGCCCAGCACCGAGGCAGGACAGAGACGGATGGGAGACAGAAGAGTGACGGAGGGAGGGAGGGATAGGCAGGGGGACGTCGCAAGAGGAACGAACTGGACAAAGAGTCACGGAGCCAGGCAGAGATGTGTAAAGGGGCGCTGAAAAGGGGGAAAAGGGAAGAAAAAGCTAGAAAAGAACTCTGGGGAGGTCGTGAGGAAAACGCAAGAGGTTCCGGAGGGGAGCAAGACAGGAGAGAGCTTATCGGGAAGGCGGGAGGAAAAGTCCAGCCCCTAGGGACAGGTCAGTCCAGCTCCGGGAGCGGTCTGCAGAGGAGGCGGACTAGCCGCCT
This sequence comes from Eptesicus fuscus, assembly GCF_027574615.1. Lineage (NCBI taxonomy): Eukaryota > Metazoa > Chordata > Mammalia > Chiroptera > Vespertilionidae > Eptesicus > Eptesicus fuscus. The sequence continues at coordinate 56,379,340 of NC_072475.1, read as the reverse complement.
GGGGTTCCCCCTCGCACACCTGGGAGCGGGGCGCGGCGCGGAGCCCGGGGCGAGCCCGCGTGCGCCGGGCGGCCCCGCCCCCCCGGCCGCCCCCCGCGCGGGGCTTTCCTGCGGGGCTCAGGAAGCCGGCCTAGCACCGCGGGAACAATAGCTCGGGGCGGCTCTCGGCCCCCCGAGAGGCCGGCGCCGGGCCGCGGGGCGAGGAGGCGACCGCGCCGCCGGGGGGTCCGCGGCCAGCCCCGGCCCGGGCCGGAGCCTCCGCGGAGCTCGGCGCTGCCCGGTCATTGTTGGCCGGGACGGAGGAGCGGGAGCCGGGGGAGGAGCTGGCAGGCGGCGGCGGCGGCGGCGGCGGCGGGAGCCAGAGGGGGAGCCAGAGAGCGGGCGAGCGAGCGAGGGAGGGAGGAGGTAGAGAGACAGGGAGGGCGGGAGGGAGGAGGAAAAATAAAGAGGAGAGCCGAGCAGGGCTGAACAATAGAGACAGGCAGACGGGCGAGGAGGAGAGCCAGCTGCCGCCGCCGCCGAGCAGGAGCGGGCGCCCAGGCAGCCCGGACCCCGGCCCGGGCCCGGCCCCGGCAGACAGCAGGCGGCCAGCGCCCCCGGGGAGGGGGACCATGGGGGAGCCGGCGGCAGGCGCCCCCAGCCCGCCGCGCGCCTCCGCTTGAGGGAGGCTCGGCGCTCCCTGCCCCAGCCCCGCCGCCCAGCCTCCAGCCCTCGGAGCCCGGAGTCCAACGGGTCCGCGGCCGCAGCCGCTGCGCCCCGCGCCCTCCGCCCACCCGGCTGCGGGCAGCCCTCGGCCCCAGGCTTCGCCGGCCCCCGGCTGCTCGCGGACGCCCTCCCCCAGTCATGAACCCCCCGGAGGGGGCGGCGGAGGAAGGAGGAGCAGCCGACTCGGACGTGGACGCCTTTTTCCGGACAGGTAGGCTGGGCAGGGCGCGGGCGGCCGGGGGCAGGGCCGCTGCCTCGGACGCGGCGTCTCGGACAAGTTTGGGGAAGCAGGGCTGTTGCTGCGGTGTGCATGTCGGGGAGCAGCCCCCCTCGTCGTCCGGGCTGGAGTTGCCGAGATTCCTGTTGTTATGGCAATGCTGGTAGCGTTTCGGGGGGTGAGTGGGGGGCTGGGAGCGCGGCGCCCCTCGGCGTCCACCCCACTTGCGGGAGTCTGTGGTGGGGAAGCGGGAGGCGGTGCCCTCGGCTGCCTTCCCCGGGAGCGCGGGGATGGGGCGATGCGGGATCACTTTGCAGCGCGCCGCTCGGGCTCCCGGGCGTCCCCGGCCCCTCCCTCGGTCCCCCTTCTCCCAGCGCCTGTCAGCCCGGCTCCGGCCGCCCTGGGCTGGCACCCCTTCTCGGCCAGGGGCCCGGGGTCCCGATGGGCAAAGAGGGCCGCGGGGACCCGGAGTCACGAAGGCTGCAGACTGACAGTCAGGAGCGGGGCGGACCCAGGACGGTCAAGCCGGGTGTGTGCGGGGAGCCAGCGTCTTAGACTTGAGAGGCAGATCGTGTTGGGAGGGCGGTGGGCGCCTCGGACCTCCTCCTTGTCCTCCTCTTTTCCAGTTCTGGAAACAGATAAGCTTTTCCTAAGAACCACTCATTCCTGGAAGTGCGAGTTAGCGTCGTCCTCATACACACCCACTGGATCTTGGCTTGCCCGTGGGTTGTGAAGCCCCCAGAGTCGTCTTCCCAGCGTTTGCAGCCTCGCCATCTCCCATCCCCCAGGGCTATAGCTTCCCCTGTTCCTTGGCTACAGAGCCCCTTCCCAGAACAGACACCTACCGCCCTCATTTCCCCACCACCTGTGGCCCTGTCTTTCTGATGGCTAGGGATTCCCCAAGTCCCTTTTACCTGTGGCTTCCACCAGCTCGGGAGATAGAGCTCCCCATCTCCCATGTCTGGAACCATTTTGTCTGGGATCTTTGTCCCACGGAGTCCAGTAAGTTATGGGGACTGGCGCTTCTGCCCTCTCCTTCAGTAAGTTGGATTAGAGGACACGAACTGGAGGGGTCAGGGATCAGGGTAGCTCTGAAGCTCTCTGCACATCCATCTGTTTCCTAACCTCACCGGCTGGCCCTGGAGGTCATCTCTAGGAGTGCTTTGTTGGGGAGGCTTGTGGCTTTAGAAGTCAAGACTTGATTGGCCCATATGTTCATTTTCTAGTGGGTCTGGAAAGGAAAATGCTGGAGTACAGGAGCAGATGCCAGGACGGGGGGAAAGCAGAGGGAGCCCCTGTTACCCTATCCTGCTTCCTAGGGATCAGCCTTGCCTCTCTCCCTCCTTCCTTTCCCCCAGAGGTGGATTCTACACACACACACTCATGGTCATTCATATTCATTCTCATTCTCTCTCTCTCTCTCTCTCTCTCTCTCTCTCTCTCTCTCTCTCTCTCTCTCTCCCCCCCCCCCCCCCCCCACTGGGAACCACAGCATGGATTCTAAAGTGCATGTAGGGAGCCATCATCTCAGACTTGACTTGAGTTTGTAGCCTGCCATCTAGGGTGAGATTTTTATGAGCTAAATGATACCAGAAAACATTCACCAGGGGGTCTTCCTGACCCCTCTTGCCTCCCATCTGGGGCAAAAGTCTGCCTTTTTTTAGCTTGAGGAAAACTCTTGAAGTGGGAGCCTTCCCACTTTTTCTTTTTAGACCTCACTTTTATTTTTTGGCGTTCCCTCCTCCTTTCCCTTTCCAACCACCTAAACACTGGTTCCTGTCTATTCTCTGTCCCAGGCCCTTGGAGCGGAGCGTAGTTTCTGGAGGCTTGCTAATTTCTGACAAATGAATTCACACAGTGTTAATGGTGTTAATGGCCTCTAATGGTCCAATGTGTTACTTTTCCCAGGGCCTTTCAAAACACAACACGGAGCTCACATTGTCTATCCCAGGCTCAAATCACAGAGTGAATAGCAGACTCCTGGGGACTCCTGTTAGGGATATTCTTTCCTCCTTGGGCGGCCTTGTTGAAGGGAGGCTGGGTCTGATGTGCTCTTAGAATCGGAGAAATGTGAAAACCTCAATGCCTATGGCTGGAAATGACTGATTACCTGTAACAAGTTCCAAAAGGGAGTGCAGGCTGGCCCTCTGTGCTCTGCTTCTTGATCTTACCCTTCCCAATCTTTAGCCTGGGCTTTTGCTGGGGATTCTTGAGCTCGGAAAAGGCCATATTTCTTAACCTTTTTCCTTCTGATCCCCCTGTCTATGGGACATAGCACTACACCTGGTCATCAGGACATTATGAATTTATTCAACTGAACAACTGGGAAAACCTTCAAACAAATTCTCAAAGGCCCCCGTGCCAGGATTACCTCCTTCTTTTTGGTGGAAAATTTTGCATGCACTGAGACCAGACTGGCAATTGCTTTGTCAAAACTATGGCATACTGTGCCTCTAATCAGGCATGTTTCAAAGTATTCTATCATTTTGGTCCCTTACTTGTCATCTTCCAATTATTTTGGTATTTCAGTTCTCTCGACCAACTGATTAAGCTAGAATTCTTAAATCTTACTTCCCTGCATGCATGTGGACACACACAGACACCACCCCAGCACACTATCCTTATAGATTGGTGGACTCCTTATCATCTACCTGGGAATTCTCTGTTCCAAGCCTGGGAAAGTGCGTCTCATTAATTTTATTGATCATGGTTATGAGGCAGAGAAGGGGAAATATGGAAACTCAGAACTGGGAATAGGAACGAAATGGAATAGACAGCCAACGAGGATTTTTCAACTTCTAGAAGCCTTTTGCTGTCCAGGATGCTGTGGAATACTAACAAAATATTCAAAGTGCTTTCTGCCCTTGAAGAACTTTAAAAAAGGTGTTTGACAATTACTTCTCAGAGACTAATTATTTGCTAAACATTATGGTGCTATAAGATAAAAAGTTGACAGAACTGCAGACGAGTGGAACTGAGGATCGCCCTTGGGGAGGGCTGTGGATGGGGAGCGGGAAGAGCAGTGTGGGCACAGGGAGTTTGGGGCAATGACATTGAGGATTTCTGGCTGACCGAATGGAAGGTGTAGTTTGGGGAGGAAGAGGAAACAGGATTGGTAAGTAGGGCAAGGCCAGATAGGAAGAGCCTTGGAAGCCCAAGAGAAGTGTTTGGATTTGATTCAGGGTCAGTAGGGAGTCATTTAGGTTCTTGAGCAAGGGCATATCCTGAAGAAAGTGATATTTGGAAAGTTTAACCTGGAGGTAATATTACTGATGAAGTGGAGAAGAGAGAGAGAATCCAGGGAGATGCAAAAGTGATCCAGACCCGGGGGTGGGGTGGGCGGCGCGGGAGGCTTGGTGGCAAAAGGATGGGGAATCAGGGACAACACAGAGACATTTTCAAAGGTGGAAATGTGGGGATTTGTTGACAAACTAGTTATAGGGGGAAAAGAAAATTAAGCCCATGAAGAAGCAGAAGTAGCTGGGTTGGCATTGCAGAGGACTGACAGTGTCCCTACTGACGTGGTCTGGTTGAAGACAGGAGCTGGTTTTGCAGGTAGTGACGTTAGCTTCAAATGTGGATAATTGGAGGTGATTGAGGGACATCCAGGTGGAGCTGTTTTTGGGAAATGTGGCCTCAAGACAGGAGCATAGGCAGAGGTTAGAGTTGGCAATGTAGATGTGGAAACTTGCTGCATCAAGAAATTGGGGGAGAAACCCTTATTTAGGAAGTGACAGCAAAGGAGACTTGATCCTGGGGACCCCAGAAAGTCGGCGTGGGTTTTGATGTGATGACAGGCTACAGGCATATTGAGTAGGAGGAAAGCAGGAGCGCTGGATAAGTGTCACTGGATGTGATAAAAAGAAGGCCACTGGGAGCTCTTGGGAGGATAGTATTAAAAGAGGAATTTAGAATAGGGACTTGGGATGGTGGGTAGAAAGCAGTTACTTGCAGAGTTTATCAGTGAAAGGAAAAAGAGGTTGTATGCTCATCATAAGGGATGTTAGTATCAAGAAGAGCAGTGTGTGTGTGTGTGTGTGTGTGTGTGTGTGTGTGTGTGTGTTTCAGAGTCAGAACAGGTTTGGAGGTGGAAGGGAGCAAGCTTGTGGACAGGACAAACTGCAGATGTGAGATTGATTGTTGAGTTAGATACTTGAAGAGGTGAAGTAAGAGTGGGTTTTCTAACAAATGTAAGAACTTAGCTTTGGTGACATAGGAGAAAACTATTTCTTTAAGATTCAAGGGTAAAACAAGAAGATAAATGAAAACAGAATGATGTGGAAATATCTTCCACCTCTGTCCTTCTGTTGAGCTTTGTCCTGTGAATCCAGACATTTTTAGCTGGAGTGTTTGCTGTCACTTGGACTTCGGCCAGCCTCAAAATCAGCTGTGTATGTCTTGATAACTCCCCAGACTAGCTCCCAGAAACTTGTGGGGAGTAGCAAGAGGACTTTGTTGTTCTGGAGAGGGAAAGTTGTTAATATTTCTAATATTGCGTTTACATCAGCTATTTCTATATTAGTGTATTTTAGAACGTATCGATGACATCCAGGCGCACCTCCGTAAGATTTGGGAGGCTTTGCTTCTTCCTTGGTACTTATAGTCTGTGAGGAATCTCTCCTCTGACAAGCCCTATTGAATTGTCTTTCATAGTTAGCCCTGTTGTCCATCTGCAGGGCCTCTTCCCTAGGCCAGGACCCATCATGCCAATCATGGACTCATTTGTGGCCTTCATTCTTATCCCTTGGAATCTGCTCGCCCCCCGCCCCCTTCAAATTGGCACCTGCAGGCAGATTGTACTTCACAAAGTAGATTATACTACTTGCATCACATTACTGCTTGGTCTCTGGACCTACAATAACTCCCCTGTGCCTTTAGGGTCAAGTTCTTACAGCTCAGCTCCAGCCTGACTGCTTTTCTCACTATCCAAGGGCATCTTGATTCATGTTCTCCTTGAATCATCCACCCTGGCACCCCCATTCTCCAAATGCTGCCCTAGCCAGTTTGGCTCAGTGGAGCGTTGGCCTGTGGACTGAAGGCTCCTGGGTTTGATCCTGGTCAGGGGCACATACATCCCTGGCCCTGGTTGGGGTGCGTGCGGGAGGCAACCAATCACATTGATGTTTCTCTCTGTATTTCCCTCTCCCTTCCACTCTCTCTAAAAACCAATGGAAAAATATCCTTAGGTGAGGATTAACAACAACAAAAATCCAACTCATTCTTTAAAACTTGAGCCCCACCTTCTTCTGGGAGCTTTTGCCACTCAGAAGAGCAATCCTCGCCTCCAAGTTCCTGAAACACTGACTTGTCTGTACTCATTTTCTCATTTCATCAGTGGTGGTATGTTGTTTTTTTGCCCTTTCATACATGTAGGGTTGATTTCTACTATTGAAATTCTTTGTTCTTTGGAGGTAAGGAAAAAGAATCTTTAAAAAGCTTGTGATTGATACTTCTCCTCCCCCAATATAGATAAAGCAAACATGGCAATATATGAACAGTTGTTGAATCTAGGTGATGGTATATTGGTATTCACTGTACGATTCTTTAAACTTTTCTCTCAGATGATAGCCCCATCCTATTTAGATGGAGGAACTGGACATCATCATGTTCAGATCATAGAGAAGGGAGGTTTGGGAATAACAACCTATGTTTGTGTGCAATTCTTCGACTAAATATGACCACCCTGGCTGTGCATTGCCAGGCACCTAAAGGGGAGGGGTCTCTTACATCCTGAGTGCTCTTCTGCAGCAATAGAAAACACCCTTTTTTGACATTGTGCTGGGTGATCCAGAATGTAAACATGATGCGTAATTAAGTGTTTATTGTTCCTTCTTGATTCTCTTCTACTTCTACTCATCATGAATTGGGCTTTTAGTCACACAATTTTCCAGGAACATGTGGGGAGTAGCGAGAGGACTTTGTTGTTCTGGAGAGGGAAAGTTGTTAGTATTTCTAATGTTGCATTCACATTGGTTATTTCTATGTTACTGTATTTTAGAACGTATCAGTGACACCCAGGCACATCTCCATAAGATTTGGGGGGGCTTTGCTTCTTCCTTATGCTACCAAATATCAATAACTCTATTATTGGTACATTCTGTCTAGTTGTATTCAGTCGACTTTTGTGGGATGAAATAGGTCTTGGGATAAACTGAAACTACAGAAAGAAATTAAATTAGAAGTAAGAAAAGTCTACTGACTGTAAATATCAAAGCAAAACATTAGAACAGGTGAAGCAGAGGTCCTTTTTAGGTGTTGGAGAACGAACATTTTTACTTTTCAGTGTTCTTTCTGGTTCTGGAACTTGGCAGTTTGTTTACTTGTGGAAATAGTCAGTAGGGTATAGTCCAGTGATTCTCAACTGGGGACAATTTTATCCCCAGGGAACCACTGTAAATGTCTGGAGACATTTTTTTTCCGATGTTATGATTCAGGGAGGGGGTTTGCTACTGACATCTAGTGGGTAGAGGTCTAGGGTATTGCTAATCATCTTATAGTGCACAGGACAATCAAGAATTATCTGGCCCCAAATGTTAATAGTGCTGAGGCTGAGAAACCCTGTATACCAGAGATCACGGGCTTTGTTGTGTAAGATAGACTCAGCACTAACTAAGGATGGAATCCTGGGTAAATTATTTAATTCCTCACAACCTCAGTCTTCTGAAACACTGGACTAATAATAATTTTACAGGAAGAGAGCAATCCGTCTCAGTTTTGTTTTGATAACAATTTGATAATAATTGAGAGGATTAAGAGGGAAAACAATGTGTAAAAAGCACCTAGCGATTTCTGACACACTTGCAATCCTAGCCTTTGTTGTTCCTGCTGTTTTAGTTATTGAGTGAATGTGATAGCACCAAGGCTGAGGTATCTCTGGAAGGGGTGCTGTGCAGGGCTTTTGACATGGGGTGGGAGAGGATGCCAGAGAGGCAAGCTGATGGAGTACAAGGAGCTTGTCTGTGGAATCAGAAGGCTAGGGTTTGGGCCTCAGTTCTTTCATTCAATCGTTTAATGATTTGTTTGACAAATATTTATCGAGTGCCTACTGCAGCCATGTACTATGCTATGGGAGTGTATAAAATCATTAAAAGAAAAAATATAGAGCAGGAAGGGAAATGGATATAAATGTATCCCCTCAGGGAGCACTTGGATTTAAGGAATAGGAAAAAGAGAAAAAAGAAGTCCATGAAGTAAGCTTAGAAGGTTAGGCAAGAGAGCAGGAGATGAACACTCCCCTTTGCTCTCTACTTATCTGAATGACTTGGGCAAGTGACTTTAACATCTTTGTAAGATGAGGACAATACCCCCATACTCCCAACAGGACTATTGAGAGACTCAAATAAGATAGTGTGTGTGAACGGTCTTTATAAGTTGTACAGTTCTATCCAAATATATGTGGATAGTTCCTTCCAAATTGAATGTTCTATTACTCTAAGTGCCTCTTCTGACAAGTATTATCTTATTTAATCTGACTTCCATGGGACCTTTCCAGCCTCCTCTGCAAAAGTATAAAAATGCCAGCCCCCAGGCTCTGGCACATGGCCCCATGCCATCTGGAGGTGCCTAGCAAGAACGGAGTTATGTCTTCTGCCAAGCCTCAGGTGGGTGCAGTGAATCAGCCCTTCCTGCTCCTTCTCTGTCTGCATGCAGTTCAGACTTCTCCTGCCACTCTTTTGTGTGTGAATGGCAGCAAAATAACTAGGAAATGATTGACAGCCACAGAGCTGTTGGATCAATAGAGCTGCTTGAAATCGTGTCTGCTGAGGAGTGAGGGAACAGAAAGAATCAGCTGGTAGGACAGAGGAATTAATTCAGAGAAGTAAAGAAGAAAACTATTGAATTAGCTTTGTCTCCTCCCCTTCTGTCCCATGGCATTATTAGAAGGGAGCTGGACATTAGCTAGAAAATATGGACATGAGGGATACACAAGTAGGAGTGAAAAGTTGTAGATGAGCTGCGTTCTTGAGGAAGTGGTTACTTCTTAAGCTGAGACTTGAAGGAGGGGTAGGATTTGGATGGGAAAGACAGAAAGTATTGTGTTTCCAGGTTCGACCCATGTTAGAAGGAGGTGCGGACTTCCATGGCATATTTGGGACAGTAAGAGGTCCAGTTTATGTGACTCAGAATACAGGTGGAGGATTAAAGGGAGATAAAATTCATAAGGGAGTGAGGATCAGGTTGACTGATTGCTTCATTTATCAAACATTTACTGGGCTCCTAGATTATAAAGGGCTTTGAGTCACAGGCCAAGGAGTTTGGTCTTTTCTGCAGTTTGCTTTTGGGAGACACTAAAAGTTTCTGAATGGGTGATGACATGGTCAGGAAGATAAATCTGGCAGTTCTACTGATTAGAATGAGAGAGGTGCTGCTGGCTAGGGCAGGATTGGGAGACCACTGTGATAGGTAAGGAGGGTCTGAACTTGAGATGCCACAGTGGAAATGGAGAGGAGGGGATGGATATGAGGGACCTTGTGGAGGTAGAGTTTATAGGACTTGGCAACTTGGATGTAGACATGTCAAGGAAAAGGCAGGAATCAAAGATTACTCCAAAGCTTAGAGCCTGGATGACTGGGGGTGGGGAGGGTGGGAAGGAATGTAGATACCCTAAATGAAAACAAGGAGTTAGGAAGAGGACAAGCAGCTGTGGGGAGGCAGGAGGAGAGAGAGGATTTGGGAGTTTACTTTGGGACATGTTGCATTTCAGGTGTCAGTGAAATAGCTAAGGGAGGTGTTGATTCCGTAGGTGGATAAAGGAGAGAGTTGGGAGCTTTGGAGGGAGGCCAGAGCCGGGAAAGTAGATTTGAGAGATATCCTTAAGAAGTTGTGGCTAGATTATCCGAATAGATGAGATAATACATGAAAAGCATATATAGACTTAAGGGCTGAGGGCCAAGGACAGAGCTATAGACTCAAGTAAAAACTGGAGGAAAACCAGGAGAGAGCAGTGCTTGCAGAAAAACAGGTCTTCAACAGGGCCTAAAGCTGCAGAGAGGTGGAGGGAGCTGGGGACTGAGCAAACCTCCTTGGTTCTGGATGCTGGGAGATTGGTAACCTTTGAAATTATGTATGGGAGTTGGAATCCAAATTGCGAGGGGAATGGGGAAGGAGTGGATGGGGAGGAAGTGGTGGGAGTGCATATAGATGACTCTTTGGAAAGGTTTGGCTGTGAAGGGAAGGTTAAAAATAGTAAGGTAGTTGGAGATGGGTAACAGAATTGAGGGAAGGCTTTTTTTAGGTGGGGAAGATATGTGAATACCTAGGGGTGGGGAGGAAGGAGAAGGCAGGCATGAGGAAAAGAATGAATATTCAGGAAAGAGAGGAGGAATTGATGGAGGAAAGTCCTCACTGAGCCTGGAGGAGTGGATTTCAATGTCAGCTGCATGGTGAGCTTTGGGCCAGAGAAGGAGACTGGGGGAAGGTGGACCTTAGTAAAGTAGCTGGCCGTCAAGGACCTCAGCTGAGGGCATAATGTGCCTGATCAAAGGTCCCAGCAGAGAGAGTATCAGCTGGTTTGGAGATTCAGAGGCTAGTGGTGCCATGCTTAAGGAGGGTGGTGTGAGCTGAGGGCACATGTAAAATGGGTGAGCTGGGTTGGCTTGCCACCCTAGGAGGCCAGTGAACAGAAAAGATGGGAAGAAGTCTAGGAGATCCCAAATTAGCAATCCTTTTCGAAATGCTGGTGTTTTTCTTTTGTAGGCCAAGGTAGGATCTGCTGTAGGCTATATAGTCCCATCTGCAGAATCACCCCTAACAGAGTGTGAGTCCCAAAGGCAAGTTAGTGGGGTGGATGGTGAGTGGGGAAGGAGAGAGGGGGCGGGGGGACTCAGGCACGAAGATATTGGGGGCTGCTTCTTGGGGAAAGGTCCATGCCTGGCTATCAGATACTGGATCTCCCTGGGATGGGACCTGCTCTTGAATTTCCAGAGTTTTCTCAATGCCTCTAGAAGTCCTAGAAGAAAGAGGAAGCATAGAGATTATGGAAGAGCCTCATGAAGACGAACACCTCACACAAGAGCACTCCAATTCTGTTGGCCCCAGAGCACTCCCTCTGACTGGTCTCTCCACTCTCCTTTGAGGGACAAACCCAAGAACTCTCATTAAGTTAAAAGCCCTATTTCATTAAAGGCTTCTCAGAGACCTGATGCAGCCCTCCAGAGGGGTGGGGAATAGGAATCCGAGGGCTGCTATTATTAAAAGGTGGGCTGTGGGGGACTGGGCTTCTATTTCTTAGAGTAGAAGGAGGTGGGAGTTTCCTTAGATGTAGCTCAGCCCCAGAATCAGTGTTAAAACAGCGTAGGAACTTACTAGCTGTATGTCCTTGTGCAAGTTACAACCTCTCTGACCTGCAATTTTCTCATCTGTAAAATGGGTAAAAAAAATCCTTACCTCTCAGGATCGCTGGATGTTTGTAGATATACTGTATATTGTTATAGTTATATTCATATTGTAAATAGTAATAGAAATGCGATTTTATTACTAGTAATGATTATTTTGCAATAGATGTAATATATTTGTAACATATGTAATATAATCATATTACTAGATAGATGAGTCTATTTTCCAAATCATGAAAATTATGATGTTTCAATAGCATGTTTCCCCCTTCTCTCCCCAACCTACCTATCCGCCCGCCCTCCCTCCCTCCCACCCTCCCTCCCTCCCTCCCTCCCTCCAGTTCTTCCTTCCATCTGTAACAGCATAGAGATAGGTATGGGTATGATTTTAAGCTTGTAGTTATAGCTATTCCAGGCCATGGCAGGCAGGGACTGGGAATATGGCTAAAATTCCCCATCTTTTACACTCTTACCCTGCAGCCCAGGAACAATGAGCATCTATGGGTGGGGGTGGGGTGGGGTGGGGAAACAGTACTGAGTTGGCAGCTGGACTGTAGGCCTAGAAGGAGACCCCGGAGACTGGCAGATGGTTAATTGGATATGACAAAAGGGGGCTAGGAGGTGGGGTCTGGGGCTCCTGGGGGATTCCTGTCTGTGACTTTTTACTGTCCTGGAAAGGAGGCTGTGGGGAGAGGGAGGAGTAGCTTCAGGAACAGTTAAGAAAAAGATTGGCAGGACTCCACGTTGGTGTGTGGCCATGGAAGGACAGAACACCATTGGGAGTGATGTCACAGCTTTAATTTGGAGGGTAAGCGCAAGATATTAAGTCCCTTCTCTGTACCCCAGTGCATTGGCACATAACAGGCTCAGATTCTTGATGTAAAGAGAGTGCTTAACCAAACATTGGAACAGTACAACTTTCTAGTCATTCTTTCTGATCCCAACCACTGAGTGTTGATAGCTAAATATCATTATTACTTTTGATGAGAACTGGACAAAGAACTGATCAAGTTCAGCAGAGTGCTAGATTTCAGTGAGTGGTTCTCTTTATTTATTCCTGCACTCACTCATTCAAGTGTCAAACACAAGCTGTGCACATACTAAGTGCCAGGCACTGGGGGGCACACAAACAAGTTAAAAATAATATTTTCCACAAAACAGTCTAGTTGGATTGCCTGACACATAAAGCAAATGATTGCAATGTAATATATTAAGTGCCATAAGAGGATCAAGGATCGGCAACCTCATCTGGGTGGGTGTGGGGAGAATTCACTCAAGAGGAGTTGCTTAGGCTGAAATAGATGAGGAGGTGGTGAAATTGAAGACAGACCACGGTTCAAGAAGCCTGGTAATAAAAATAAGGAGAAAAATAAAGTGGTGATCGAAAGGAAATTTTGAGAGTACTGGCAATGTCCTGTTTGTTGACCAGAAGTGTGTTCTGTTTGTGAAGTGTCAGTGAGCTGTAGACTAATATGTGCAATTTTGTGTACACAAATTATACTTTAATAATAATTTTACAAAAGTCATCAGGTCCAGTGAATTTTTTATTTTTTTTATTTTCCAGAGAGAGAGAAAATCTTTGAATGTGTGAAAAAGTCATTGGAGGAGGCAGTGGTGTAGAGACTGAAGGTGTTAGAAGGTGATATGTGTGTGGGCAGGGTAACGGTGAGCTCTAGCTTCCTCAAAGTCAGAAAAGGATGGGATTCCCAGACACAGAGGTTATCTCTGGGATGGAGGGACAGTTCTTTCTCTGTGGCTGCAGGAGAAGATCAGGTAGTGTTCAGGTCTGATGCTAGAACTTTTATTGAGCTGATTTTAGTCTTCTCTGTGAATGGGAGCCAAGGTCATATGATGGACTGAGGGATGCTGAGAATCTGAAAAGAGAGGAGGCAGACTGGATCCATTCTCTGGAGAATGAGTGAGGAATGCATAAAAGAATGATCTGTCTGGTTGAGTTCAGATTGGGCCAGGTATGCAGGCTTCTGAATCTTGCTCAGCCATGGAGGCTCTGGAGAGGAGGTAGAAACAGTAGACTCTTGAGTGCTAGGGTGTTAACTCTGCCAAGATTTCCACGGGGGAGATGAGATGTGCACTAGAGTTGTTTGGATGCCAGCCTCTTCCTAAAACCTTACTGAACATTGATGGATCAAAGGCCTTTTGGAGGCCCTACTTTGGAAAATGGTCACGTCTGGTTTCCCCAAGTAGGCTGCACGCACTTTTGGTTTGGACTTGTCTGTATTCTTCTTGATAGCCAGGTCAGTGCCTTGAAGAAAATACTTGCTTGATTAGTATTTGTTGGCTTGATTTTTTTAAAGAGCCATTTATTCGTGTGTAGGCCATTTGGGAGTTTTATAATGAAACATTGTGCTAAGGAAATGTTTTTTGTGTTTTTTTGTTGTTGTTGTGGACAGGCAATTCTACCTTAAACAAAAAGACCTTTGAAATCAATACTGTGAAATACAGTGCACAACTCTTGTTGATTCTGGTAAATTAGAGGGGGACCCCTTTTATCATTTGCTTACGAATACTCATATATTTCATAGGCACTGGAAAAGTAGAGATGTACTCTTCTTTCAGAAAAACCCATACAGGAAGGTTCAAATATACAAATGGACCAACTAATCAATATTGAGTGAGTGTCTGCCATGTGCCTAGTATTATGCCAGATACTGAGGGGGCTGCTAAAGATGGGTAACAAATGCTTCTTGCTTCTGAAGAGTTTATGGTCTTGTTGCATTGGGAAGGGGGAACTTATATAAATTGGTTAATTGGAGATCAATCAGAAAGGGAGGTTTACTCATTCATTTATTTAATGTGTATTTGTTGTCTATAAGCTAAAAGATAATTTAATTTAAGTAAGTGGTCAACAGGTTTCACTTAGATTCAATTCTCAGTATACTTTCATAGAACATTCATTTTTAATCCTGAAGTTTTTAATTATAAAATTAATGCTGGCTCACTGTAGAGCATTTGGAAAATATGACCAAATGTAAAGGATAGAAAAGCCACTGTGATTCCATCACCCAGAGAGAACCCTTGTGTGTTTGAGATTTTTCCTTCTGGTCTTATTTTCTATGTGTACAAGCTCCCTTGATCTATGGTTTGTATTTTGATCATTGAGTTGAGTTGAAAGACAAATTGGGGAAGGAGTATTGACATTTTCTAAATTGAAGCCACTTTTCCCAATTAATTTAAATGTATGATATACCAGTATACACATTTCTTTTTTTAAAAAAAGTATATTTTATTGATTTTCCACAGAGAGGAAGGGAGAGGGATAGAGAGTTAGAAACATTGATGAGAGAGAAACATCAATCAGCTGCCTTCTGCACACCCCCCACCGGGGATGTGCCCGAAACCAAGGCACATGCCCCTGATCGGAATCGAACCTGGGACCCTTCAGTCCACAGGCTGACACTCTATCCACTGAGCCAAACCGGTTTCATAAGCCAAGTCATCTTTATATGGGAATAATGTAGGAAGGCAGAGGAGGGGTAAAGGCGTTGGCACTTATTAAACAAAATATTTACACAAAACATAAGTGCAGGATCTGTGGTACAAAGTGAATGCTCTTTCTCCCCCCTTCCTGATGTTAAGAAAAAGTCAACAGATATATGTACCTGTTGCATGTACATGTTTATCCAAATGTGTGGCTTTCTTACTTATTTAACAAAAAGAAATGATGCTATACCCATTTTTCTGCAACTTGCTTTTATCAATTTATAATCACGGGCATTTTTCCATGTCAGTACCTCATTTGATTTGAGTTGTGTTACATTCTGTTGTGTGGATGTGCTATATTTTATTTAACCATTCTCCTAATGATGGATATTTATAACCCAGCTTTCCTGTGCACTAGTGTTTGTTCTGGGACATTATTTGGTCCAAAGAGTAGCAAGAAGGGTCACCTATTATTTGATCCTTTTCAAAGGTGATGTGGGACACTGTAGGTTCAGGATGTTTCCTCTCCTTTTATCCTTAGGAGAGAGGGAGTACAGCCAGTTCCTGTTCTTTGGAGGATAACTTTGTGTGTAATGTTTAAGGATGCTTTTGTTAGTGATGTTTAAATAAATGATAGAGGCCATTCTAGGCTTCTTTTGCTGTGTGTCTTTAAGTGACCTAAGGAGCCAGATTTGCAGTCACAATTAGCCAAAAAAAGCCACATGTGTTCTGTGGGCTTGAGTGAAAGTTAATTCCAATACCACAGGTATGGAAGCGCTTTAGGTTGAGTGTGCAAAAGCCATAAGTCTGTATTTGGCTAGAAGAATCCAAGGATGTGATTCAGGACACCTTAGTTTCCAATTCTACCCACCACTAATTAGCTCTGTGACTTGGCCGAGCCAGTTAACATGTCTGCTTTTACAGATGGGACCTCTCTTTCCTCATCTGAAGAACGAGGTAAACATCCTTGCCCTGCCGTACCTCATAAGAAGAGTATGAGATAAAGTGCAGTAATGGAAGGAAAATGCTTTGGACACACAATTGCTGACGAAATGAAAAGAGTTTTTGTCGCTGCCTTTCTCTGGGGTCTCCCTCGGTTTTGAGTTGTGGTTGAAAGCTGAGCTTAGGGGACTCAGATGGAAGTGACCGCCTGAGCTGTGTTTGAGGGCTGTACATTTTTTCATGTCTGGTAGGAAATTGGCAGCACTAGGGATGGAGTGAAGCATTTCATGATAAGTTCCATTTGCTTTTGGGAAAGAGTTGTGTGTACGAGAGTGAAAGAGTGGCTCTTCTAACTTCCCAGAAAGGCTGAGGATTCCTCTCTGATGGGTGACAGTGGAGCTCAGTTGCCCACTTACTTCTTACTACGCAGACATGCAAAGGAAATGTTACTTTTACAATTTATTAATGTGAAACTCATCTTTCTCAAAAACCCTCACCCCAACTTGGCTAGTGTATAGTATATCAGGTTTTTGGGGTTTTTTTTGTTTGTTTGTTTTGTTTTTTTCTGGATCAGTCTTTTTGGATGACTGTATCTTTCAGGTAAATTTCTCAGTCACTCAGATTTTCTCGTGTCTCCCACTTCTCTTCAGAATGGGGTCTGCATAGAGGTCACACATGAACTTGTGGTGGTAGTGGTGGGGTGAGGGGCTTAGAGCTGTGGTATGATGGCTGGATTCCCCTTTACTTCTTGGGGGCTGGTCTGATTCTTGTACTGCTGTTTGCAAAGGTGTAGCTAGACCTGTCTTGATTTTGGAGAATAGTGTGCTGATCCCCAGTACTAATACTCATGTCCTGACTATTTGCCTATGAGTCAAAGTCCCTGCACATCGCAGCCTCTTAGTCCTGACCCCTAGGCCTTTGACTGGCCACCGACTCTCTGAGCATCTCTGAGTACTATCATCAGCTCACTCAGTACCAGTTGTGAGAAGGAAGAAACTATGCATTTGGCCCACCCAGCTAGATGCCCACTTTGGCCAGTGCTGTGTTTTCATTTCCTAACCTTTGCACCATGTGGATTGTGGGACATGATTGGATGATAGGCATGTTCTTAGAGGCCCACAACCTCCTCAGGAGTGGCCTCAGGGTTCTCAGGTGCCATCACACCTATTGGGATATTATATCTTAAAGCTGCCCTCCCCATTCCTCAAACCCTGGTTGGGCCTTGAGGTGGGTATATAGGAGGAGCATGAGACCCTGGTATCTGATCTCCTAGACTGAAAATTTCCCACGTTCCCCTGATGCTTTAAGGACAGGGCTTTCCCTTCTTCACTCATGGCAAGAATCTCCCTTCTGTCGCATACTGAATACTCTCAGTGGTCAAGTTCACCCAGTCTGGATCTTGATATGTTAATGGGAGCTTGAGAATTCAAGCTGCATGCTAAAAATATCTTGAGTGTCGACAGCTGAGCATTGACACTTTCTCTTTACCTGCTACCATAACTATCCTAAACGTCTCTGAGGCAAATAGATGAGAGAGATTAAATATATGTAAGGACATGCAAAAGAGAAAAGTACATTATGTTTTAAAAAGTAGTACCTTAGTTAAAACAATAATTTTGAGGGACAAAGGTTTAGAAATGGGGTTTCTAAGATTGCCTTCATTGGAATTCCATTTATATACATGTATGTTTACGTGTATGTAAACATGAAAATGGGGCATTGTTGATCTTCCAGAGAGCACTTCTTATATCCCATGCACTGTGGTACAGAGGGGAGTATGGCACAGTCTCTGTCTTCAAGGAGCTCCTAGTCTTAGGAGAGCCATGGGGTGGTAATGAATGTCACACAGAGCTGAACTGCTGAATCCTGCTTTCAGAGAGGTCGTCGTTTAGGTCTGGCAAATGTGACTGACGTTTGAGTTAGGGGCCTTGAATGGACCTGGTTTCCCCCTTATCCTGTTAAGATCTGCTTTCCAAGTCTCTCCTTAGCCTCCTAAAATGAGCAGTTCTGGCAAGTTTTCCTTTTTCCAAATAAAGCTAATTCCTTTAACATCAGTCTAGGTTTTTAGGAATATTTCTATATATTCGATAGAAAGGTCATGGTAAATAAGATAATTTAAAAAAAAAAAATATATTTTATTGAGTTTTTACAGAGAGGAAGGGAGAGGGATAGAGAGTTAGAAACATTGATGGGAGAGAAACATCAATCAGCTGCCTCTTGCACACCCCCTACTGGGGATGTGCCCGCAACCAAGGTACATGCCTTTGACCAGAATCGAACCTGGGACCTTTCAGTCCACAGGCCGATGCTCTATCCACTGAGCCAAACCAGTTAGGGCAAATAAGATAAATTTAAATCAATAAAAAGTAAATAGAGAAATGAAGTCCAGCTTAGGGCAGTTGCTCTGCTTTTTCTGTGGTGGAGTTCTGTTTGCTGTTGTTTAAAAATATATTTTTATTGATTTCAGAGAAGAAGGGAGAGGAGAGAGATATAGAAACATCAGTGATGAGAGAGAATCATAGATTGGCTGCCTTCTGCACACCCCACACTGGGGATTGAGCCTGAAACCTGGGCATGTGCCCCAACCAGGAATCGACCATGACCTCCTGATTCACAAGTCTATGTTCAACCAGTGAGTCCCACCAGCCGGGCTGCTGTTGTTTTTAACCTAAATTCTTTCACCTCTTTTTACACAGGAAAAAATTCTGTATTTTACACACTATCTCACACCAGGGCTCTGGGGCTCAAATAGCCTCAGTAGCTGTGAGCAGTGTTTCTAACTGGACCAGGTAAAAGGGGAACACTCTTCCCTATGAAGGCAGTGGAAACTGGGAGAAAGGCAAACCAGACAGGTCAGGAAAGTACAGAGCAGAAATCAAGAAGCAGGTAAATGATGGTGCCAGATGGTTGGGTTCAAGTGCAAAGAGCAGTGGGCTGGGCGTAGGGAGAACAGCATTGTTATTGATAAGCTTGGTCAAATCCCTCTCTGAGGCCAACGAGAGACTTGAGCTCGGTGGTCTTGAATGCATTTTCTACCTAGAACATTCTGAGGTAACGGGACAAGAGTAAAGCCAGCGGGGCTAGAAACCAGGTGGTCAGTGGGCTGCACAGACTTTCCATCATTTTGAGGCCTTCTGTCTTTGCAGTGTGACACTGCTTGGTTAGACCCCCTGATGCCAGAGCTCGTAGAGTGACCCCACATCCTTGCTTGGTGAAGACGGCTCTGATTCCCTTTAGAAGAATCATCTTGATGGTCAGCAGTGGCTTCAAACTGTTTTGGCCCTTAGAATATTTTGGAAGAAGGGCCAAGTTTCTGCGGTTTCTGGGCCTGTGTTGAAAGGACTACACTTCCTCGCCTGTTCCTTTGGATCCCAAGTCAGTAATTAGGGATGTGCCTGAACACCCCAGATAATGCCTTCATTGGGGCTCCATCGGAGCTGCTCTGCCAGCTCTCCCAAAGCACAGGGAGGACTCACTTATTGATCTTCCTGCCAGTTCATGTCCTTGAATGTTTCTTATTTTGAGTCAGATAGAGAAGATGGTGAAAGCAATCCAAAAATCTTCAATGTCCTAGGGCATGTGAAAACCCAGCCTGCACATCATCTCCAAAGGAGACATGGGTAATTAAGCAGCTATCTTGGCTGTCTTCTACATTTCCTTCTACCCAAACCCCATCTCCTTTCCCTCACATTTTTTAGACCTTCAGAGAACTCACCTTTTGATAGAGGGAAACATGATATATTTTTAAAATACATGAAAGCACTCCAGGTATATGAAATAACTCCAGTAGTGGAATGCAGAGACATAAATGAGGGAGTAGTGAAGCCCAGTTTGGCAAATGTGTTGGTAGTCATAGAGTAGGAGATACTTGAATGGCTTTTGGAAGATGAGTTCATTATCCGGAGTTATAGGCAGGGAGGGGCATTGCTGGCAGAGAGAGGAGGGCGGGCAAAGGCAGAGAGTTGTGGGCGATCATAGCAAATTAGAGATTGTAGGGTGAGAGAGACAGGAGATGATTGTGAGATCTCAGATTTTCAAAACCCAGGATTTGGATTTTATTCTGTAAGTAGTGGGGAGTTTTAAAGAATTGAAGTGATGGAATGAAAATTATACTAGTAATTTAGAAAGGACAATGTGGTGTTGGAAGGGGTAAAATTGGAGATAAGAATTCGACTTGGAAAACTGCTGAAAGACAGTTGATAACAACAAATGTGATGGCAGTGGAGTCTACAGGATTTCACATCTAGTCATTAGTGGGGGTTGAAGGAGAGGTGATGTCTCAGGTAATCTCCAGTTTTTTTACTAGGGTTGTGGGTAAAGGGTGCTTTTGCCAAGACTGGCACCATAAGAATCGCACTGGAGTCAGGAACATTTCACAAGCTACTTTAGCTTTCTACTGTAAAGGGTTTAGCTCTGCTCTATTCTTCAACCTCTTTAAACATTTTGAATATAAAATATAAACAGAGTGACTAAAGGATGGACAATTATATACCCAAACATCTTTTCCCATGAGTATGGCAAGTGTGCATGCCTATGCGTGCATATATGTGCTTGTGTGCATGTGTGTAATGTTGCTTATGCTTTAGATGCAAACATGTGTACTTCGTCCATCATACTGGGTTCTTGACACAGTATCATTTTTCAGCATTAAAATTCCCATCACCTCCCAGAAGCACTCCCTTTAGGATCCATTTCTGCTTGGCTCGGTGTTCACAAACATTCCAGTGGGATTGATTGCTTATGTCAAATTAATTTTCCCCCTTCCTAGGGAGAATGTCTGCCATGTAGGAAACAGGGAAATCCCTGGGCCTCTAGCCAAATGCAATCTCAGATAGACGAGTAATGTCAGGCTTGGGTCAAGAATTGGCCTAGATAACCCACAGAGCGTGCACCTGGATACTTTGGCTACTCTTCCCAGCATGCCTTGTGACTGTTCCTAGGTAACAGGAAAACTTGAGGCTGGATAGAGATGGCTGCATTTAAGACTTGTGTCTTTTCAGCATCGGCTCTTTTACCACTTCCACTTCTATGTCCCATCTTCCTGTTGCTGCTTATGTACAAGGTTGCAGAAGCCTCTGGAAGCAAATGGAGAGCATGCTGACTATCCTTCTCCACCTGCCTGCTCTGAAAGCTTCAGAAAGCACTGGCTTCTTTTCCTTTTAGCTCCAGTGCTGGTGCTTCCCTGCAGGCTCTGGTGGGCTCTCAGAATGGACCTTCAGGCCTTTCCCTAGCAAGTAGCCCCTAGCTTCATGCTGCCCAGACAGTCAGCCTTAACACATTGTGCCTGACTCCAGACCAGGAACACTCAGACGGTATTTCTTACAGTTGGAATCACTGGTCCGCTGACTTGTGTACAGCAGGGTGGTCTAGGCTCTGTTGTCCACCGATGAACTAATTTGTATCTTGGCAGTAGAAGCTGTGTGAGCTGTGTGGTAGTCTTCCTGAGAATGGTTATGTATTCTTTCCCTCTAACCGGGAGTTCTGGAAGTCCTGATTAGCATTTACTAACTTTAAGTTCAACTTCGTGGGTTATGATCATCAGTAGTTCCAACCAAGGTTTCTCTAGGAGCTTACTGTCTGTAGTCTAGTTCCATGGTCGGCAAACTGCGGCTCTTTGGCCCCTTGAGTGTGGCTCTTCCACAAAATACCACGGCCTGGGTGAGTCTGTTTTGAAGAAGTGGCGTTAGAAGAAGTTTAAAAAATTTGGCTCTCAAAAGAAATTTCAATCGTTGTACTGTTGATATTTGGCTCTGTTGACTAATGAGTTTGCCGACCACTGATCTAGTTGAATTTAGCTCTTTAATTAGTGGGGTTATGGCAAATATCTTAGCTCATCCAGCCTTCAGGACCGTTGGAACTTTAAGAAGAAGGTTGGTGAATTCCTCACCCCGAAGGGTAAAATGCAAAACTTTCACGTTATCTGGTGTAACAATTACTTTTGGGGTGGTAGTATTTGAATTCCATTGGCCAAAAACTTTTATATAAGTCGATAATAGAAGTGATATTTAGCATTTCCAAACAGAGTCCGTAAGGCATCACTTCTAGCAGAGGGCAAACTTGGTTATGTAATTTAATTCTTTGCAGTTCTCACAGAATCTGATTGTAATATCTGGTTTTTGAACCAGGATAAGTGGACTGCTGGAGGGGTGTGGGGTTCACAGAAGTCTGCTAACTGTTGTTAGCCAGAATGTTTCTTGTTCCCTGTTCCTGATGTCACCCATGTCTCTTAAATCCAAAAGCAGGTCATCTAATTTCTTCTCTCTACCCTGGCCCAGTTTCTAAGCTCTGACAGCCATTCACTCTGTTCTACCTAGTTTGTTTTGAAGTATTTATTTGATTTGTCAGGCATCGGGGTAATTCTCTGAAACTTTTTTTCAGCTTCCCCCCGCCTCCCAATTATTGCATGTAGCATTATGCTAGGTGTTAAATAAGCGTATTTGTGATTTCCCCCTTAGGTTTTAGTTTTCCCTGTGAGAAAGACCAAGGCAGCTAGCTCCCCAGATGAGGTCCTCTCTGACAGACCTATGGCTGAAATGTGTCATAATGTGCTACCTTAGGTTTCCCAGAGGTCCTAGGCCCATAGAATCCTAGATTTGCCAGAACCTGATGACAGAGGTGGCAAGAAATCCAACCCTGAATCTCTTTAGAGCAGAGCAGAAGGGCAATCCCTTTAGGACTCTGTCAAGCACTCCAGGGGGAGAGGTGGTGCCATTTTTTTCCCCCCCCCCGCTAAGACGTTTCTTCAGTTCTTATACATTTAAATGGCTCTGCATCGAGGTACATGTTTTACTCATTCCTTCCAGGACCCTCACTATGGGCACTCCTGAGGCTTTGTTGGCTGGGACTTTTCCATTTCTGGGCTGTTGGATTCAGTATGATCTCCCCATATAGTAGCTTCAATAGCCTGAGCCTCGCTAATTCCTGGACAGCCTTTGTGGAGGTTAAAAACAAAGGAGGCAATTTATCTCTCCAGGTGTCAGGACTTTTAACCCTGCGTTTGTCATCCTCTCCTTCGGGGTTGACTTCTGCAGCCCCTTGCCTTGCCTGTTATGTGGGTGCTGTAGTTGGGGCTGGATTTTCCAGGCACTGCTCAGCCCTTAGAAGGAAACTTGTATATGATTGTCTTTTTTTTTTTTTTTTTTAGTGGGGGGAGGACTCCCCAAAAATATGATCAGTGGAAGTCTGCCCTGCTTTGGATGTCAGTAGAAACCTTCTCAAGTCTGTTGGGCTGTCTGTGGCTCAGCCATGGCTGCAGTGTGGTACAAAGGGGCACATCCCCAGTCCGGAGCTGGGAGCCCTGTGTCCTGCGATCAGCTCTGTGCTGGCCTCTGTGATCTTGGGCAGGCCACCGCCCCTCTCTAGGCCTGAGTTCCTTCACTGTAAAGCGAAGGTGCTGAAGTGGATGATTGCTGAAGTTCCTTCAATCTCCAAGTCATTTTGAAAGTCAACGGGGTCTCCTTGAGAATGTACTTAGGAGAAGGTCCTCCTCTGCATATCTCAGATCACTGGGAGAAAATGCCTTAGGGTGGGGGCGTGTCCCCTTTCTCAAACAGGATAGGAAAGTGCCACGGATTGATATCTGTCCCCAGCCTTTAGAAATCCAGCAATGACAAACCCCTAGTCCTGCCGGTCTCTGGGTTAGCTGCACAGGATAAATTCTGAGCCAGTTACTGTATCCTTAGTTCTTACTTTTATAGGACCGGCCAAATATTTATGAGCTTCCCAAGAAAGTGCAGTCAACAATTTTGGGGTAGCCATAATCTATATATAACAACTACTCTTAAACACGATTTGTTTTCTCTCCTGGTCTGTAAAGAAGATTTTTGAAAGGAGAAAAGTTTTGTTTGAATTTTCTCAGAGCCTCCAACTTCTTTAAATTGGATATTTGGCACATCTTTTCCCCCAGGGATATTCGTCTTGGCTAGCCCTGCCAGATCTTTTCTTACCCGATTAGAGGGAGTTTTAACTTTCATTGATTTCTCCTTTACCACATTTGGCTTGGTGAAGAGCTTGGCAGGGAGGGTGACCCTCCGAGTGCTTCTTCCTGTGGAGACTAAGCCCCCAGGACTATATCCTGTTCTGTTTCTTAGACCCTCCCCCACCGCACTCCCTCGTCTGCCTCTCTGTCTTCAGATATGAGTATTCTTTTGGAAGCTGGGCAGGGGATGAGAAACCGGGATTAAGGAAACACAAGCAAGGTTTAAAGGCCAGGGAGCTCTTAAAGTTTATAGAATGACCAAGAGTGAAAACAAGAAAGGGAAGCCAGGTCAAGAGTGCACCCCAAAGCCAGATTTCGGACAGCAAGGGGCCAGGGACAAGTGAGGTAGATAAAGGCCAAGAAGGTAAAGTGGGAAAAGGTCAGGCAAGGAAAGCAATAAAAGGTCCATTCAACACCCAGGGTATCTGCAGAAACTAAATAAGGGGCAGCAGGAGAGAGGGACCAGGTGTAAGTCCTACAGCAGTCCTTATTCATTGGCCCTATCCCCTGCATGTGCAGGCACCAACCCCCAAGCAGGAGGAGCCCGATCTTGATGTCACCAGTTGCTATCCCCATACCTCTCTATGGATCAAGTCATCTCATGAGGCTCTGTCATTTCTGCTGCTCATGAGCCCTCTGTCTTCCCCCATTAAATAAGCTTGCCAAGTGTCCAGGCTTGTTTCCTAAGCCTGGGGGTTACAATTTGAAGGTTCAGACTATCTGACTATATTAAGAAAGTGAGACGCTGGGCCTCTAAATTTCCCCTAGAGGGTCTTCATATGTGTAATTTGCACCTTCAGACAGAGTGACCTTTCTTTCCCTGTCTCTTTCCACATCTTTGTGTTCCCAAGTTCATGGGTGGGGCTAGCTAATTTTACTAGGTGGGCCAGATGCTCTTTCTGGCCATAAGTAAAACAGGTTGCAACCTAACAACCTTATTGTCTTTTGAACCAAACTCTCCTCTCAGTTATTTTTTCCTTCCATCTCAAGCTTGAAAGTTTTGAAGTTACACATCTCCCTATGGTGCCAAAGAGCATCAGGCTTATCTGTGGTCTGCCTTAGCACTGCAGGCGTCATGGCCTTGACCTGCAATTGGATTTTTCTGTGATTTCTTACTGGAATTAAACCAGCCCAATTAAATCATTGGGTTTCCCTCTTGTCTCTGTCTTTGCATCCTTCACCCATTGAGTTAACATTTTCTTCAACTGTCTGCAAATTGGACCATTCATTCTCCAGGCTGAAGATGAAAGGGTCTACATTTATTATGTGTGTGTGTGTGTGTGTGTGTGTGTGTGTGTGTGTGTGTGTTTTAACATCCATGGTAATGTTTGATATTTGGAAGTGGCTTCTTTAAATGTAATGTGAGAAACGTCACTCTGTGTCAGTTGTTGGTTTATACTTGACCAGTGGCCCGGTGCATGAAATTCATGCACATTAAAAGAGAATTAATTAGAGGAAATATTTTAATATTGCTATTTGCCCTTTCTCTATAATAGAAGTGTCAGAGATGAAAGAAAATTAGTAAAATGTATATGAAAATCTCCCTCCTGTCAGAGTCTGGGGCGCACAGTGGGACCCAGAGTCAAGTCCCCGCCCACCCACATGTGCTTCAAAATCGCAGGAGACCCAGACTCAGCCGGCCCAACCCCATTGGGCGAGACCCAGACCCAGCCGGCCCCACCCCTGTCGGGCGGGGGGAAGCGCAGCCTTAGGTCCCCCGTCAAGCCCTGCTGAGTAGGGGGTGCAGTCTCAGGTCCCTTGTCAAGTCCCTCTGGGCGGGGGGGGGGGGGGGGGGCGCGCAGCCTCAGGTCCCCTGGCCCGGTGCCAGGGTGGGTGGGGGGCATGGTCTGAGTTTCCCCCGTCAAGCCCCACCAGGTGGGGGGCACGGCCTGAGGTCCCCCGGCCCGGCCAGGCACCACGCAGCCTCAGGTCCCTGCTGATAAGTCGTTACATGTCATGGCATGATGACCATTTGCATATTAGCCTTTTATTATTATGATTGAATGAAGCTCCGGTTCCACTGGGTATATGCTCCTCACAATCCTTGTTCTTCTCTCCCTTATATAAAATACAAGGACTGTGTAGTGCAGAGGTTCCCAAACTTTCTTGGCTCACAGTACCCTAATGTCTCACTAATTTTTCCATGGTGCCCTTTGGCCACACAAAACATATAATAGATCTGCTCATTAAGTTGATAGTTCCAAAAAACGTAATAAGTAATTAGTCCTAATAATGTAGTAGCCATTTGAAAAAAATAATACACATAAATTGAAAGAAAAGTATATTTGTTTCATTCTTAAATAACCATGGTGACTTACTACTGAGATGTATGTGACTGTTGGGCAATGTACAACTTCTCAGACCTTGGATTGGATATTGATCCCTGTTCTATATTGATTTTTGTGTACTATGCTTTCTTTTTATCATAGCAACTGCCCCAAATCCCGTTTTGCAAAGACATGATGTCATTGAAAGGGATGAAGTGTGATTTCATGCTGAAACTGAGAACTATCTAGTGCTAGTAGGCCATGTGGTGTCTGACAGAGGTCAAGCATTATAATTTACTTCCCTCAAAAATTTAAACATCCTGTGGATTGTCTACAAATTTGCTGTGGTGCCTGAGGGTACCTTATGTACAGAGTTTGGGAACCAGGGGGATAGTGGCATAACTGTTGGGAAATCTTTTCTGGGGGTGATTTTAGTGCTTTCTATCTCCTTGGGCAGGTTGCCATTCTCTAGGTTGCCAGACATCTCCTGAGAATTCCCTAGCTTCCAGGTGGCCTTGATTCTCAAGGGACTCTTCTTTCCACTCTCCATTGAAGCCGACTGATACTTATTAGAGCCTGCATCAGGGGTTCCTTTCGTGAGAAAGGGCTAGATCTAACTCTCTCAACATGAGATGAGGGAGAGGTGAAAGTGGCACCAAGCAGAGGATTTGAGGTAGGGCAGCGGGGTGGGGTAAGGACCAGCTCCATAATTTACAGGGCCCAGGGTTAAATGAACGTGCAAGCCTTTTACTCAAAAACAGGAAAATGGTGTTAAAATATGAAGCTTTTTTTCTCTCTCTCAGGGTCTCTTGACTTGTCATGGTGTTTCTAATTTGCTATTTAATGATACCTGGGGGGGCCAGTGCACATCCTCACAGGTACCTGGCCCCGCTCTTGTGACCTGGTGCACATGACTTGTGGACCCCCTTTTGCCAGCTGCAGGACTGACCCCTGGCAGGGGCAGATAAGTTGAGCCAGCTGTCTACTCTTCTCATGGGCTCACTGCCTCAACCCAGAGTAGATAGGCAACCCCTGAGGATATTGCAAGCACAGGGACATGCTGGCTATCCGGACTGCAGGCAGGCAGGAGGCTTGCTCTTGCTAAGTTGCCCATTGAGCATGCTGTGGTGTCACCAGCCTAGGGGAGGGGAGGGGCCATCATCCCCTGTTTTGAGCTGTTGTGATGTGTGTGTGCCTGACCTTGACCACCCCACCTCCAGCCATATTAGTGTCCAAATATGGGGACAGGAGAACTGGGCAAGGCCCGATTCCCACGTGGTGGGAGAATAAGAGGTTGGAGGTGGACTGTGCATAAGCCCAAGCCTCTGGCACATGCTCTATTTTCCCATCAGATTTCACTTCAAAGATTAAATGAAGAATTTTCAGAGAGTGACTACAGAGCATTAAGTTCCAAGCACAGGGCCTTCTCAGGTTCGGGCTCTGTGTGACTATGCGACCATGAAGCTGGGCCTACCGATATTGGGGTGGCTAAGGGTGGGTAACAAGTACCAGGACATGGCTGACCGACCACACTTGCCCTGTCACAGGTCATGTTGCCTGCACTCAAGATGCCCCAAGATGAATGGAAAAGACTGAGCTAGTAACCTTTGTGCATGCCTCTTTTCTCCGGAGGCGGCCTATAAGCCTCGGGGAGGCAGGCACAGTAGACAATTCTACCCTGTGACTGATCAAGCTGAATTCCTTAGTGGTTGAGGAATTCACTAAACTGTGGTTCATTGGCTGTGTTCACATCTCTGGAAATATTTACAGCCGATTTGTATTGAATGCCCATGTTTCATGCATCATGCTAAATGCTTTACCTGTAGTAACTCATTTCATTTTCATAATCACCCCATTTCACTGATGAGGAAACTGAGGTTAAATGACTTGCTCCAAATTCCACGGTATGTAAGTGAAGGAGCCAAGTTTTGAAGCCAAGGAAGTATGTTTCCAGAGTCCACCTCTGAGCCGAGCCAGGATGCAGTTCTCTTTCTGGGTGTGATCCAGCTTTTGTTCATAATAATGGTGCTTAAGTACGTCTTTATTTCCTAATTCCAAACAAAACCTTTTGTTTGATTCTACATGTATTTCCTGTCAAGGACATTTATTTTTAATTTGAAAGTTTCTTCAACGTGCAGCGGTGTCCTAATTTTCTAAATATGTCTTCAAGGAAAGTACGTGGCAATATCTTCTTTAATCCCCAGTTTTCATCATCGCATCATACTTTTCAGCAGGGGTGTTTCAGTAACAGAGCTGAAGTTGGAGGTGTGATCTGGGCTCCACCCCTGCTGGCTGTCAACAGGTGATGAGTGGCCCAAATCTGAGTCAGCAATGCAGTCAGTCCACTCACTCCACACAGAGCGGCCGAGGGAACCAGGGTACACTGCTCTCTGCAGCACAAGTGCTCATTGTTAAGAAACGGAGCGTTTATTTCGAACAACAGGAGAGCAGCTATTTTACTTTCGAAAGCCTTGTTAGTCAGAGGGAGGGTCATGAACCTGCAGCATCAGCATCACCTGCAGCTTTTTAGAAACACAGGGTCTCAGCCGCCCCCCCCCCCCCGACTTGCTGAATCACATTCTGCAGAGTAAAAAAGAGCCTCAGTTAATTTATTTGCACATGAAGATTTGGGAAGTACCACTTTAAGTTAGTGTGTGTGCGTATTCCATTTACTTCTATGGGAAAAAGATATCCTTTGTCACTTTATGTTACTTGTGTGGTCTTGGGTACATCTCCTCTGAGCTTCAGTTTTTCTTTGTCAGATGAATAAGTGAGACCACGTAATCTCTGTGGTCTATCCTGGTTCTATGGTTTTAGTAGAAATCCCTGTGCAACAGAGCTTTGTAACAGTTTATTGCTTCTATTTAAAGCCACCTTTGGGCATTTACACATTTTTAGCCCTGTCTGCTTTATCCTGTACTCAACTGCTAAAACCCAATCTTTCCTAGAATGTGACTTATCACTATTTGTATCAGAGTCGCTGGGGACATTATTAAAATGCAGATTCCTTGGCCCTAGCTTAGACTTCCTGAATTAGAGTCTCTGGGGGTGGTGGGTCCTAGAAATCCACATCTTTAACATCTGGTGCCAATGTAGGTGTTAACACTTTCCTGCTACTTTCCAGGTACAGAAGTATCTACTGGTTCTCTTCTCTAATTATTTTCTTTCTTTCTTTTTTAAATTTTACACACACTTCATTGGTGCCTTAGGAAAATGGAGGCACAATGGAAGAAAGGAGGATGAGGGGAAAGAGAGCTAATTTGGAGACGGATGACATTGAATGTGTAGTGACAGCAGGTGATTAGAATGCAATTGCCTAGAAAACATTTGCAGCTGTGGGGCTTAAGTACCTAGGAGAGAAAAGGGCTGAGCTTTGGATTGGGGAGTGCCTGATGTAGGTTTGGCAACCCGTGACTTTTGGGCATTGAGAAATGTAAAGGAAAAAGAATGCCGCACATTTAAGTGCAAGAAGGTGTTTTTGCAGAAGGCAGCGGAGTCTCCCAAGAGTGGGAGCGTATAAAGAATGTGGGTAGAGAGCTCACAGGTGACTTTAGGGTTCAACTTTGAGGAAAGCTCCGAGTTAGAGGGTGGGAGGGAAGGAGGAGTTCATGAGACATCCAAGCAGAGTTGGCGAGGCAGAAGGAGAACCAGGACAGCCCAAGGTGAGGACACCAGGAGAGAAGAGCGTGGAAGTGGTTACCAGCCAAACACTGGAGGTCAGTCGGTCTGTCCCCAGAAAGACTCATGCATTTGCTACGAGGGCTCAGTGTCTTTGGTAGCCAGATTTTATGTGATTTAAGAGGGCAGTGAGAAGAGAAGCAGAGGAGTGGAGACAATGGGGTCAGTGACTGGGCGATGGCATTGCTGGCTTTTTTGTAGGGGAGGGGAGCCACTAAGACATTTTGATGGTGGACTTGTCCAGGGTGCAGAGGCGGTGGTCTGGCCTCCTCAGGACCGGGTGGGTATATTTGCCCTGGGTGCAGGCATAGTGCTGCTTATATGGTAGTGTCTGAAGTTGCCAGTTCAGGAAGGAAGGGATGCGGGTGCGAAGGGGGAAGATGGTTGGTAAAGACACAGATATTCTCGGCCAGTTGGCAAACATCGGGAGCGGCAAGCTGGAGGCAAACAGATGTCAGTATTTAGAACAAGATGTTTGGACATTTTGGAAGCAAGAAAGCCCTTCTCTCTGCTCACTTCCAGGATGGATTGGCAATTTTCTTCCTTGCCTGAACTCTGTCAGCTACTTAACATAATTCAGACACACTGTAGCTATATTTGGCAGATGGTCAACTTCTCTAGGGAACTCAGATCATGGACACCATCAGGTCAGTTCAACAAGCATTTCTCGAGGGTGTGCCATATGTGAAGTTCTGACTTTGAGGTAGTGAGGATTGAAGAAGGCTGGGCCGATCCTTTAGGAGTCATGGTATAAAAAGATGGATGTACAAAAGTAATAAGAGGCAGACTTACATTTCTCCATATACGTAGACACAGGTTTTCTGAAGTGTGGTGTTTTCCAGTTTGCTTTGATTATCAGGTGAGCTACTTGAGAAGCAGTTGGAGATCTTTTATTTTTTAAGTAAAGAAAAAACAAAGAAACACACTCTAGTGCTGTTAGCAAGACACGGAAGGTGGTTTGGGGAGAAGTACTAGAGTTCAGCACCTGTTGACCAATTCTTGTTAACTGACTGATATATGACGGACCCGGTGCTAAGTGTTGAGGGTACAGAGATAAATAAGACATGGCTTTGGCCCCAGGAGCTTAGAGTGCAGTGGGGGAGATAAGCAAAGAAACAGGTAATTGTAGCTCATGCAGACACATCCCGCCGTCGGGTCATCACTGGATGCTAAGACAACATAGACGAAGGCACCAAAGGCAGGAGGGGATTTTAATTAAGTCTTAAAGAACAAGTAGGAGTTTAAACTGCTGAGAGATGGAAAGACACTTAAAAAAAAAAATCAGTGAATGAAATGATGAGATTCCTCTGGCAGCCCTTTAGAGGCAGGACATATGGTTTTGGTATTCAGAGGTATGTTAGGGACTTGGATGATGCCTTCTTCCTCCATTTCTCCCTTCATCATCTTTCTCCTTCATCAAAGAGGTTTGAAGCAGGAGAAAAATCGACAGTAACGATGATCCCTCTTCTTGTCAACCCCCTAGCACACATACTGTCCACCCAGGGGATGGGAGAAAATCTAAAGCTTTGTGAGTGGGAGCCCGAAGAACATCTGACCAGGGTATGAGCTGATTAGCTGGGCACTCAGGGGAAGAACGTGGTGTGCATATTTAACCCTGCTTTTGGTTTGGGGTCCAGAATCCCAGAGGTGACTCTGTGACTGGAAATGACCCATCCTTGCATTTCCTTCCCATCTGACATCACTTGAGCTATACCACCTTGTTTTCAGAACAAGTGTCCCCAAAGCAAAGACATAGAGAAAATGCGACAATTTCCTCCCTCTGGTGGACACTGCGCACTCCAGAGAGACCTCCATTCCTCTGCTCAGGAGGCCCCTCCCCGCTTTTCCCTCTTAGCGGCTCACAGAGGACACAGCAGAAGTACGCTTTGTTGTGCGTGCTGTCTACTGTGTCTCTTACGTGGTGACGGCTGCAGTGGGGCAGTAGCTAAATTGGGAAGGTTGTTCTTTTCTATCAAAAAAGAACTGGTTTGCACTAGATTTACACAAGAACTGAATGGAAGGGGAACTGGAAAAGAGGGAAGTTTTTTCATTTTTAAGAAGAAAAAACACAGCAAAGAGCAGATAGCATAGTGGTGATGGGGTGGGTACAGCATGTGAACTAAAAGTGGAACAATTCAGGCACAATGAGACCAGCCATGTGCGAGGAGTACATGCAATCACATGAAGAGTTTTTCGGCGACAGTTGGGGAAATTTGAATATGACTGGTTATTAGACAATAAATATTAAGGAATTATTATTAATTTTATTAGGTGTGATAATGGTTTTGTGGATAAGAAAAAGCCCTCATATTTAAGAGTTGCATATTATAATATTTATGGGTGAAATATAATGATTATCTGTAATTCACTTCAAAGTAGTTCTGTTAAAATTATAAGACAAATATGGGAGTAACTTCATAATTATTAAGTTTAGGTTGTGAGTATATGGAGACTAATCATACTATTCTTTCTAATTTATGGTTAAAACATTTCATAATAAAACACTAAAAAAATGCAGGCTTTGGGGTCAGGCATCCTGGGCCCGAATCCTAGCATGCGGCTTGACCTCTTTATGCCACATTCTCTTCTTTAAAATGTGATGCGATGATAAAGGTACCTACTGCATAGGGTTGTGTGAAGATTGAGTTGTATAACACATCAGATGGTTAGACTGGTGTCTGATACATCAATACTCAATAACTTTTAAATTATTATTATTAAAAAGAAACCAGCTCAAGAAGTTGAGGTGTTAAGCTTCGAGTGGGGCTGAGAGAGAACATAATTTCTCCAGAGACCAAAGGAATTCCTGCCATTTGTGATAACATGGATTTTGAGGGCATTATGCTAAGTGAAATAAGCCAGACAAAGATAAATACTGCATGGTATCACGTACATGTGGAATCTAAAAGAAAAGTCAAACTCATAGAAGCATAGCGTAGAAAAGTGGTTGCCAGGGGACGAAGGGTTGGGGAAATGGGTAGAGGTTGGTAAAAGAGTGATAAGATGAATAAAGTCTGAGGATCTGATGTATAGCTTGGTGACTATAGTTGATAACACTGTTTTGTATGGTTGAAATATGCGAAAAGAGTAGAACCTAAATGCTCTCACCTCCTCCCTCCCCAAAATGAAATATATGTAATAGGATGGATGCATTATCTACATGGGGGAATGCTTTTACAATGTGTATGAATAGAAAACCACCCTGATGTACACTTTAAATATCTTAACAATTTTATGTCAATCAATTATATCTCAATAAAGCTGAAATATATATAAAGAAAATCTCTCCAGAGGACAGACAAAAGCATCCAACTTGGGTCAGTCTGTGGTGAATCCGGGGAGCAGAGGTGAAGCTGAGCTGAATGGGGATCCAGGATTCCTGATAACAACCTTTTCCTTGGAAGGGTGGGCTGAGTGTTGTCAGGGAGAGACTGGTGAGTAGGAAGACATTGCTGTGAGGTCATCTCTAAGGAGAGATGTTGAGTCACCAGGTTGGGTGGAAGAGCATATTCAACAATGGCATGAGTGTTGTGCTGCTTATCCACCCACAGAACTGAATTTTTTAGTCATTGTGATGCTTTTTTTTTTTTTTTTTCCCAAGTGGAAGGGGGGTGGGGAGGTTTGCAGGTAGGCATGAAGAGGGCTAGTGAGGAAAGAGACAGTTCAGCTTCTGTCTGGAAATTCAGCTGCACCAGAGAAAGTCTGGAGTATGAGTTGCACAGTCATTCAAAGATGGGCCTCAGGAGAACGTGGGTTCATTAGGTATACCAGCCAGGGCTCCAGCAGGAAACAGATGAATCGGCCTTGTGGGGTCATCTGAGGAAGGTTTAATGAAGGGGCTTTTCCATAGGTGTGGGCTAGTAATGGGAGGTTTGTTTCCCTAGATCTAATGGAACGAGGAAACAGTAGTTGGTAGAACTTGGAGACAGAGAGTCTGTGTTGAGGTCTACCTCAAAAGGAGGTGTGACTTTAGGTCGGGGAACACAGCCAGCCCATCAGGACCCCACAGGGAGGTTGTGGGGAGGTAGGGCATATCCCAGCCTCACTGCCCTGGCTTCTCCTGACTCTTGCTAGAGCTTTCCAATGGCTGAACTCAGCAGAGTGCCAGAGGGCAAGGGAGCCTTGATACAATCTAAATGGGTCAGCTTCCAGGGCCCAGAGAGGCTGCAGAAGGATGGAGGGTGTAACTAGAACAGGGTGAAGGGTGGATCTGAAGGGACAAAGAGGATATCTAGTCCATTAGAATATGAGGCTTTTAGGAAAAAATATTTTTCCCCCCAGCCTCACTCTTAGTTACTGCCCCATTGCTAATGCTGGCATACCTTGTAGGTATTAAAGGTTCCATTCCAGATCAGCACAATAAAGCAAGTATTGCAATAAGGAGAGTCATAATCTTTTTGCTGGTGGAGGGTCTTGCCTTCAATTTGTAAAAAAACATCATCTGTGAAGCACAATAAAGAGGTATGGCTATATAGGATCCAGGTGATCTTTGTACTCTACAGTAGCTTTATGCAAACACCACTTTTTAAGGATTCAGAGTTAGCTGTGGTGAAAATGGGAGATCAAAAAGGGGTATTAGAGATAATTTAGCCTAACTGCCTCATTCCTACAGATGAGAAAACCGAGAGGCAAAGTGATTTGTCCACAGCTTCTCAGTGGCAGAGCCAGAAAGAGGACACTCATATCCTGGTTCACAGAGAAATGATATTTCCTTGAAGCTCTGATTCTACTCTAGCTTCAGACATGAACTTGGTACCTTTTCCCTCTTTCTACATTCTCTGACCTTTTACTCTTCACGGTCACTGCCCACCCCTATTGTGATCTGAAATACCTTGATGCAATGGTGGCCTCTAAGTGTGCTTTACACATAGTGAGCACCCTGTCCAGAGGTCGTAGAACTAAAAGCTCACAGCCAAAGATATGGGGTAGGTTTATGCACGTAGGATAGGGTACAAGTGGGTGGAAAGACATCCCTGTCTCCTTTGTTATACTGGGTCATAGGTCCTGTCTGTCTCTCTGTCATGTCAGCCTTCCCCACTAATGTGGTGGTTATGGAAACCAGAAATGAGAGGTGAATGAGAGGGCACAGCAGGCAGAAGGTGCCTGTGGCCAATGCGTACTTGTTTTGGAGAGATGCTGGGGTAGGTAAGCCTGGCTGGAGCAGTCCTGGTAAATAGCTGTGGGTCTTGACTGGGCAGAGCACTCAGGAAGCCTGAATGAGGGTCACCAACGAGCAGTCGATGTTCAGCACGAATGTTAGGTGTCTACTTTGTTCTTTTCCTCCCGGCCTAGCTTCTCTTCAACACTTTATAACTTGTCTCATGAGCTACTTGCTTACTTATTGCCTGTCCTCATGTTTATCTGTCTTCACTTAGTTTGTGTCTCTTGTTTTCTAGAGAAGAATTGAACATTCTTAAATTAGAGAGCAAATACACATTATACCTCCCTGTAGTTAGGCTGAATGTTTACATTTTGTACCGTACTTTTTAGACTTTTGAGATTAAAACAACTTTTGAGGCATTTCTCTAATTTCCAAAGATAAAAAGAGCTAGAACGCTCTTAAGTGACTTTTTCCTCACTGAAATTACCTCTCATTGCCCATCTTCATGGATTTCAGAAGTGGATCATTACATATCTCCAACTATGAGATGTGAAGACACAGTCAAGAGGCTCCTTACATGGTCTCCTGACTACCCACATGCCTCCTGATGTCCTGCAGGTGTCTTCTCTGGACCCATGCTGTTAGCCCAGTGGTTGGCAGTGGCCTGGAGGAGGCCAGACCACAGGTCTGATGGGATAGTACCCAGCTAGTGTTGCACAGAGGAAAACATGGCTTCCCCTCCACAGGTGGTGCTTCCTTTAACCCTGGGCAGCTATCCTGACTATCCTTCATCAAGAAGATAGGATGATAAAGTTTGGATAATTCAACTCAACCAGATCTCAGTTCTGGGATTGACTAGAAGTCACGGAAGGGGCATGACCTTCTTTCATTTAGGAAACCACCATCTTCATCTGTGGAGCTCAAGGTCCCTCGCATGGGTCCTTGTTTAGCCTCCACCTGGTGTAACCCACCTTTCCACAGGTAGCAGCCTCTGACATTGTGCCTGGTTGCAATACTGAAGTGTTCAATTTACTTTGTGAAATTGGGACTAAAACCAAAAAGGTTGGTTTTCCCAGTGACACCGATAATAACCCAAATTATACTTCCATTCTGAGTCACTGGAAGACTCCTTTTCTGAGTGTGTTGTAGAGGTTTAATCTCTAGATTTCATCTAGAACCATCCCTACTTCCACCAATTACACTCAATATTTGTGTTTATATTTGAGACACAAATATGAGGCAGCTAGCATAAAACTCGCTTCCCTCTATCACACACTAATAGTTCATTTTTCATTTGAACATTAAGACCCTCCTTCCTCTGCCCTGCTATGTTTGGAGATAGAGAAGATGGTGGATTTTAGGCAATTATTGATTTAGATCCTTTCCCCTAACAGTTGAATAAGGTTTATTGACAGAAGCATTTGAGACATGTAATACAAAAGGGGAAAAATCTTGGAGCTTGGAGGAATTGGGGAGGGGTGAAGAGAAGCTCCCCTCCCCCCACGGACATTTTGGATAAGCGACAAAGTGGCATTTTCCACTTGGTGTTGAGGGCCAATGTGATTTGTGATGTGGAAAGGGCCTCCAATACCCTGAGCAGTGCCTGTGTTGGACTGGACACTAAGGCTATAATGTCTGACTTGCTGCTTTTGTCTTTCATGACTCGGAAGCATGAATAATAACAAGCTCAGTAATCATCAGTAATCATGCCTAGTATTTATTAAGCACCTTCCATATATTTGGGATAAGGCTGGTCATTGCCATAGATATCTCATTTAATCTTTTTAATCTTTGTGGTTTCCATTTTTAAGGTAAAGAAATATGGTAGATACTCAGAGAGGGTAGGAAGCTCCCTAAAATCACACAGATATTAAATGGCAGAGCTAGGATTTGAACCAAGAAATAGTCTATATGTCTAGTCTACTACCTTAGTCCGTTATTTCTATTGCACTACCCCAGGGGAAAATGTATTCATGAGACCTAGTAGGAGGAAGAGGAAGAAATACTGAGGAAACAAAATTTAAATGTCTTGAGAGACTGGGGACCTCCCAGAGCTGAGTCTACGAGTGTCTTTCTCCATCTAGTGTGCAGCCCAGGGGCAGGAGAGAAGCACAAAGAATCTGCTGACCCCACTTTTACTTGTAGCAGAGAAAAGGGTATGCTTGAGGAAAAGCAGGCAGTTTGTACTAGCAGGTGTGTAGGAAGAGCACAGGAAATCAAGTGAGAGGTAAACTGGTAGTAAAGTGAGGGATTCCTTCATTGTGCAGTGGGGAGCCATTGAGTGTTTTTGAGTGAGGGAATGGCATGATAGAGCCACTTAGCTTTAACAACATTTAAAAAATATTGTTTTAGTAGTATTTAGAGTGGATGATAGAGGAATAGGGTAAATGATATGAAAGGGATAGATACTGCATGCAGTTGAAGCTCAGAGTGGGGGGAGGGGAGCTTTACCTGGGGAAGTTAGGGAATGGTTTGTAGGAAGGTAACATTTGGCATAGGCCTGGAAGGATGAATTTGGGGAGTCTGTGATGGGGGACCAGGGTATCCCTGGAGGAGAGACATGCCAGCCTGCCGTGCAAATGGGCTAGACTCTCAGGCATGTATTCAGATTACCACCTTGCTTGAAAAAGGAATCACAGCAGCTTATAGGAAATACGCTCTACAGCAAGATAAAATGAGGCGATGAAATAGGGCAGAAGAAAAATAAAGGTAGGAAACCTGAAAGGAAGCTAGTAGCATTGAAGTTAGCACAGTTAGCTAGATTTAATCCCTATTTTTTAGGGATGTGCTCTCCAAAGCTTATGGACAGAGGCTGCCGTGAAAGATAGAGACTGTGAGCATCAAAATAGGGGGACGAGCCTTTGTGGAGACCAGGAATGAAGGCTGCTTCAGTGATGGGTAGCTGACTCCATCACTAGGCCGTGTGTGTGTGTGTGTGTGTGTGTGTGTGTGTGTGTGTGTGTGTGAAAAAGAGAGAGAGAGAGAGAGAGAGAGAGAGAGAGAGAGAGAGAGAGAGAGAACGAATATGAGTGCGTGCCAGCTTACTACTATGGCACTTTTAAGAAACATGGTATCCTCAAGGTCTCTGCTCTGAGTGCCAAGCTCCATGATCTATGGTGAGAGAGCCATAAAGCAGCCAGGTATGTAGTTACTCAGGCTTGTCTCCTAAACTCTGCTCCTGCTGGAAACTTTGCTGACGGTCCTTTCCATCCTAGCCATGGTTCACCGTGTATTTTGTGAGGTGCCAGCATTGTCCCACTTCAGATAGGGAGGAAGTCTTCTGTGATATCACCCTGTTCCTATCTCTGATCTCCTTGAACACATTCCAGGACTTTGTCGCCACAGACCTCCTTTCATTATTCCCGTTTCCCATTCCAGGTACTTCCCCCTAGCTAGCTGTTAAGTTTCTGGAGGACAGCTGGGAGCTCTTGTAAGTCTTTGTGACTACCCAATGGTGTTTATGCAGTAGAATCTAATTAAATATGAGCTTGACATCCCCTTTCTCGCAGGTAAGTTGCCGCGCCTTGTGTGTCAGTTTCAGTGGGTTTTCGCAGTGTGGGATAGTGAATAAGGCCCTAGACCCAGTCTTGGTTTTAGGATCGATCTATCGTTGACTTGGATCTGTCTCTTCTCCTTTCTAAGTCTCAGGTTTCCCACCTGTAAAGTGAGAGGGTTGCACTGAATGATTGCTAGGGTCCCTTCTATATATGTAATTGTGTGATTCAAATTGCCTTAATTCGTGTTATTTTTCTGCCTTGCTGTGCTCTCTGTACTACCTTTCCCCCGATGTGTGCTGATGTCTATCCCTGAAGGGTTTAAAACTCTGAACTCAGGAAAGTAGCATTCCCATGTGAGGAATGACCAGGGAGGGGAGGGAGGCAGCGCCTGCCTGGTTAGATGGATGGGGGCATGGTGTTCCTGCCTATTTATGTTGCATCCTTGGTGGCTTGAGCCCAATCAGGTATTAACCTGGTGGTGACTTCTCTAATGGTAGTGTCCCTTGCAGGTGTCAACTTAGCCAAAAATCTCCCATAATTAAAGCAACCATTGATTAAGCACTTTCCAGATGTCATCTCTAGTCATCCCAACAACTCTGAAAGGTAGTAGTTACTCTCATTTATATCTGAGTGAACAGGCTCAGAAAGATGTTTTGCCAGAAATTGTCAAAATCAGAATCTCACCTCAGGCTGTCTGGCTCGAAGCTTGGGCTCTTTCCATGCACATCGCCTCACAACTCAAACCCAGAAGAGAGCAGAAGACATCCATGCCACATAGGAAGGCCAGAATCACCCCCCTGGCAAGGTGTCTCCTCTGTTGCAGTTTCCCTCAGGCAAACCAGTCCTTGAGCCAGAGGGAGTCCTGAAAGACCTCTTGAAGATTTTTCCAGCTTAAGGAGTCTGTGGTTTGAAAGTCCTAGGCTCCAAGTGTCTTTCTTCTAAGAACTAAAACTGAATGTTCTTCCACTGGCTGTTAAGACACCAGGGAAGAAAAAAAGGATATTGGCCAGGATAAATGTGGCAGAAGAGGAGCTGTTTCTTTTCAAGTACTGGGTATCAATTTTCTAAATACAACCCAGGGACATTTTACACTTCCTTCTGCAAGTCCTTGTAAAGATAGCAGAGACAGCAGCTCAGAGCTCCCTTCTTCCTGGTCTTGTTCTCTTCTGATCTGCTCCTTTCCTCCCTCCCTCCCTCCCTCCCTCCTTCTCTCCCTCCTTCTCTCCCTCCTTCTCTCCCTCCCTCCTTCCCTCCCTCTTCTCCCTCCCTCTTCTCCCTCCTGCTCCCTCTCCCTACAACCAATATTTGAAAAGTGGTCTCTTCCTGTTAATGAAAGCAAATGTTTGCAGCTTCACTTTAGTGAGCTCCTGTTCTACTTGCTGAAGAACCATGAAATAGATGAAGATGTTGGCCTCGGTGAGTTTTGCCCATAAGGTTTCATGGTGGTAACACTGAAGTCTCCCAGGAACCTGAAAATAATGATATGAAGCTGCCTCTGAGGGCTAAATGAGGTCCATCCATATATCCTGCGTGGATGTGATCTACCATCTGCAGCTGTGGATGGGAAGATGTTCTGCAAATTTGCAGAGGAAGAGAAAGGACTCCCATCAGTGTGACCTGGGAATAATCTCAGGGATGCTGGGCTGAATGAAATGTGACTGTAATTTAGTAATCTGAAACCTAATTAATTGAATTGAGTGCAGTCTGGAGAAAGACTGTGTGGAAGGTGCTGGTTAGCTGGAGCACTTCTGAGAGGCAAGCTAAAGAGGCAGAAGCGGGCAGTGCCCATTCAGGCTTGGCCACAGACAAGGGAACTTTGGGTTCTCTTCAGGTCTAGCCCTGCTCTTGGGGTAGATACATCAGCTTGTAGTTGCCTGCTGCCGTTTAGCCAGGAATCGTTCTGTGGACTCCCCTAACCTTGCTTCCATGCTCACTATGCACCTTTTGGATGATGGCTTGGTTTTCTCAGTCCATCAGCCTACGCTGACCATGCTGACCCGAGCACTCCTGGCCCTGTGACAGTTGTGTTTTGTTTTTGTTTTTGGCACCCAGTAAGCGGAGCTTCTGGCTTATCCATCAGCTTTGTGAGCTTGGTTAATGAGTCCTCACCCTCAGTGCATCTGCTCTCAAAGTGCTGACAAAGTCTAGTTTCAGAGTACACTTCCTCTACTCGTCAGAGCCATCAAGGACAGCGTCATATGGGAACCCTCTTGGAAACAGTTAATGGCTCACTGCTGTTCCAACGAGGCTTGCTGCGCTGTTTCCATGCAAACTTTAACCCAAGAACAGGCAGCAGTGCTATTGGCACATGGAGAAGACTTCACAATTTATAAAGCGGCACATAGTTCTAAGCAAATACTGCACAAGAAGATAATAAAGGGACAACTGAGAGCTGAGGGATTATAGAACAAAGAGAGCTATCATTAGTCACCTTTTAAAAAAGCAGCCCTTTAAGGGCTGCATTTAGATTGAGGAGAAAATCAAGAAAGGAATAG
The DNA here is from genome assembly GCF_027574615.1 of Eptesicus fuscus. Classification (NCBI taxonomy): domain Eukaryota; kingdom Metazoa; phylum Chordata; class Mammalia; order Chiroptera; family Vespertilionidae; genus Eptesicus; species Eptesicus fuscus. The sequence goes on along the minus strand of NC_072475.1, from coordinate 56,338,685 downwards.
ATCTGTTTAGGAAGACATTGTTAGGACTAGCTAACATTTATCGAGTCCTTATTATGTGCCAGCTACATTCCCAAGCTGTTTATAAGCATGGCCTCAAATTGATCTCCAGAACTGCCCTTTGAGGTAGGTAAGCATTCCTATACCCACTTGAAAATGAGAGTATTGAGCTCTAAGTTCAACTCGTAATTAGGAGAGCCAGGATTTGAACCTAGGCACACGACTGCTATGTTAGAACAAGCTTTAGCACGTGACACAACATTGAACACTTTGGTTTCTGCCTCTCCAACAAGGCATTGACTTCAAAGCCAAAACTGTAGAGTAGGTTTCAAGGTTCCACGATGTGGAGGGTGACTGGGGAGAAGTGGCTTTGTCTCTAGTTTTGAAGGAATGAATGAATGAATGTGGATAAGAAGAGATGAATGCTGAGAAAGTCTTACTGTGTGGCAGGCCCTCATGTTCGTAGCAGTAGGAGAAGCAGAAAAGGCAGATGGGATGGGTCACAGGGGACAGTGGGGCCTGTTAAGGGATGCTGAGCTCATTCAGGTTTTCATTTCCATGGTCAGCTGTATGCTTAAGATAGAGATGCAATAACAAAAATTAATTCAGAGGAAGAGCTAAATCCAATCTTACTCTCTTGTTTGTTTCAGAATTCTTGGCTCATAGATTGGCTTTTCTATGAATGCCTATTTTGGGGTATAAACCCCAAGTTCTGTGTACTGAATGGGCACTGCAGATGAGGGAAGAGGGCTGTCCCATGGTTGGCCCTGACGAGTCAGGGTTTAACCAAATGCAGCAATTTCCCTGTTAGTCTAGCCCAGTGGTCGGCAAACTCATTAGTCAGCAGAGCCAAATATCAACAGTACAACGATTGAAATTTCTTTTGAGAGCCAAATTTTTTAAACTTAAACTTCTTCTAACGCCACTTCTTCAAAATAGACTCGCCCAGGCCGTGGTATTTTGTGGAAGAGCCACACTCAAGGGGCCAAAGAGCCGCATGTGGCTCGCGAGCCGCGGTTTGCCGACGACGGGTCTAGCCAGAAGTTTTCTGTGAATTAAATCTGGACTCGTTCCGGTTTGCCAGGCATATGTAGGTTCTGGAGCCCCCAATCATAAGAGCCAGGGAATGGAGCCCAGAACTCCTCTTATCTGGAGAGAGGAGACTACGGAGCTGTCCTGGGCAGCTAGATCCCATCACACTGAAACTCAGCCGCCTCTTTTCATCAGCTCTCAGAACCCGAAAAGACCTTCCTATCATTTCTTTGGATCAGCAGCTCTTTTTCTCACCTGGAAGAGTGTAAGCCTGTACAGTATCTCTCTGCTAATTCCCTCTGACAGATCATTTATAAGAATGTTATATAAGACCAGTTCTTATATAGGCAGTGTTCATGCCTTAAGAAACCCATTTTTTAATTTCTTAATTTGGGGAAGTGTCAGTTTCTTCTTTCATTTTGTTTCTGGTGTCCAAGTCAGTTTCCTGAAAAGGTGTTTTCCCTATTGTATCATTGTTCAGTTAAAAAAAGTTTTCACTATAATGCCTTGCTTTCAGTTTATTGGAAATGTATGTAAATTACATTCACAGATTCTCTTTAATTCACATTCATGTTTAGCCTTTCAAAATCTCTTATATACACACTTTGTTTTTATAAGAATCATCCTGCCTTTTCCTCCGATAGGTCGCGCGCGCTTGCTTACATGCTCAGCCGTCCTGTTCTTCATATATATTCTGTCGCCTTTCCTGGTATGAAAATGAGAATTCTCCCTGGACCCTTTCTTATGAATGGAAGCTACATGAGTACTTGGCAGTTCTAGGGCATGAGTGACTTTGTAATAAGAGGTTACACATTTTGGCTAGCAGTGCCATGATTTCACCCTTGAAGTCCTTTCGGACTCCCAGGTGGATGCCATATGGTCCTGGTGATTTATTTATACCTCATCTGTCAGTCAGGTTTCTGAGCACTTACAACCCTGACCTCACTCCTGTCCATTGAGGAGGGCAAGTTGGGAAGGACTTTTATTCTTCAGGGTACCTCTTGGACTAAGGCATTACCAACTGGCGCCCGCCCCCCCCCCCCCCCCTTCGTCTCATTGTCTCCCTTTGGTGGAAAAAGATCACCTCTGTGATTGACCTTGGTATTGGCATCCCTCAATTGTATTTTTGGCTAAAGTTCCTGGGTTGCTGTTCTGTGTTTAGGGGCCATTTCTTCCTCTGTCGCCTCTCTGACATTGCTACCCAGTCATTTGGGGATGCTTTCCTTGTGGAAGGTGTGCTATTTGGGGCCTCGCCCCATCTATCGGGAAATTCTAATACTGTATTTTAAAATAGCCTCCGGGTTTCCGTGAACTTATAACTTTATAAACTCTCCTTTTTAGTCTCCCTTTACCAATGTGTGTGTGTGTGTGTGTGTGTGTGTGTGTGTCTGAATTTTGGCATTTGGGGTTTAGGGTGCAGCTCGAGAAAGGCCTTGGGGGCCAGAGCAGGACAAGCTGGGTGAGGGAAGTATTACTGTGCATTCAACCAAGAGGCCCCTAGGTGATGCAGATGGGGAGCTGAGCATACTATCCTGATTAGGGCAAGCTTAGTTACTGACACTTGTTTTCTGAGTTGGGATCTGTGCCCAGGCTGTCCCAACGCTGCCAGCCTTGTGAACTTACCTTCCTGTCTGCAGTGTGGCCTATGCAGGCTTCCCTTCCACACCCCCGTTCTCAAAGGGCCATAGAAGTGATTGACATGTGTGCTGTCCAGGCATGCTTCCTGGGATGAGGCCAGAATCTCTGCAGGACAGAACGAAGCGAGAATGGGCTGAGGATACAGCAGGAGAAACTGATTTTGGACAGGCAGGAGAATTTCCCAGGATCCCAAGTGGGAGATGGAAGGAGAAGGCGCAGCCTCTTTGGAGATACTTAGAACATCCATTTGTCTGAGCAAGAGACTCACACCGAGCTGTGGTGAGGGCGGCGGGGGAGAGGACTTCCTGAGGCTTCTAGGTTGAAGCTGCTGCCGCTCAGGATCTCTTCTCTGCTCCAGCGGCAAGTGCCTGACCAGGGCTGTTAAGCTAATTGTTAAATTAGAGTGGCTGGGGAAGCAAATTGCTTCATGATGGGGTTTCTCTGACTGTGTCCAAGGCTGATGTCATCTGCCTTGTTCCTCCTTGGTGGGGTGGGGGTGGGGGTGGGGGGATGATGCGCAGGCCAGACACACGTGTTAATGAACCTTGATCAACTGCAGCAAGCCCTTGCTCCTCTGAGGAGCCCGCATCTGCCATTGTGGGGAGTTCACAGCCAGCTTCTCTGTGCTTCTGTTTACTGTCCCCAGTTCCTGTGAACTCAGGTGCCTAGAGAAGCCAGACCAAATAGCATGAAAGATAGAAATGGGTCCGGTGCAGACGATGAGTGGGGACTCTCGGGGAACAGTAAGGGGTGGTGGGAACTGTGGCAGACTGGAGACTGTGGCACCCCGTCTAAGGAGGATAGCAGCTTCCCAGCTCCAGCTGATCGATGCCATGTGGGAATGCGAGTCCCTTGTTGCCAGATCTTCTTATTTCAGAGAGGATTCAAATACACATTTTCTTCGTGAAATAGCCTGATTTTTAAGTGTTGAAATGAATTCAATGAAAGGACATTGTGTTAGTCAAGCGAAATCCATTTGCATGGTGAGTTTGGCCTGTCGGTCTCCAGTTTACAGCTTCTGATTCTGGCCCATACTGCTTGTCTTACAGATGAGGAAACGGACGTCCAGAGAAGTTAAGCCTCTGGTCCAAGGTTGCAGTAATGAGTTACTGCCTGGGGCCTGTGACTCCTGTTTGGCACTCCTCTGCTTCTTGGTGCTGATTTGGGACCAGGAATTTTCTGTGCTGGGGCAGGCCTGCCAGAGGAGAGGAGACCTGGGTGGACATGATTGTGTGTTGCCTCATGCCACATTATTGTTCCTGTGTTTTTTGGGGTGTGTGTGTGTCTAAGTTGGTGGGACAGCTAGGGGAATTCAAGAGGCTTTTGCAGGTAACAGCAATGCATAGGGAGATGTAAGAGAGGAGTTTTTGGGGAGGATTTAGGCTGCCTCTGATTTGGAGCTCCTGAGGACTTAAAGCTGCCATACTCCCAAGACCCATGTCTGCACTCATTCCCACTGACTTCCCTTTTCCACGACACTGCACACGTGTGCACACGTGCAGAGGCACTGGGTGAGCATGCATATGCCACTGCGTCCTTTCCATAACCTAGGTGTTCACCTTCGAATCATCCTCGACTGTCCCCATTCTTCCTTTGGGATTCCTCCACGTTTGAACTGCCTTTCCAGTGTGGCTGCACTCTCCAGCTCAGGAGTTTCATGATGCGACATTGGATCATTGCAGCAGGCTTCAAGCCCGACTGCTCCCAATCCATTCTCCCCATTACTACCTGATAAATCTTCCCAGGCACAAGCTTTGACCTTGGCATGCTCCTGCTCAGAGTGGCTCCCCATTGCCCGTTGGATAAAGGAGCAGCTCCTTAACTTGGCATTTCAGGCTCTAGCACATTATGGCCTTGCAGCTCCAGGCACCAGGCTCGCCTGGGTGTGGATCCCAGCTTGACCACTTACGGGCTGTGCCAATTTGAGCAATTTTCTTGGCCTCTCTGAAGGCTCAGGCTTTCCTTCTCTGTAACAGAAGGTTATTACATAGAATTGTTTCAAGAAATAAATGAAATCATGAATAGAAAGCATTTAGCCTGGCATATGCTGACTATTAAAGGTATTATTCAAGGACCTTCAGGCTCTGGTTGCAGTATTACCTGTCCCACGGCCTTCGTTCTAGCCACTTTGAACTGCTTGGTGATCCCTGTGCCTTAGCCTCTGTTCTCCCATCTCCAATACCCATCCTTTTTGGTGTTGTTGTTTCTACTTTGTACTGTAGGTGTTTGTGTCCTCGGCTTGGCTTCCTTCCTCCATGCATGCTCTTTGATGGCAGGGCCTGGGTTTGACTCATCCTGTACCATTTTGGCACAAGAGACACTCAGGAAATGTTTGTGGAATGGGTGACTATTATCCTCAATGGAACAGCTGCCTGGACTTGGACTCCACATTAATTAGTCAATTGATAAGGTGTAGGTTTATAATAGTTTCATGAATATTTATTGAATCCCTACTGTCTTGAGGGGATTTAGTGGTGAAAGAAACAGATACAGTGCAAGCCTTCATGGATCCCGCAGAGAAATGGGGAAATGGGCTGGTACAGAGGCCATTGAAGTACATGTGGGAAGGGTGGTGGTAGGGCAGGTGTGGGGCTGTGGCTGGGCAGATGCAGGGCTGTGACAAGGCAGGTGCAGGGCTGTGGCAAGGCAGGTGTAGGGCTGTAGTAGGGTAAGTGCAGGGCTATGGCAAGGCAGGTGTGGGACGTGGCTGGGCAGATGCAGGGCTATGGCAAGGCAGGTGTGGGACGTGGCTGGGCAGATGCAGGGCTATGGCAAGGCAGATGCTGGGCTATGGCAAGGCAGGTGTAGGGCTGTGGCAAGGCAGGTGCATGGCTGTGGTAGGGTAGGTGCTGGGCTATGGCAAGGCAGGTGCATGGCTGTGGCAGGCCTGTGACTGTGCAGGCACTGGGTGATATTGGGGCAGCTAAGGTAGTGTTAGGCTTCTGAGGGCTTCCTGGAAGAAGTGTTCCACTTGAAGCCAGAGAGATGAGTAGGACCTTGACTCAGGTCCATGGTTTATTGTGATGAAACTGCTCTAAGTCTTCCATTTTAAGGAAAACCTTGTTTCATTTTTCTTCACTCCCAAGCTCTGACAGAATTACTTTCTGAGAACCAGGTTTTCTGAAGTAATCTGTAACCAAGGCAATGCCAACAGTTTTAGGTTGCTAGGGACTGGGACAAAGGTTGTTGATTGTATTCAAATTTTAAGCAATATTTCCCCACTCTTCCCTCCCTTCACCTCCCCCCTACAGCTGTAGCTTGAGAAGCAAAGTCTCTATTTTCTTTAAGAGCTGGGTGGGAGATTATTCTCTTATAATTACTAAAGGATAATCATATACTTTCACTCTGTCAGGGTGTGGAGACTCAACTACTCCGCCAGTTCTGCTTTTGTTTGCTGTGTGCTTGTTTTGTGGCTTCAGCTGTGTGGATAAAGGGACAGGAAAGCTAAGAGCAGGAAATGGCTGGGGTGTTTCTCTGACCGTCCTGTTGGTTCTTCTCCTCGGGGGGGGGGGGGAGAAAGACGTGGTCTGCAGCTGCGGAGGAAGCCGGGGGGCGTTTTTGCATTAAGAGGAGACGCAGGGATCTGGAACTGTGTGTAAGTCAGGAAACTTGACACTAGAGAGAGGAGAGAGGAGGCCACAGAAGAAGATAAGGGTGTCTTTGTAGACCCCGTACAAAAGGAACGCACAAAGGAAAGCAAGTGATTAACAATCACTGTGATGGAATAATCAGAAAAATTACGAAGTGTATTATGTTGCTTTGAAAGGGGTTATTTTTAGGCCCAGTGCACGCATCTGTTCTTTTAGTTATCTATTTTTAATTTAAAAAATATTGGAAAACCACAAATTTCTTTTTTTTTTTTTACCACATGTAACATTTAGGACCCAGAGTCCAAGGCATCTACTGCCACCTGGTGGCAGAGTATGTCACCTGTGGGATTTGGAGTTGGTGGGGTTTGATTGAACATTGATTCTACAGCCAATATATGGAATCATAGACCATCAGAGTTGTTAAAGATCTTAAAGTTTACACAACTTGCTTCTAATAAAATCCAGCACTTTTTAATAGAATCTCTTACTTGAATACCTCCAGTGACAGGGAACTCATGATCTTGCCTGATAGACCATTCTGTTGTAATTCATTCTTTATTAGCTGGAATATTTTTCTTTTTATTTATTTTTAATTAAAAATCACTGGTAGTTACTAATCTTAGTAATTACTCCTAGAAAAACCGCAAATAAGTTTACTGTGCCATCTGCATAATAACCCTGCCTGTCTCCCCATACTCTTCTTGTTTTGAGATTAAATAGTTACTGCTCCACCAGTCATCTTCCTCAGGCCATGCTTTTCAGATCCCCCACAGGCATTTCTTTTTTTTTTTTTTTTTAATGAATCTTTATTGTTCAGATTACAATTGTTTCTCCTTCCCCCCCCATAACTCCCCACCACCCAGTTCCCACCCCTCCTCTCCCCTTACCTCCCCCCGCCACTGTCCTTATCCATAGGTGTATGATTTTTGTCCAGTCTCTTCCCGTACTCCCCACACAGACACCCCTTTCCCCCTGAGAATTATCAGTCCACTCCCATTCTATGCCTCTGATTCTATTAAGTTCACCAGTTTATTCTGTTCCTCAGATTTTTAATTCACTTGACTTTTAGATTCACTTGTTGATATATATGCATTTGTTGTTCATAATTTTTTATCTTTCTTCTTTTTCCTCTTTTTAAAGAATACCTTTCAGCATTTCATATAATACTGGTTTAGTGGTGATGAACTTCTTTAGCTTTTTCTTATCTGTGAAGCTCTTTATCTGCCCTTCAATTCTGAATGATAGCTTTGCTGGGTAGAGTAGTCTTGGTTGTAGGTTCCTGCTATTCATCACTTTGAATATTTCTTGCCACTCCCGTCTGGCCCGCATGGTTTCTGTTGAGAAATTAGCTGATAATCGTATGGGAGCTCCCTTGTAGGTAACTAACTGTTTTTCTCTTGCTGCTTGTAAGATTCTCTCTTTGTCTTTTGCCCTTGGCATTTTAATTATGATGTGTCTTGGTGTGGTCCTCTTTGGATTCCTTTTGTTTGGGGTTCTGTGTGCTTCCTGGACTTGAAAGTCTAATTCTTTCATCAGGTGGGGGAAGTTTTCATTCATTATTTCTTCAAATAGTTTTTCAGCATCTTGCTCTCTCTCTTCTTCTGGTACCCCCATAATTCTGATGTTGGTTCGCTTGAAGTTGTCCCAGAGACTTCTTACACTATCTTCAACTTTCTGAATTCTCTTCTCTTCATGCTTCTCTGGAGGAGTGTCCTTGGCCTCTTTGTTTTCCAAATCTTTGAGTTGATGCTTGCGATCCTCTAGTCTGCTGTTGGGTCTCTGTATAATATTTTTTATCTCAGTCAGTGTATGTTTAATTTCTAGTTGGTCCTTTTTCATATCCTCGAGGGTCTCATTGAATTTATCAGCCTTTTCCATGAAATTCTTGAAAAACCTTATAACCGTGGTTTTGAACTCTATGTCCAGTCGCTTGTTCTCCTCCATTTCTTTGGTTTGTGATCTGTTTCCTTGCTTCCTCATTTTCACTGCTTCCCTGAATTGGTAGGGTAGCTTTGTGTACTAGATGTCCTATTGGTTCAATGGGTCAGCCTCCCAGTTACCTGAGGTGGACACTCTTGGTGTACCCTTGTGTACTGTGTGTCCCCCAGCAGGAGCTACAGCAAGAACTAGTTTTCTCCTCCTTTGCTTGGGCGGTTTTGGAGCAGTCTGACTGGAGCTGCAGTTGGTTAAGCTGCCACAGAACAGGCCATTTATATGCAAAAGCCGATGTGTGGAGCCTGGGCGGGTTTGTAGAATGTGCAGGGCGGGGCCTCAGGGCGGGGCCTCAGGGCTGGGCGGGGTCTCAGAGCATCACTAGGCTGGTGCGTGGCCAATGGCGATGGCTGCCGTCCAAGTCCCTGCGCCCCGAGTTCCAGCGCAGTAAAACAATGATTGCTGGGCGCACCTCTGCAAAAAAGTCACTCTCACTTTCCGACCCGATGGCTGAGAGTCCAGTTTCTCCCCGTGGGCGTCTGGGTCCCCCGCGTGTCCTCAGAAACTGGATTTCAGAGTGATCGGGAGCTTGTCTCCCTGCGGGTTGAAGAAAAACCGCGCACCCAGTCGCCCGCCGCCAGCCCGATTCACGCGCCTCCGTACCTCAGCTTTTCAGCGTTTGTGCTCCTTTCTCCCCTTAGTTGTAAATCTACCACTCAGCCAGCTTTCCCGTGGTTCTGGGTGGTAGACGTTTTGTCCTTTAGTTGTATTTTTGAAGTTGTTGTGCGAGGCAGCAGATTAGTTGTTTAACCATGCCGCCATCTTGGTTCCTCTCTCGCATTTCTTTTTTTTTTTTAAATATATTTTTATTGATTTTAGAGAGGAAGGGAGAGGGAGAGAGAGAGAGAAAACATCAGTGATGAGAGAGAATCATTGATTGGCTGCCTCCTGCACGCCCCCCACTGGGGACCGAGCCCGCAACCTGGGCATATGCCCTGACTGGGAATCAAACCGGTGACCTCTTGGTTCCTGGGTCGACGCTCAACCGCTGAGCTACACCCGGCTGGGCCCCCACAGGCATTTCTTTCCTCAGTTGCATTTTACTTTGCCAAGGTCCCTGCCTAATTGTGCTGCCAGGATTGGATCCAATACAATGTTGCAGACATGACCAACCAGCTTAGTATTATGATCCTGGTAGTTGCAGGCTACCCGGACACCAAACTTAATGCACTCTGTGTAGTATGAAGTAGCTTTTTGTAGTATTTCCACAGTGTTGACCTCTCTTAAGTTTGTGGTAACAGCAAGCCCAAGAATGTGTGCCTTTCCCTATATTTTTGAACTTTTTGTAAAAGCTAAAAGAAAGACTTTAAAGAGAAAGCAGAATTACACAAGCTTAGCACAACACATTCTGAATTTCATATGTAACAGGTAAAGGTTTTTTGATTTTATACCAATGTAGTTTCTCCCTGGAGGCAAATCCTGGTATCAGATATTAGGGACCCTTCCAGACCATTCTATTGGTTTACATGTATAGATATATACCTGTAGAAATTTGTAAATTTGTATGTGTATAAGTTAGGTTAACATATCCTGTTTTCTATATCATTTTGCAACTTCTTATTCATACAGTGACACATCTTGAAAATCTTCTGGATAGTATTTCTCATTGTGGATATTCCATACCTGTCTTAGCAATTCTTCTATTGCTGTTTCTGTTTTTCACTTTTATTTTTTACCATTATAAACAGTGCTACGCTGAACATTTGTGAACAAGCATGCACATGCACAAGCATTTCTCTAAAATAGGTAACAAGGAGTGCAATTGCTACATGAGTGATTGTAGATTTTTAATTTTAAAATGTGGATTTCAGAGTTAAAATAGTTAATTTTGACCTAGTGCTGAAATCTGATGAGATAAATTCACATACTGATTTTGGTCATCTATTAGAGTATTAAGCCCACTGTACTAGTTTTGTATCATCTTCCCATACTATAAGCATGTCTTTTATATTGTTCTTAGGAAATAAATTATTTATTTTTTATTATTGCTTTTAATTGATTTGAGAGAGAGAAATATTGATTTGTTGTTCCACTTATTCATTGATTGCTTCTTGTATGTGCCCTGACCTGGGATCAAACCCGTAACCTTGGCACATTGGACAACACTCTGACCAACTGAGCTACCTGGCCAGGGCAGGAAATAATTTTAAAACTCAGTTACGGGGAGAGCTTTGTGGCCACCACCAGAGAATGCATTCCACCTGAAGCTTACTGTATTCTCCTGATAAACACTCTTTGGGCCCTGCACTCAAATATACTCTTGTCCCGTTCATTTGCACCATCTTCTCTGCAGGACTGTTGTGGAGGACATTTGTCAAAGGTTTAGCAGAAATCCAGACATGCACTCTACGACATTCTCTGGACCACCCACTCCAGCCTGTCATGGAGGAAAATGAGGAGGGCACCCGATGCCTCAGGGCAGGTGTCATTTAAGATGGGTCCTGTAATAGCACTTCAGTGAGCAGTGTTTTGTGTACTTCCATATAGGAGTGCATTCGATCTCAAGATATCAGGGGAAAATAAACTATTCCCAAATTACCCTTCTTACCTGTATGTTCCCAAGCCAGTTGGTCAATTACCCTTCTTACCTGTATGTTCCCAAGCCAGTTGGTTCCCAAGCCATCTGTGTCTGAGATGGCAAAATCATAGCTGCCTCAATGACAAGATCAGTGCTAAGCGTTGTACTTCCAGTTATTCAGGCTAATTTATCCCCCGCTGGTACAATAGAAATGAAGGTATATTCACATAGACACACCCACAGGCCTACGTGCATGTGTATACACCTCCACACATGGCTTTCCGCACAGGTTCTCTCTGTCTCGCACTCAGGATAAAAGGACATTTTCCGGGTTACAGGCCTCACTGGTTTACTCTGCTTTTTCCACAAGAGGGATAGAAATGATGGGGCAGATAATTTCCAGCTCACTTTTATCTGACTTTGAAATTTGTTACAAGATATACCACAGAGGATCCTCAAACCAGTAGTGATGATGGGACCAGAGTCCCAGGGTGAGTGAGGGAGGAGGGAGGTGATGTGACTTCGAAGATCCTCCTCTGGGACAGCTGTGCAGCCACATTGCCACAACAGCAGAGGCTGGCCGTGCTCCCCTTTGGGAGCATCACTGCCCTTCTGGAGGTGGCCGGGCTCAGACTTTTCACTGAGGGAAAGATCCTATGTTACCTTATTTTTAGGGCAACCAGGATGGAAACCATGACCTCAAGTATCTATGATGTAATCGCCAAAGGAAAAGTTGCTTCAACTTTTTCTTACTATAAGTAGAAATTCTGTTTCCCTTTTCCCCTTCAGTGAGCCTGAGCTATCAACAGCTTCTGGCCAAGTTGCAGCCAAGTAGGTCTCTAAAATCCCACAGCCGTCTGTATTGGGCGGGTGGGGGGGGGGGGGGGGTGCCGGTTGTGCTTCAGAAGAGAAAAGCGGAAGGATGGCGAATATTCCTTTAACTCCTAATGTTTCTTTTTCCCCCTTCTTTCCCCTTAAGCTAGTAAAGCAAACATAAACATAGCGAGAAATGCGAAAGGGAAGAAATGATACAAACGGAGTGAATTGTTCCCATTTGCATCCTGCAGTGTTTCTTTACTCTGGGCACTGTGCTGTGGAGTGGGGTGGGATATGGAAATGCACCAACTATGATTTCTGTCCACAGTTCACAGTCTGGTGAAGTCAATTTGCAGACAGGATGGGTGCAAAGAACTGACCAGTGTTTCTCTTAAGTGTTAGATAGACCATCCTTAGAAAGAAGAGTCCACCGTTTCTTTTTCGTAGCTTATGCAAAGCTACATTTAGTTTTCACATGCAGGGATGATAAACAGAGTCTTAGATGAAAGGCTTTTGTTGTTTGATTTAAATTAAACAGACCTGGCTAAGTTGGTTGAGTTTCCTCCCAGGCATCGAAAGTTCACACCGGTTTGATTCCTGGTTGGGACACATGCCCAAGTTGCAGGTTCAGTCCCCCGGGGTTGGGATGCATGGGGGAAGCTGCTGATCAATATTTCTCTCTGTCTCTCTCTCTCCCTTCTTCTTTCTATAAAATCAATAAAAATAAATATATTAATTAAATAGATCCACTCTAGGCAAACCTGTATTCCTCTATGAGAGCCACCCCTTCCTCTGGTACTACCCGGTGACCTCTTACCTTGGGCAGGACTACACCCCCCATCTTCTTTATATTTATTTATTTATTTTACTAAAACTTTTTCTAGTTCTCACCTGAGAATATGTTTTTATTGATTTTAGAGAGAGAGAGAGAGGAACAGAGAGAGAGGAAGAGCGAGAGAGAGCGAGAGAGACATTGATACGAGAGAGAAACATCAATCAGTTGCTTCCTGACCAGGGATTGAACCTACAACTTGGGTATGTGCCCTGCCTGGGAATCACACCTGCAGCCCTTCGGAGCACAGGATGATACTCCAACCAATTGAGCCATACTGGCCAGGGCCACCCCATCTTCTTTTTCGAGTTGCTGCTACAAGGCAGACATTTTGCTATTCAGACTGTGTTGTTGGAGAGCAGCCTGGGTGTTCTGCTCCTTCATGTATTTCCAGGCATAGTCCAGGGTATGACACAGAATAGTCACCTGGGAAATGCTTGCTGAATGATTGAAAGCTGCCCTTCGTCTGTTCCTCATTTATTCATTCAACACATATTTACCAAGTGCCTTCTCTGGGCCAGGCACCTGAGGATATGTATACAGCAAGGAACAGGACCTGGTTGAGGAGGTAGACATATAGACAATTGGAATAGAATATAATCCCAAGGAAGTACAGGCTGTGATGGGTGCATCAGGGAAGGCTTCTTCAAGACATGGAGAGTTAGCACAGATAACCAGATGAAGGCAGGGTGGGAAACCATGTTCCAAAGGACAGGCAGAGCATATGCAGTAGCCCAAAAGGAAGAGCTGGCTTAGGGTGGACAGTGATGGCTGGATCCATAATATTAATGATAATCATAAACACATAGATAGTACTGAATGTGTGCCAGGCACTGTCCTAAGCCCTTCACATTTATTAATTTACTAGAGGCCCAGTGCACGAAATTTGTGCATGGGGGGGCGGGGTGTGTGTCCCTCAGCCCAGCCTGCACCCTGTCCAATCTAGGACCCCTCGAGGGATGTCCAATTGCCCGTTTAGGCACAATCCATCTCACAATCCAGGACTGCTGGCTCCCAACCGCTCGCCTTCCTGCCTGCCTGATTGCCCCTAACTGCTTCTGCCTGACAGCCTGATCACCCCCTAACCACTCCCCTTCCAGCCTGATCAATGCCTAACTGCCCCCTGCTAGCCCAATTGCCCCAACTGCCCTCCCCTGCTGGCCTGGTCACCCCTAACTGCCCTCCCCTGCAGGCCTAGTCACCCCCAACTGCCCTCCCCTGCCGGCCTGGTCACCCCTAACTGCCCTCCCTTGCCAGCCTGGTCACCCCTAACTGTCCTCCGCTGCAAGCCTGGTTGCCCCTAACTGCCCTCCTCTGCTGACCCGGTCACCCCTAACTGCCCTCCCCTGCTGGCCTGGTCGCCCCCAACTGCCCTCCCCTACAGGCCTGGTTGCCCCTAACTGCCCTCCCCTGCCGGCCTGATCACCCCTAACCGCCCTCCCCTGCAGGCCTGGTCCCTCCCAACTGCCCTCCCTTCCTGGCTTGGGTCCCCCCCAACTGCTCTCCCCTGCAGGCCTGGTCACCCCCAACTGCCCTCCTCTGCCGGCCTGGTCACCCCTAACTGCCCTCTCCTGCAGGCCTGATCGCCCACAACTGCCTTCCCCTGCTGGCCATCTTGTGGCGGCCATCTTGTGTCCACATGGGGGTGGCCATCTTTGACCACATGGGGGCAGTCATATTGTGTGTTGGAGTGACAGTCAATTTGCATATTACCTCTTTATTATATAGGATTTAAGTACTAATATTACAGATAAGAAATGAAAGCACACTAGTAATTGGTAGAATTGGCATAGAAGTCTTGGTGGTGATAAAGCATGTAAGCCTACGTGTGGAGGGCCCTGATTTCCAGCGGGTTGGTGCTAGCAACCCTCTAGTAGACTGCCCACTAAAGACCGAGGGGGCTTCTGGTCCATCCTGATAGTTGAGTCTGCCTACGTCAGGCAGATAATGAGACTTTTTCTTGCCTCAGGAGGTGGTTTTGTTGTGTCCTGTTCCTCTGTGAATAGACTGCAGAGGAGAGCCCCTGGCCTCCTAAGGAGAATGGACTTGGAGCAACAAAGAACAGTTAAACCATGGATGACCAGATTGTATTCTCTACTGTGGACTTTCATCCCTGAATGGGGAGAAGAGGAACACTGGGCAAGCTGTCCTGTTGCTACGCTGCTGTGTGGTTGTCAGGCTACAGGTTGTGAATGGTGTGGGAGGCAGAAGATCTTGGTGGATTGCTCCCTAGAGAATGAGCCTGAAAAGGGGTAAAGGTTTAGAAAGGAGTCATCCACCCCACATCATCAATGCCCCTCAAAGGCTTCTGCAGTCCCTCCCAGGGACTGGTCATGGTCTCTGGGCCTTGTCCCCTGTCTTCCCAGTTCCCTCACTTCCTCCAAGCCCCCAACAGGCAGACCCTGCATGGAGGGGTGTCGTCAGCAGCCTCCTCACTGCCTGCTGTCACCCGCTCAGAAAAAGCACAGGCACTGCACAGGAACTGCAAACTGGTGTTTGGAAAAATTAATGCTTTCAAGATGAGCTCCGCACAGCCTTAGCAAGTCTGTCTCTCTCCCACCAGCTGAAAGGAAAGAAGCATTCTTAGACAATTACTCCCCAAGGGAGCCCAAGGACTGGCTTTGTTTATTGAGTGTTTTTAGTTACAACACGTGAAGTGCTGAGATTTTTTTAGCTTCAAGGTTTTTGTGTCCCCCCGCCCCCTTTCTGTTTTTGGTTGCGGGGATAGGGAAGATGAGTGAACTCCCAATTAACAGGGCACTTGGACATTTCAACATTGTGAAAGGCATGTTCTTACATGTGCATGATTGCTGAATCCTCGGGATAAGGAACTCAGTAAGACCTGACAGATGGAAGCCAGGCTCAGGGCTGACCTCAGGCCTGCACTGCAGCTGCTTGAGGCCCCCTCTCCACCTGTTGGGGGCTCCTTCCCCTTCCTCAGACTCTCCACATCTTCATCTTGTCTTCTAACAGACATAGCTCGTAAGGACACAGTCACAGGGAGCCGTCACCGTCCTTCACTCTCAGCCACCTCTCACCGCCTTCAGCTTCCTCTAACCAAAGTACAACATAGTCGGGAGAGAGGGTGGATTTGAAAGTTTCAGTGTCAGTGAGTCAGAGCCCCCCGTACAAGGGCAGAGATGGCAGACTTCACAGTCTGTGTCTCGGCGCTTCCTGCTGTGTCTTGGCAGGCACTTTAATTGACGGTGCCACTCTCTTCCCATCTGTCCTGCCCGTGGCCTCAAAATCTGCCCCCACCCCCTTCATCTCTAAGATATCTATTCATGTAAAGGAAAAGATAGTAACTGTTTAACACCAAGCTCTGGACAATCACTTCCCCTTGGCTGGAATTGGAATTTGAGATGGAACATAGTTGCTGTCTCTAACCAAAGTCCCCCAGGTGTCTAATGGCCCATAAGGGAATGAATGGTCTGAGAAGAATTGGGTTCTACTGAATGCCCTTTAAATTCACGGAGCACCCATTTGATGGTTGTTGTTGCTATAGAGCAAAGTGGGGGGACGAGCTGCAACTGCTGGCCAGTGAACAGGTGCCTAAGACCTGGGAGTTGGTTATTGTGACCCGTGGAGACCATCTCACATTCCAGATCCTCTGAGTGGGAGGAGGAGGGGGAACTTGGTGTCCTAGCCCCGAGGGAGCACCCATCTTTCAGAGAAGGTCTGAGCTGCTGCTTCAGTCAGCTGGAATACGTAAGTGCTTTGAAGATTACCAAAGCAATGACTGCTCCTGGTAAAAAGAAGTATAACGTAAAATTTTATAAACTACAACTCTCTGATAACCTTCCCCCGACCTCCAGGGAAACGCACTGTTAACGGTTTGGTATAGATCCTGCCAGAATTCCTTTTCTATGCACATTGAAATACATACACATAACGTGTATGGCTCTCTTTGTATTTTCACACAAAAAAGTGGGATAATACAAATTATTTTCTCCTACCTAACAATGTATCATGGACATCCTTTCATGTCACTACATATAAAACTGCTGGTCTTTTTAAGTGGTTTTAAAGTATAACATACATTATATTATAACTCTCATAATTTATCTTACTAGTCTCATTGATGGACACTTAGATTGTCTCCAGTTTTTGCTATTACAGAATACACTGAAATATGTGTATAAGTGCAGTAGGTGAGAGTCTTAGAAGTAGAATTGCTGGGTTGAAGCTATGCACTTAGAAATGGTACATTCTGCCAAATTGATTTCTAAAAATGTTGTATTAGTTTGCTCTCCTACCAGATTCTATGTTTTTCTCCCCCAATCTGACAGGTAAAATGCGGTGTGCTGTAATTGCTTTAATTTGCATTTCCCTGTTAATTAGTAGAGGTTTGCATCTTTTTATTTTTACCAGCCATTTGTATGTCCTCTCCTGTGCATCGCCTATTCACATTCGTGACTTTTTTATACAGGGTTGCTTAACTTTATCTTAAAATTTTTTAGAAGTTTTTGTAAATTAGGGATACTAAACGTTTGTGTGATGTATTGTTGCTACCTGGCAAGTATTTTTCTGCTAGATTATTTTTGATATTGTTCATGGTTTTGCAACTTTGTCTATTTTTTTCTGCAAAGACTTAAAAACCCCACAATTATATGCATTCACATTTTCTCAGAAATTAATACAATATAAAAAGTGCTTTATAAGACAGTTAGACATTCTGTCTATCCAGGCCCCTGCCCCACAGGTAACATTAGGGTTAGTTTATTTTGAATCTTTCCAGTGTTTGTTTTTGCAAATATAAGCAAATCTGAATCCATATTTATTTTACCCCTTTCTTATCAAAAGCAGCTCCGTGTCTTGCATTTTCAGCCCAACAATATATCTTGAATATTTTTTTATCATATCAATTTACAGAAAGCTGCCTTATTCTTTTTTAATAGCTGCATAGTATGCCATCATTTGGGTATACCATACATAGTTCAGTGGGCTTCAGACTTTTTTGCTTATATATGCCCTAAAACAATATTGAAAACTATATACCCCCTCACACATTTATGTTGAAATTTAACATTTCTTTTACTGTAAGTTTAAATGGTTGCAAGTAATATATTTTCTAGCATATATTGTATACAGACTTTAAATAATATTTTCTTCAAAATCTTGGAGCTGTACATTTAAACACACACACACACACACACACACACACACACACACACACACATACACACACACACACACAATTGATTTCAGAGAGAAAGAGAGAGGGAGAGAGAGAGAGAAACATCAATGATGAGAGAGAATCATTGACCGGCTGCCTCCTGCATACCCCCTCCTGGGGATCGAGCCTGCAACCTGGGGATGTGCCCTTGATGCTCTACCCACTCAGTCAAAATGACTACCATTATAGCTGTACATTTAATGAAGTGGAAAAGATAGCTCTGTCAAAGCCAGCGGTCAGATCACACATATTTACTTACTGTTAGAGAAGGTCTGACTATCAAGTTACACCATACGCAAGAATAAATTCAAAATGGATAAAAGACTTAAATATAAGTCGTGAAACCATAAAAATCCTAGAAGAAAACATAGGCAGTAAAATCTCAGACATCTCACGTAGTAGGCCGATACAACTCCTAGGGCAAGAGAAACAAAGGAAAAAATAAACAAATGGGACTACATCAAACTAAAAAGCTTCTGCACAGCCAAAGAAACCATCATCAAAATGAAAAGGGAATCCACTGTATGGGAGAACATATTAACCAATGATATATCTGATAAGGAGTTAATCTCCAAAATATATAAAGAACTCATACAACTCAACAAAAGGAAGACAAACAGTCCAATAAAAAACTGGCAAAGGACTTGAATAGATACTTTTCCAAGGAGTCCATACAGATGGCCAATAGACATGAAAAAATGCTCAATGTCACTAGTCATCAGAGAGACGCAAATTAAAACTACAATGATGTATCACCTTACACCTATCAGAATGACTACCGTCAATAAATCAACAAACAAGTGCTGGTGATGAGGTGGAGAAAAGAGAACCATAGTTCACTGCTGGTAGGAATGCAGACTGGTGCAGCCACTATAGAAAAGAGTATGGAGCTTTCTAAAAAAAAATAAAAAAAAATGGAACTTCCTTTGACCCAGCAATCCCACTTCTAGGAGTATATCCTAAGAATCACAAAACACCAATCAGAAAGAATATATGCACCCCTATGTTCATAGCAGCATTATTCACAATAGCCAAGATCTGGAAACAGTCCAAGTGCCTATCAGTAGATGAGTGGATAAAAAAAGCTGTGGGACATTTACACAGTGGAATACTCTGCAGCCATAAAAAAGAAGGAACTCTTACCCTTTGTGACAGCATGGATGGACCTGGAGATTATTATGCTAAGTGAAATAAGCCAGTCAGAGAAAGATAAATATCACATAATCTCACTTATATGTGAAATCTAATGAGCAAAATAAACTGACTAACAAAATTGGTCCAGAGACATGGATGCATAGAACAGATGGACAGATCTCAGAGGAGTGGGGATGGGAGGAGGAGCTGGAAGAGATTAACCAAAGAATGTGTGTGTGTGTGTGTGTGTGTGTGTGTGTATGTATATATATATATATATATATATATATATATATATATATATGCGCCCTAGAGGCCCGGCGCACAAAATTCGTGCATGGGTACAGTCCCTAGGCCTGGCCTAAGATCAGGGCCATCTTCCCTGGCTGCTGGCAGCCGGCCCCACCCCCCGGAGCCACCCACCCCTGGTTCCCTGTTTGCCATCTTGCATCCCAGGTGGGCCCCGCCAAGCCCCACTGGGCTGGGGGCGCGGCCTCAGGTTTCCCGGCCCAGCACTGGGGCAGAGGGTGCGGCCTGAGATCCCCTGTCAAGCCCCACTGGGTGGGGGGCACAGCCTCAGGTCCCTGCTGATTGCTCATTGAGGCTCGGTATGGGAACTCAGCCTCCGCTGTGGGTGCAGCCATCTTGTGTTATGGACCCCCCCTCTGCTGTGGGTGCCACCATCTTTGTTACAGTGTGACGGTCAATTTGCATATTCCCTCTTTATTAGATTTGATAGCCAAGGCCTGGCATGGGGCAGGGGCTGGGTGGAAGGGGGCAAAAGAGGGGAAAATGGGGGACATTTATAATGCTGTCAACAATAAAAAAATAAAAGGAAAAAATAAAAATAAATAAAACGTTAGGTAATATAGTCCAAAGGTCAAAATTCAAAAGCTGTAAAAAGATATACTGTGAAATGTATTACTTTCACTGCTGTTGTCCAGCATCTGTTCTCTGTAGATGATTTGTATATCCTTCCAGAGGGGAAAAAGATGCATATACAAGCCAATATGTCAAACTTTGTGTCTTGCTTAAGAAAACCTTCCCACCCTAAGACTAAAGAAGTTTTTCTTTTTGAAGTTTTATAGTTCATTGTTTTACATGGATATCTTTAAGCTTTCCTGTGTATATGCTGTGAGGCCAGAATTAATGGACTTTTAGGGCAGCCAAATCATTGGAGTTTCTCATCTCCTCAGTGCTAAGGGTCATCTACATGGTTCATGTGCACAGAGTCAAAGGATTTCTCCTAACTGAATCTCTCTTAGAACTTTCCAGCCTGTGTGAGGGCAGAGGGAGGGAGCCAGATGACTTGGGTAGTAGGGCAAGTAAGATCTAGGACTCTGCCCCAGGCTGAAGTTGGAGAGAAGCTGGGGGAGTTGTAGACACGATTTGTTCCTAATGGCCACTTGGCTTAGAGCTGCTCTCAGTGGCAGAGCTGATGCTGTGTTTTATTGGTTTGGCTGTATACCTAGGTCCAATGAATTGAGAATTTCAACCTGATATGAGCTTGTTTTCTATTGTGAGAGAATGCACTAATTTTATTAAGGACCTGTTACGTATTAGGTACAGTGCTTAGTATTTTATATACATTATTTTGTTTTTTCCTTATAAGCATTGTTAGGTTTAAGGTCAGCTTTATCTTTACCCAAAAGATGAAGAAACTGAGATGTAGGGAAGTTAAGTGGTTTGTCTAAAGTTATTCAGTTAGCTAGGAAAAGATTTGGGATTTGAACCCAGTTGGCCTGATTCCAAAGCTCAAACCCTTTCCCAATAGCTAGAAGGCTTCAACTTAACAGTATAAAGACATTATAAAGAGACTAGAGGCCCGGTGCACGAAATTCATGCATGGAGGGGGGGGGGTTCCCTCAGCCCAGTCTGCACCCTCTCCAATTGGGGGCCCCTTGGGGGATGTCCGACTGCCAGTTTAAACTGGCAGTCGGACATCCCTCTCCCAATCTGGGACCACTGTCTCCTAGCTGCTCACCTGCCTGCCTGCCTGATTGTCCCTGACTGCCTCTGCCTGCCAGCCTGATCACCCCTAACTGCCCTCCCCCTGCCAGCCTGGTTGCCCCCCAACTGCCCTCCCCTGCCGGCCTGATCTTGCCCCCAACTGCCCTCCCCTGCTGGCCTGATCTCGCCCCCAACTGCCCTCCCCTGCTGGCCTGATCTTGCCCCCAACAGCCCTCCCTTGCCAGCCTGATCTCGCCCCCAACTGCCCTCCTCTGCTGGCCAATTTGGTTCTGATTGGTTGGTTTCTATGCCAGTCAGCGTCAAAAGCTCCACCTCCTAGGCAGCCATTCGCTCCCCACAGCACCCAGATTTGGTTCTGATTGGTCGGTGTCTATGCCAGTCAGCGTCAGAAGCTCCGCCTCCTAGGCAGCCATTGGTTCTTCACAGTACCACATTTGGTTCTGATTGGTTGGTTCCTATGCCAGTCAGCATCTCTGTGTCTATCAATGGGGCCTGATCAGAAAGTTGGGGCTGAACAGCAGCCCTGGAGAGAAATGGAGGCGTGGCTGCTGGCGAGACTGGGAGAGAAAGAGAGAGGCAAGTGCTAATCAAAAGCTGCCTCAGAGGCAATGGATCAGTCCGTGCTTCTCTCTTCAGGCCTCTCTCTGGCCCTGATTCGCAGCCCCCTCAGCAGTCAGTGCTGGGGCACCACCCTGTAGTGGAAGCAGTCAGGGCTGGGTTGCCATGGCAACACAGCGCTGACTGCAGGACTGACTTCCAGTTCCTCAGTGGTTACTGGTCATTATGACCCAGGGTTTTTATATATTAGGATTATTTATAGAATTTATTGGAGTCAGTTGTTTTTAAGAACCATAAGCAGAATTTATTTGTTGCCAAGTAAAGTGATCATGGTGGCTGATTCTTCACTTTTTGAAAATAAGAGCCAAGGAAGAGAGAATTTAGATTGGCTATGTACAGCCTGTTGTGTATGTGTGGGTGAGGGGGGTCAGGGCACTCAGGTGAGTCATAATGGGTTGCTCTATGTAACACACATTAATTAGACATTTTCCAAAGATGGAAAGAACCCCAACAGAACATAGAAAAAATGTTTAGTTCTAAATATATGCTAACCAAAATACAGTATTTCTTTGATGGTACAGTGGGCTCTTTTAAGAAATTTTTTATTTAATGTGTGTGTGTGTGTGTGTGTGTGTGTATGTGTTTAAGAGAGAGAAACATCAATTTGTTGTTCCACCTATTCATGCATTCATTGGTTGATTATTATTTTTAAAATATATTTTTATTGATTTCAGAGAGGAAGGGAGAGGGAGAGAGAGATAGAAACATCAATGATGAGAGAGAATCATTGATCAGTTGCATCCAGCATGCCCCACACTGGGGATTGAGCCCACAACCCAGGCACGTGCCCTGACCGGGAATCAAACCATGGCCTCCTGGTTCATAGGTCAATGCTCAACCACTGAGTCATGCAGGCTGGGCCAATTGGTTGATTCTTGTATGTGCCCTGACCAGCGATTGAACCTGCAACCTTGGCGTATCTGGACGATGTCTAACCAACTGAGCACCCAGCCAGGGCCAGTGGGCTCTTTTTGATCTTGTTAAACTTTCCAATCATTATTACCAACCCTGGTCATCATCATGGAACCTGGTTTTACAGGGCAGATGTGCTGAGGGGGATTATTTGGAAATGCTTTTGGAGGAAATGGAAAGGGCATGGAAAGAAGAGAGGGGAAGGGAGAGAATTCTCTACAGCAGGGATCCCATGTGCTCAGTTGGGTACGAGGTTTCATCTGTGCTGATTGACACCTTAAGTTTTCCTGATTCTCTGTTGATGAATTATGGGAATTGAGAGATGGGAGAAACAGTTAAGAGAAACCACACCTCAGGGGGGTGAAGCCCTGAGGCTTGAGGGGTCCTTGTGTCTTCGAGTCACACCCGCTCCCCTGATGGCTGGAGGTACTACTCACGGTGGAGGTAGGGTGGAGGCACCATCTTCCTGGCTGTGAGGAAAACCCAGGAGGCAATAATGAATTCTCTGGATTACCTAGGCCTCTTGGGTCAGGTTCAGAGGTATCCTCTCCAACGACTTATTAGCTTTTTTCCTTCAAACACTACTTTATAATTTAGGTCCTTCGGAGAAGGCAGCCTGCCGGTGGTCATGTACTAAGGAGGAAATGGGTGGTCATGGGGGTGAGTCAGTAAAGGTGTGAGCTGCCTTCATTAGGATGGCCTGACAGGCAAATGCGTCTGAAGGTTTAGGGAAGGGAGTCGTGGACCCTCCTTTCAGCCCCCAGTATCCTCCCCACCACTGCTTGTCTCCAAGGCCTCGACATCCACACTCCTTCCTTTGACCTAAGGCAGTGGTCGGCAAACTCATTAGTCAACAGAGCCAAATATCAACAGTACAACGATTGAAATTTCTTTTGAGAGCCAAAATTTTTAAACTTAAACTATATAGCTAGGTACATTGTTATTAACTTAATTAGGGTACTCCTAAGCTGGCCTTTGCTCAAAACTCAAGGGGCCAAAGAGCCGCATGTGGCTCTCGAGCCGCAGTTTGCTGACCACGGACCTAAGGCAATGTCTTTTGCCAAAATGTAAATGTTCCCTGAGGGCCTAAATGTTAAGCTCTCATCATGAAAACCTTAGAGGGGGTGAGATTATTGTAATAATCTCACGGGTCCAGGTTGGGTAAGCTTTGAAAAGGCAGAGAAAAGCCCTAGCTTGTTGCTCAGTATTTAGAGCTTCAGCCCACGGACTGAAGGGTTTTGGGTTCGATTCTGGTCAAGGGCACGTACCTTGATTGCAGGCTGGATCCCAGCCCCTGGTCGTGTGGGAGGCAACCAATTGTGATGAGACACACTGATGTTCCTCTCTCTGTCTTTCCCTCTCCCTTCCACTCTCTCTAAAAATCAGTGGAATAAAAAGTATCCCCGGGTGAGGATTAACAGAAAAAATCTCCACAAAAAAAAAGCAGAGAAATATGGGAAGAGTCTGACTCTTGGGACCTGGGGAGGGGTGTTGGGGTGGCATGCTGTGTTTGGAGATCCAGAGCAACATGGGGGTCTATAAAGTTGACTGGTGGGGGGACTATAAATGCTCCGGGGAGGGGCCAGAGAGGGATTATGTTTCCCCATTTAACAACTTGGTTTAGAGCCCAGGGCAGGGCATGGTTGTGTGAAGTCTTCATGGGCTGGGGCTCCCTCGGCCAATGGAGAGTTAAAGATCTCAGCAGAGGTTGGAGGTGAGCACGGATGAGGGTGACACAAAAGCCAGGGCAAGGCAAGCTAATTAGCTTCCACCTTTCCCTCCTGCTGCCTGACCTGATATTTGAGGTGACATTTAAAGCCATTGTACAGATGTGCGGTGAGGCCACAGTGGAATGAACACTTTCTGGAGCCTGTGGAGAGATGAGGCTGGCAGCTTCTCAGCAACGCCCCCCACCCCATGAGGGGCCCTCTACTGGGCCTAGAGGGGAGGCAGGACCTCCCTTTACTATTTAGGAGACTCTAGTCTGATTCAGGACCCAGAATCCTCCTCCCTCCTGGACTCTGAGGGTGTGTGGGTGAAATGGGGTACACTCTAGAACTCAACCAGAATAGCTAAATGATGTAAGTGAGTGCTGTGTTTAACAGAAGCGAGCAGGGACAGAAGCAGGTAGATAGAGATCACGGTTTCAGAATCATCTGGGGAGTTTGTTAAAAATGCAGGCCTGGGAGTGAGGCATAGTGATCTGCGTGGGTAACCGACCCTCTAAGGTGATTCTGCTGTCCATTAAACTTTGAGAACCTCTGAGATAGAGAATGAATGAGGTTAGCTTGGAAGAGGCCTCTTGGGAGAGGTGGGCTTGAATTTCAGTGTGTTAGGTGATACTTGCCTTCGGTGCTGTCCTCAGGTGTGGACCTAGGGAGCCTGTTTACCTGGGGACACTAGGCTTTCACAGGAGAGGCTGGCAGGTGCCCATCCCATCCCATGGATGGTGTGGCTCTGAATGTGTTGCCACAGTCTTCACTTCGCCACTTGGGCGCTAATCGCCAAGGGGACAGAAGTGGGTGTGGGAGGTGGCTGAGGATGGTGTCTGCTGGAGTGTTTGTTTCATGTTGCAACTGAAGCACAGCTTGCAGGGCAAAATGGCAGCCTGTGGATCCACCTCCTTGGGTGGGGCTGTGGGGGACATCATCTCGGCAGTCAGTCTTTATCTGGCATGCAGTTGCTAGCAACTGTGCTGCCTTCTGTGTGGCCTTTCCTCGTTAGGTAGCTCCCTGTGTCGGAGGAGCCGGCCAGCGCTGCTGCAGGAGCAGTGGTCATTGTTGTCCGAGGAGATGAGGGGGAAAGATCTGGAATGTGATTAGTTCTCTCCTTCCTCCATGCTGCCTGCCTTCTGCTCCAGACACGAGTGCTGGCTTTATCTGATCAGGAACACAGTGTTTTCACGTTGGGGCGGGTAGAGAGAGGGAGGAAGAACAGTGCCAGGAAGAAGGAACAGCCAAGGAAAGGGAGCACATCTATGTTGTGACGTGGAGTAACCCGTGATCATTCAGATGGGCATGATGGATGGAATGGATGGGCTGCCGCTGGCCTGGAGACGCTGCTTGTCCCTGGAGAACATGTCCCTGTAGCCAGCTGGGTGGGCAGGAGGAACCATGCCGGTGGCCTTGCTATGAAGGAAGGAACCACTGCAGAAGCATTGTTTAAGACAGACAACAACAATCAATAAAGCTCTTTCCTGGCCAATATTCCACCCTTTCTAATTGTACTGCAACTAAATTGCAACTCTGACAGTCTCTTGGAACATTTTATTCAACTTCTAGAGGGGCTGAATTTAAAGTAAGGCTCGCGAGGCTCTGTGGGAGATGGGGAGAGCAGTGGTGGGCTGGGGAGCTCCAAGGAGCCCAGCTTGGTGGGTTGAAGCCAATCTTCAGTAAAATTCCTTGGTTCATCCTGGGCCTGACCCAACGGGTATGCTTAAGTTCTTAGGTTCATAGTTTGTGAGGGAAGTGCTTGCACCAATACTGCTCTTTAACATCTTCATTCTCTTCCTGTCTTTGACAGTGAGGCTGTGGGGGATATTTTGCCCTTGATTACCAGAAGGAAGGGAACAGCTTCTCTTTCCAGCGCCCAAGAATGGGCTGTGGGATAGTAGTCTGAGCACGGTCAGAGTACTGTAGTTCACAGTGTCCACAGCCACTGGGGCTTTCTGTCCCACAGTTAGGCACCCTTCCCACAGGCTCTCCTGTCTTTGTCTCCTGCCTGGTGGGATCCATGCCCCTCCCATGTCAGGTTTCCCCCGAATTGTGTTAGAAAAGGCATTCTTATTTGGAGATGCTCTCCCTCGGGGTAGCCACCAGTTACGGTCAGAGGAAAACATGACAGGCTGTTAGTAAGTGACCACATGCAGGCTCCGTCCTCAGCCTGTGCCCATGGCATGTCTGCACTGCCCTGGAGACCCTGCCCCTCTGTGAAAGATGTCTCAGTTCCTCAGAGGACAACTCGGGGCCCCAGGAACTCTCTTTGGGAGGAGACAGATGGCACATACTTCTTTCTCAGCCCAGCCACCTACCAGGCATTTGACCATAAGCAAGTTATTTAATCTCTTGGAACATGGGTTTTCTCTTCCGTCACCTGGGAAAAGTGATTCCCATCCAACAGGCCTTGAAGAGGTCCCAAGTTGAGTGCTGTGAAAGTACTTTGTGAGTGAAAAAGTCCTGTTTACACCTGCATGATTTGGTTATTTAAGAAAGAAAGGGGAGGCAATGGGTCCTGCACTTATGTCTGGAGAGAGAGGAGTTTGTATTAACTAAACTGTGGATGCTTGTCCAGTTAAGGCTATCCTATCTAATAAAAGAGTAATATGCAAATTGACCAACACTCCAACACACAAGATGGCCACCCCCATGTGGACACAAGATGGCCAGCAGGGGAGGGCAGTTGGTAGGGACCAGGCCTGCAGGGGAGGGCAGTTGGTAGGGACCCAGGCCCGCAGGGGAGGGCAGTTAGAAGTGACCAGGTTGGCAGAGGAGGGCAGTTGGGGGCAACCAGGCTTGCAGGGGAAGGCAGTTGGAGGCAACCAGGCCTGCAGGGGAGGGCAGTTGTGGGACCAGGCCAGCTGGGGAGAGCAATTTGGGGGGACCAGGCCACCAGGGGAGGGCAGTTGGGGGGGACCAGGCTGCCAGGGGAGGGCAGTTAGGGGTGACCAGGCCAGCAGGAGAGGGCAGTTAGGGGTGATCAGGCCTGCAGGGGAGGGCAGTTGGGGGCAACCAGGCCTGCAGGGGAGGGCAATTGCGGGGACCAGGCTGGCAGGGGAGGGCAGTTAGAGGTGACCAGGCCGGCAGGGGAGGGCAGTTAGGGGTGACCAGGTCTGCAGGGGAGGGCAATTAGGGTCAATCGGGCCAGCAGGGGAGCAGTTAGGCATCAGTCAGGCTGGTAGGGGAGTGGTTAGGGGGTGATCAGGCTGGCAGGCAGAAGCAGTTAGGGGCAATCAGGCAGGTGAGCGGTTGGGAGCCAGCAGTCCTGGATTGTGAGGTGGATTGGGCCTAAACGGGCAGTCGGACATCCCTCGAGGGGTCCCAGATTGGAAAGGGTGCAAGCTGGGCTGAGGGACACATACACAGCCTGCCCCCCTGTGCACGAATTTCGTGCACCAGATCTCTGGTCCTATAACAATAGAGGCTAATATGCAAATCAACCAAACAGTGGAACGACTGGTCGCTATGATGCACACTGACCACCAGTGGGCAGACGCTCAATGCAGGAACTGCCCCCTGGTGGTCAGTGAGCTCCTACAGGGGAAGTGCCGCTCAGCCAGAAGTCGGGCTCACCGCAGGCGAGCGCAGTGGCGGTGGCGGGAGCCTCCCCGCCTCTGCGGCAGCACTAAGGATGTCTGACTGCAGGCTTAGGTCTGCTCCTCCCAAGGGCTCCAGGACTGTGAGAGGGCACAGGCCAGGCTAAGGGACTTCGCCGAGTGCATGAATTTCATGCATCAGGCCTCTTGTAACAAAATAATACTCACAAAGCCTGAGAGGTAGCTTTTGGGCAGTGGTGTCTGCTCAGTCCCAATGCTGCCCTTTAAGAAGGAGCAGTGATACAGTCAATGGTGGTGCGGGGCAGGGCAGGCCAGTGGAGACTGGCTCTGCTCACTCTCTCTCCCTCTCCCTTCCAGCTCCTGCCCCTAACCTGCCTCCTCCCCAGTCTGGAGTCTGCCGTCTATCTCATCTTGGAGGCGTAGGCCCCAGGCAGAGCTGAGGCTGGGAGAGGTCTGCTTCCATCCTCTGCCTGGAGGAGACCAGGAGGCCTGGGAAACCAACGTTTCCATTAGGACAGTGAGGCGATACTGCTGGCATTGTCTAGGCTGAAACAAAAGCTGCGATGAATGTGTACATGGCTGCTGGGTAGTTGTTAGGCTTACAAGGTTGTCCCAGGCCTGGGGTCCCCTGGGGTTTCACTTCTGTGAGTAGTTCTCCCAGCCACGAGGGCACAGCCTCACCATGTGGGTGGGCAGTCCACTGTGAAATGGGTCCCCAGCAGGGCATGATGCCCTGTCCATCCTCCTCGAGGCCTTAGGCAGTGCCCAGGGGCTGAGGCCCCCACAGCCCATCCTTTTCCCTGACAAAAACAAAATCCTGTTTTTATGGGCACCCAGACTCATTTGCCTGGCTGGTCGTTCTGTTAGTCAGTACTTGAGCACTTGCAAAGTCCAAGGCACTGTGTGAGGCACTTTGGGGGATACAGGGATGAGTACCCAGTGGACCCTGTCTTCAAGTAAGGGAGCAGAGTCCCATATAAAGGAGGAAGTAAAATGCAGCATAAAGGCAGGGAGACCAGGGAAGGCTTCTGGATTCTGTGGCATTTGAGTTGGACATTAGCAAATTCAGAGGATTTGACCACGGTGAAGTGAGGGTGGGGGAGGATATGCCACTGGGAGGAAGAGCAGGAGCAAAGGCATGGAGGTAGGAAACCATGGGATGTATGGATGTGTGAGAACCAGAATCTGGCAAAAGGGAAGAGGGGTTGGAGGGGAAGGAGGAACGGACACTTGAGTGCTCCTATCTACCGAGAGCGCTTCCAGAAAGGCTCCATTCTTCCTTTCCTTGGAGCCTCACCAGAGCTCTGTGAGGCCAGGGCTGTTCTCCCCAGTCCAGAGAGGAGGAAGCTGGGGCTTAGGGGGTTGAAGTAACTCGATCGAAGCCCGGCAACTAGTGGTAGCAGGATATGAGCCGTGACTGTGCGACTCCAGGGCCTATGCTGTCTCCACTGGAACAGAGGATCGATCCATGAAGGGACATGGGGAGAAAGGGTCTGTGGCCTTTTTCTGGTCACGTGGGTCTAGCAGTCTTGGGCAGGGAGTGCCTGTGGTTTCCGCAGAGCAAGGCAGAGAGGCTCTGGTCTTCTGGGCTGGCTTCGGAGTCCAGGATGGCTGAGCTCCTGGCTCCTTCCCCCTCCCTCATCCTATTAGGGGAGTCACTGGCCCCTGGCGTGGGAGGCAGGGGAAGGCAGGACAGCAGGAGATCCTGGAATGAAATTCAAGACTTGACCTTGACTGGATTCCTTCCTAAGGTGGATTCCTTCCTAAGACCACCTCTGGCCTAACCTCTTTGTGAAAGCCCTCCCTGCCTCCCCTCCCCACCGCTGACCTCTCCTTGGGCCCATGCAGGCTCATCTGCACAGGCGGCGGCATTCTGCTCTTGTTCCTTGTTGCTGTGAAACGGGCTCCCGGCACAGTCAGCCTCTGTGTGGGTGGATTGGTGGTTGTCTTTGCAGGCAGGCATTTGCTTAGAACAGGCTGCGTGCGAGCCCCACGTCAAGAAATTCCGGCCTCCTCAGTCAGCGTTAGTGGAACGAGGCTCTGCTGAGGGGACTGGTTGTGAAGGATGAGTTCAGGGTGGGATGACGGACCGCTTCTGGGACCAGTGGTATCTCTGGTATCTCCGCTTGCTCCGGCTGCTGGATCGAGGTATTCCTGAGTGTGTGTGTGTGTGTGTGTGTGTGTGTGTGTGTGTGTGTGTGTGTGTGTGTTTAAGAGAGACAGAGGAAGGAAGATATACACACATAGACACAGACAGAGATAGAAACAGAAAGACACAACAGCAAGGTGCGCAGAGAGCAAGAAGGGAGAGGAGAGGGAATGACACCGAGGCCAGTCGCCAACCCATGAGAGTAAGAAAAGGCTGCTTTTCTGGGGACGTTTGTGACCCAGCTGGGAGTCAGGAGCACGGGGCCATGCGGGGCACATCTGTGTATCAGGATCTCATTTCTTGCTCAGGACTGTAGTGGGAGACAAGGTAAGCCCTGTCTCGCAGGGCTGTCGACAGAACGCTGAGAAGCAGTGCAGCAAGGAGAATGGTCCCTGCAGCAAGCAGCTGGGGCAAACCGACACAGGCTCACCTCTCAGTTCTGCTGCTCCCCACCTCTGTGACCCCCCCTGATTGAGGTGGCCTTTCTGAGCTTGTTTCTCCACCTGTAAATGGGCATGGGAAGACCTATCTGCTGGGGCTGTTGTGGACTTATCACTTAGTTCATACCTGTGAAACACACGGCGTAATGACACAGTAGGTGCTCTGTAGGTGTTCTTTCCTCCTCCTATGCCTCTCAGCATCCTGGAGCTACAGCACCTGTCCTGAGGACAGCTCCCTTTGTGGGTTGTCTGTCCGGAGAGCCTGTACAGCATTTGCAGTCAGTGGAAAGGGAAGGGAAAGTTCCGTTTTATTCCTCAGATTAACTTGACCTTAAGACAGCCCCCCATAAAATATTAATGCAACTTAAATTTCCTGGTCATGTGACACAAATCCAGACATTGCATTGTAAGGAGAAGTATTGGTTTAACAAAATGTTTGGTGTTATTTTTTAAAAGCTCTGGCTCCTTTAAGAGGTTTTGATGAGAATGAGATCAAACCCCTAACGGAGAAGATGGGGCTGGGGAAGCCCTGCTGCGTACCCCAGTGTGCGTTCATCTCCGTCGGGAACGGTCTCAGGTGTGCCAGGAGGTCAGTCCCAGCTGGAAGCAGAGAGCTGCACAGAGCAGGACTCTTATCGAGGAGAAATCAAAGATGGAGGAAACCAAACCAGCACATGTGAAAAGCAGTCTCTCCCTAGCACTGAGAAACAGGCCAGTGGGAGCCCAGACTTGAGATGAGATGAGAATGTTAGGAGGAGAGCCAGAACTTCCAACTGGTGGAAATCATAGCCCCGGGGCAGGGGAAAGGAGACCACAGGTGTGAATCCCCCTGATCTGTGTGACCTCAGGCAAATTCTTAACCTCTCTGTGCCTCCTTTCTTCCATTATAAAAGGGGATGGTGGTGATAACAGTAGCACCAACTCAGGAAGTTGCTATAGGGGTTCAGTGAAATACTTATCCTAGAGCCTGGCATGAAGAAAGGGCCCCTTAAATCTTAGTTTTCATTACCAAGACAGCTAATTTTTATTCTCCCACAAACATTTTAGGAAAGATAGGAACAGGTGGTATGTAATCACCAGGAGCTGAGAAAAGTCCAATTAAGAATTGTTAGAGGCTTAGAGATAATTTATACTTACATGAATTAAAACAAGATTCCAACTGACATATGATGCTAACTATAAGAAGAAACTAGGTGTTAATGTATAAGCTATATTACCAGTAATTAAGTTTTATTTTTTAGAAAATGCTTGAATCCATGACTTACAAACCAAGGTTTAAGCTTTGGCTCTATTACTTTCTAAGTACCCTTGAAAAAATGATTTACCCTCAAACTGACCCTCAGTTTGTTAAACTGAAAAATGGGAATATTAATGACAATATCTATATTATAGAATTTTTGGGAAATTGTGTTAGTGTTTGTAAAAGTGTCAGGCATTCTTAGAAATGTCAGGTTAATGAATTGATGGGTTGAAGGATTAAGCTGTCTCCTTGATTAAGCAGAAGTTGGTGGCCAGAATTGTGTGTTCTTCCATGCATGCTTTGTCATCATGTGTGGCTATAACTGGAAAGCTTCCATAAACAATGTCTCTAAGGTTTTCTTTAATGTGAAGCTTTAGACTAGCAGTTTCTGACTGTGTAGGGCAACTTATTTCTGGGGGGTTGATTATATTGCCCAGTCTGATGAATGGGTATCACAGTATTACACATGTACATGTGTGCACACCCACATCCATGTTCAAGCAGCATTTTTGGATATAGCACCTTCCCTCTACTAACTAATGTTAGCTAACATTGTATAGACAAGGGCATGCTTTAACATGGCATGCTAGACTGAGCTAGCTCATAAGAGATGCTCATAAATATTTGTTGAATGAATGGATAAGTGATGAACCGGTCCTTCTGGGCAGTGAGCAAAATTCTCTTAGATCTCTCTTTAGAGTAACAGAATTTAGCTCCCTTCACCTGTTTTAGGATTTTATGTTATTTCACCCAGACATTGTCATGCCTCATGTCATCTTGAAAGTAACAGCCTCAAGAAAGTGAGGAGGGAATAAGAAATGAGTAGAAGTGGGAAATGATGAGTTTAGCCCAGGAAGCTGAAATAATCGACAAGCTGCGTGCCAGCCTGAGTCATTCCCTTGGCTACGACTGGGGGATAAATGGATCTGTGGTTTGACACACCTAGGAAAAGGGAGGATGCATTAGAATACATCATAGAGCAGAAATAAACTTTATGAAAAGATGACAGTGTATGCTTGGTGATTGCAGACCAATCTTTTGTCTTCCCCCCAAATCAAAGGGATTGTTTTCTAGGACTGTAGTTAACTCTATGTAAGGTTTTATATGATAATGAACTGCCAGCTTGCTCAGAAACATGACTTATTTCATTAAGAGCAGATGCTGTTTTTACAGTGTTTGTTGCTGGGCGTTTGTCACTCTGCTGGGCATTCGTTAGTGACTATGGAGATGGTTCCTACGGTGGGATTGCCCATCAGAAGAAAGGAGCTCATATAGATATGACATATGAGTTGTGTAGGAGAGAAGACAAGTAACATTGCTTTTTGTTGTTGAGTTTTGGTGTATCCATGGGAACCTGACAAGTGAGGTGGAGGCTTATATTTCTTTGTTTACCTGTTTTTATGGTAGTGAAAGGGGAAAAGTGAAAATACTGATGTTCTTTATTCATAAAGCGCCCGGCAGTGTTTCCCAGGTGTGGGAACCTCCGCCCCTCGTCATGCATGAGGTGTGTTCAGGCAGTTTGCAGGGGTTGCTGGGGGTTCTCCTGCAGGTCACTGCCTGGCACTGTCTGAAGGACAATCTGACCTGTCTGCTGAGCCGTCCACCCTTTTGCCCCCATCCCATCCTATCCCATCCCATCCCATCCCATCCCATCCCATCCCATCCCATCCCATCTCATCCCAACCAGTGCAGGCCTACCCTTCCCTCAGATCTCCCCTCATTCCCACCTCTTTGCCTCTCTTTTCCCACCAGCCCTACTTGGGCCTCACTCTGCTCTGCCTTCATCTCTGGTCCCCAGATGGCCGCCTCCTCCAGCCTCACTGCTCCTTCAGTCCTTTCTCTCCTTCTGTCCCTAGGGCTCCTTTAAAGGCACAGCTCCCTGCTGCCTGTGACCCATTCCCTGGCATTCCTCTCTCATTCTCCAGCCCATTGCCAAGCCTCCATCGCTTCCACCCCTATGTGTGGGCCAACTTTGCCGTGTTGGTCCTGGGTTTCCCGCCCTGAGCCTGCCCCTGCCTGACTTCCCTGACTTCTAACTCTGAGTGCTTTTTCTTCCTAGGAGCCAGTCCGTCTCTTCTTTTGCTCCTGCCTGTCATCCCCACTCCACTAGTTTATTTTAAAAATAAATTTAAGTAAAAAATGGAGTTGAATTAAAACATTATAAAGGAAATAACTGTAGGAGGTCTGTGAATAAGGTGAAATGGGGACAGAAGTACAAAAATGACTGTGGAAAACTTAAGTGATATGTTGAATTTACAACATAGACTTAAGGCTGCTAATTTCTTCTTGGTCCTTCGTCTACATTCCTGTAGCTACCACAAAGTGCTTTGGATTCTGGGTCAGAAACCAACTGGTTCTCATCTCTGGATGTATATTAGATTCATCTGGGAGCTCTTAGCACAATGTCCTGTTCCTCCCTCCTCACATCTCCCAGCCAATTACATTAGAGTTGCTGGAAAGGAGGCTGGAGATTGGTGTGTTTAAAGGGCTCTGAGGGTGATCCTAATGACAGCGAGGGCTGAGAAGTGCTCCTTGCCATCCTTTACCCTGGATGTCAGAGAGTAGAGGCAAAAATGACTCTTCAGCAAAGTAAAAAAAATAAACGAGAGATCAGTCACTGTAGGAGAATAATAAACACAGGCATAAATATAGGACTGTACTAAGAAACAAAATGTAAAAGAACACAATCCTGTGTCTATAATTTATGCAACTGTCTTCAGAAAAAATTTCAACCATTTTCTATCACTACCCAACTTTATATTTTCAGAGAAAAATTTACCTGTGTCCCAGGATGTTGCCTGGCCCCAGCTTGCCTTGGGCTTGTTGCTCTCTGTTCAGGCTGCCTAGGGCTCTGGAGATTGAGACGGCAGTTTGTCACGGCAGATGTCAAACAACAACAACAACAACAACAACAACAACAACAACAAAACAGCTTTCCTTACCTGCTTAGTGTGACTCCCATGGGTGGGCACTGTCCGTGTTCAGCTCCAACTAGAGAAAGAAAAATCCCATTTCCCTTCTGGGTAGATGGGCGGTGAGGACAGTAACTCACCTCAAGCCTTCATGGTGTTGGGCTCTTCTTCAGCCAGGAATCCACCTCTGTTTCTCACTGACTTTCGCCTCTCCCTGCGTGGCCATTCTCTGTGCCTCAGCCTTCAAATCTTCCCAAGGTTTTAATCCAAGGATTGACTGCCCAGGGGCAGTGCAGGGTCAGGAGGCAACTGGCCCTCATGCCCGTAGCTCTCAGAGCACCATGATCTTTGGTCTCTTCCTTCCCATGCCTGCGGCCTTTTTCCTGGTTCCTGGTTTCCTGTCACCGACAGAGGCCCTGCCTTTGGCTTGCTTGCTGCTCAGCTCTGGCCCTGACTGGGTCAGACTTGGTATCTCTGCTTAGTCCATTTCCTAGCCTGCCAGGGACTACCAGGCTGGATACCCATCTTAGTTTAGCTCGTCCTGCTCTTGTTAGCTGTTGCATATATGCGCCTGCATGATGCGTGGCTTCTTGGAACCAGCTGTCCTGACTTGTTCCTCCCCTCCTGTGGTCAGTAGGAGAAAGGAAAGAAGAGTGTGCAGCATGTGTATGAAAAGTGCATCGGATGGCTCTCCTGTGCTGGGAATCTCCTAACTAGACGAAGTTAGGTTGTAATCACCTTCCCATTTGAGCTGAATATCCATATAATAAATAAAGAAGTTAGTTTAATTTAGCTTTTTAAGTCACAAATAGATATCTCTTACAGTTACTTAATTGACTTTTGGCATGAGTACTTTCCTAAAGGAACCAGTCCTCTTGTCCAATAAACAGGTTGAACACAGCTTGAAACACTATCCCAGAATAATCCCCTGTTGCTCCACATTAGTGCCTCCCCAGCAACCTTCATATTTTCTGTGCTTCCACTTGAAGTGCTCGAAGTCTCCCCTTTTACGGTTAATCCACATCCTTCCCCTTCCAAACTTCAAAACCCCCATGTCCTCTGGAAAAAGTTCACTTGGTAACTGTACCTGGTTCTCTTCAGAGACCTGCGGGCACTTTGGTGCAAGGCCGGTGTTCCATGATTCTCAGTGTGCTACTGTGGGTAGTAATAGGACACATCTCGTGGGGGTTGTTGTGGGCATTGAAAGAGTTAATATGTGTGGTCAGTGCCTGGAACTGAAACGTGCTCAGTAAGTGTGTGCCGTCCTCCCAGACATCTGCTGCTTTTAGGAGCTTATTTGCTTCTAGGGGGTCCTTTCCCTCCACTGAAAGTACAGCTTCCATGAGGGCACATTCTTGTACCACCATCCCTTTGTAGTCTCACCTAGACATGGAGTTTGTAATCCAATAGGAAAATCAATACATAACTTTGGTTAATAGAGGGTCTGAACTCCAGTGAATGAAGAAGAGGTACTGATTATCATTGACTTGTTAAGGAGGGGGGAAAAAAGACAACTGTAATGATATGATAATTTCAATGTCTTATCCCTTTTGGCCCACATTATGTCTCTTTGAGATTGGTTACGTTAGCTCCCATTTCACAGATAGAAAACAGGTTTGTAGAGGTTAAATACTGTACCAGAGTCACAGAGCTGCTAGGAGAAGAGTCAGTCCAGGACCCCTGACTCCATCTGGGATGAGTTCTCTCGGATAGCTGCTGTCATCCAGGTGGGGCAATCCCCATCCTTCATCCTTCTCTCTCTCCAGCATGCATGTTAAACTGGGGTGTCTGCCCATTTCCCTGTCATCAGAGAGGAGAGCGTATCAGTGGGATGTCTTGTCTGTGGTGTGAGATCACTAGACAAGATATATTGAGGCCACGTCCTGGGGGAAGGACACCGATCGCTGCTCTGTGAGGTCCTGGTGTGGTGTTTCCATCCAGGGGGCTGGAGGTTACTGTGATGTGAGAACAGTAAAGCAGTACTTCATTGGGTGTGGCGTGGCCTCCCAGGGCCTGGCCTTCTGTTGTAGCATATTCAGCAATTGCTTCGAGCCACGGGGCAGTGGGGCTGCGGGGCAGTTGGGCAGCTGTGTCCCTGGGCGGTCAGGAAGCCAACCGGATTCCAGTGTAAAGGGTGGGTTTGCTCTTCACCTTATGGATGGAGGTGGCTTGTTATCAAAGAAATTGTCAACGCAATAAATAGTGTCATTATTAGTGGCAGTAGTAATAGTATCCACTAAGGGCCCAGGCATACCAGGGAGTGTTTAAGGAGTAGGATTCCTGCCTTCAGTGAGCTCACAATTCAAACTCCTAAAAGATCAACAACTAGCAGTAACTTCTCTGAGTCTCTGTTGGCCCCTCTATCAAATGATGGATTACTTATAAGGATTCCTTCTAGTTCCATGGATCTATGTGGACAATACCTGCAAAATAATATACCTACAACACCTACAGTATATCTATGTGACCCCACAAGATATTATTTCATGTTAAATTGCTAAATGATTGCTATGAATTCACAAGAGGGATAAATATTTGGGTTTCAATGAAAGTGGGAATGCCCACTCATTCAACAAATATCTTCTAAGTATCTCCTATATGCTATGCCTTGTTCAAGGCTCTGGGAATACAGTTCTGAAGAAGACAGTTTTCATGAAGCTTTAAAGTCTAGTGGGGGAAACAGACGAGGACAAATAACACAGTAAATAATGCAACGGCAGGTAGAATAAGGAGGGGAGAACTAAATTAAGCTTTAGTAGTCCTTAATGATGAGGAGGGAAGTTGTGGAGTAT
The DNA here is from genome assembly GCF_027574615.1 of Eptesicus fuscus. Taxonomy (NCBI): domain Eukaryota; kingdom Metazoa; phylum Chordata; class Mammalia; order Chiroptera; family Vespertilionidae; genus Eptesicus; species Eptesicus fuscus. Next base: position 56,301,654 of record NC_072475.1, on the reverse strand, counting down.
AAACTGTCTAGAGCACCTGTGTGGTCAGAGTTAAGTTTGGGAGGACAGGTTGAGGCCACATTATGAAGAGTCTTGCTTGCACGTCAGGTTAAAGGCAAATGATGGCAGTATAGCAGCCTTCACTTATAAAAATGTATTGAGCAGTTTCCACATATCAGGCTGTAGAGAAGGTGCTGGGACTACAAAGAAGCATAATGTGTTGTAACGGCAGAACCAAATGCCCAATTCCTTCGTGCAATTGAAGTGTGTCTGTTTCTAGAGAGCAGTTAGGGTAGGAGATAATAGCTGAGGAAGACACTACGGGGGGAAATGTGACTAGTGTAGACGGATCTTAGAAAGTGTGGACACTGGGGGACAGAATCAAAGGAATGGGAAGTGTATTCCTAAGGGTAGGAGGAGAGTGGGCTACTATAAATTCATGAAAGTAGAGGAGAAGGAACAGTTAGGGATCCCCATCTGTAGAGACATGGGGCAAGGTTGATGGGTTTGGTGACAGAAGGCGTTGATGACTACTCACAGCATTGTTTCAGCATCCTCATAGAGGAAAAACCAGATTGCGATGGTAGGAGGTGGTGAGGGTGAGGAAACATTAAGCACATATTATTTGTTTGAGAAATATGTCAGAAAATGCATGGTAAAATAGAATGGTGGTTGGTGGGACATTTTATTTAAAGAAGGGAGGCCTGGTTGGTGTGGCTCAGTGGTTGAGCGTGAGCCCTTGAACTAGAAAGATCATGGTTCGATTATCAGTTGCAGGCTTGATCCCCAGCATGGAACGTGCAGGAGGCAGCCAATCGATGTTTTTCTCTCATTGATGTTTTTATCTCTCCCTCTCCCTTTTTTTCTCTAAAATCAATTAAAAAATACATATTTTTAAAGAAACAAGGGAAACTGAATGTGTTTGAGGCTAGGGGAGGAGGCCAATGACAGAACTTTGAAAGTGATGAACAGAAATGGTTTTATTAATTCATTCAATAAATACACATTGAGCACCAACAGTGTCTTCCAGTGCTATTTGGTAGCGTTACAGCATGAATAAGGCACAAAATCTTCATGAAGTTTACATTCTAGTGAGTGAGGCCGACAATGCACATGTCATATAA